>NC_056744.1:364391742-364609242 GCF_019279795.1 Protopterus annectens | reverse complement strand
TATCCCCGGTTGTGTTCTACATGAACTACAGAGTGAACTGGCACCTCACTTGTGTGCCCTGTTCAATCACAGCCTCACTTCAGGCTTTGTCCCTACTGAATGGTGCACTGCTTCAGTCATCCCTCTCCACAAGGAGGAGCGATTACAGACACCCAGGAACTATTGCCCCATTAGCCTGATGAGTCTGATATGCAAAACTATGGCACTCATCATCATGGACCTAATAAACAAGGATACAGGAAATCTCCAAACTCTGGATCCTACACAGTTTGGTTTTGTGAAGGGTAGATCAGATCATGCCTGCTCAACTTTGTCGACTTCTTTGAGTCAGTCATCGGAGCTGTGGATGAAGGCAAGGTGGTTCATACAGCCTACCTTGATCTGGCCAAGGCATTTGATACCATTCCCCACTCAGGAGTCATAGAAAAACTCACTAAGCTAGGCATCAGCCCCTATATCAATAGGGGGGTTGCAGACTGGCTCACAGATGGAACCCACAGTGTGAAAGTAGCTGATTCCAAGTCAGACTGTTGACCAGTCATGAGTGGAGCCCCACAGGGTTCAGTCCTGGGTACTCTCCTGTTTGATATCTACTTCTCTGAAGTCCAGGCCAACACAAAGGGAGTCTGACTTGACAAAGTTTGCAGATGATTGCAAGTTGGGAGCTATTATTAACTCCCCAAGTGATGTTGACATCCTACAGAAAAGCCTCAATGAGACCAAAGACTGGTGTCAGAACCATGGCCTTAAGCTCAATGCCAGAAAATGTATCATCACCCCCCTTAGGAAAAACCCAGTTCCCTTGAATTACCACATCGATAGTAGTCCACTAAACACAGAAGGTGTTACAAGAGATGTAGGAACACAGGTTTACAGAAACCTCTTTTTGACCACCACATTGCCGCTGTGGTCAGAAAGTCCTTCTATGTGACACATCTCATTACTAAGGGTTTTGCATCCAGGAAGAAAGAGTTTATTGTCTCCCTCTACTCTTCCCTCATTAGGTCAATCATTGAGTACAATACCCCATTTGGCATGTACCTCACTAGACAGCTGCAAGAAGTGGAGAGGCCATAAAAGTACCTCACAAAGAGGATCCTAGGCCTTAAACACTTGTCCTAAATGGACAGACTCAAAAAACCCCAACTATTCTCTGTCGCATATCACCTGCTTAGAGGCTATCTCTGCTTGACTTACAAAGCCATGTCTGACCCAGCTCTGTTAGAAATGCTACATTTAAAAAAATCCCAATCCCTCCACACCACAAGCTCTAGGGACTTCAACCTCATTACCACAATCAACAGAACATGCTGGAGGGACAGGTTCATAGTCCAGAGACTGCTCATGCTGTGGAATAGATTTCCCATACATGTCAAGCAGAGCACCTCACTGGCCCTCTTCAAAAGAAATCTTGATGAGTGGATGGGAAATAGAAAATTCAACCCAGGGATCACTCCAGTGGCTCTACTTGACAGAAGCACTAGAAACTAAGGTCAGGTGGCATGATGCCAGGGTAATCCTATGGGCAATGCTTGTAAAGGCTTCAGGGCCATTAGCCTAGTACACACCTATGACCCTATTTGTACAGATGCTGTGTTGAAAGTGTATTTGTAAAGTTGCTTGTGTTAAAAAATGTGGCAACAGTGTGTCCTGACTGTATTGTAACCAATTAAATGTACATGTTTTAACAGAGGATACTGGAGAAGAAAAGGTTAATCTCAGTCCAGCTAACTTTGAAAAATAGTTTGAAATTAAATTACCTGTCAGGCCATAAAGATTGTATCTTACAGTTCTGATTGCAGACAGAGGCAAATGTCTGTGAAAACAAGGACTAAGAATCCTTGTTGTATTGTCTTGAGCAGTGAAATAATTGCAATCCTGGAAGGGTGGAAGTGTTGAAATGGTTTTATGGCTTCCAGATGCTATAACACATCTTAGCAAAGCTCTGTCTGTTTGTATGGTAACACATATCTGTGAGATTCTGGTTCAGTTTCCAGTAATGGAGGTAGTATGCAAACCAGAAGTCAATGACAAGATGTGTGTGATACCATTCTGCAATCCAGGGCTGAAATTATGTTTTAATACTAGATGAGATTGAAGTCTCATAGCAGTCTGTTTTTGGAATCTGACAAAGATGAACCCCTCACCTACTTCACCTTGCCATGCTCTAGTAAGTGACCAGCGAATAGTAATTCTTTAGCTCCATCAGGAAAATATAATGAGATTAGATAAGTACTGTTTTTTCTGTATTTGTGTGAATCTATTCATCTGTGTTATTTTAATATTTCCTGTGAGTGAAACTCTGGTGTTTATTGTAAACAGATATTTTGTATTTTCATGTTATTTTATTATTTATTATTAAATATATTTAAACTCTTAAACTTTTTATTGTGGCTGTCTTTTAGAGAATATTTTAACCTTTGAGAAAATTTATATATACTTGGTGACTCTGTGGCCACTCTTGAAAGCCTTACTGCATTGGTTAAACACTATTATTTGTATTAATTAATATTAATTTCACTCAGTATAATTGGGTTCCCTTGTAAGAAACTTAGTGTAGCTGTCTTTGGAGTGTCTAGTTGCAGTGAAACTACCTTATAGTCTGGGCAGAAGGGGGCATATCTAGTAAATCTGTGGCAGCCTTTCCCAGCATATGTGTGTGTGTGTGTGTGTGTGTGTGTGTGTGTGTGTGTGTGTGTATGTGTGAAAATCAAATCTCAAAGATTGTGTGTCAGTTGCTTGTAGCAGGGGCACAAAGCACTGGT
Organism: Protopterus annectens; assembly: GCF_019279795.1. Lineage (NCBI taxonomy): Eukaryota > Metazoa > Chordata > Ceratodontiformes > Protopteridae > Protopterus > Protopterus annectens. The sequence continues at coordinate 364,606,477 of NC_056744.1, read as the reverse complement.
TTCACAGAGAGGGTGCTGGAGAACTTGGCTTGGACACTCAGCTGTGGACTCGCTTTATATTAGTAGTACCTTGCAGGCCGTTCTGTGCAGATGTGGGTGTTAGTGACTGACAGATGAAAGGAGCATGTCATCTTATGGAAAACATACATGATTGACAGCTATGCAAAGTGTGACACCATGCATATATTGATTATTGATCATGTGTACAGTAAATGGAATCAATGCATCCTTTTTAAATTTATTAATTAATTCTTTGTAATGAAACTTGATAGTTGCCACTGGAGGCAAGGCTATGAACAAACAATGAAGTGTTTGAGTAAGGAATGCTAAGAAACAGCACTATAACTGCAAGTATTAATTTTTTCCTTCATTTCTGCAGGGAGGCAAGCCCCTCTGCACTCCCCCATATGGGGAACTGTGTCCCCCCACACCCCCTGCAAATTAAATATACCAACTCCAAGATTGAACTACATTTAGGAAGACTATGAATAGACAATGAATATTCATGCAGCCATTGGTATGAATATTATATAAGATGTCGCCAATTGTTGGACGGTGGGTGAGGTTTAGGCAGGACTTGATACAGCGCATCCTCCAACGTACTATACTAATACAAATCTGAGGATTCAAATCTACAACTGTGCCAGTGGGGAGTCTTATTGGGGGCCTGGAGAGAAAGATAGAAACCAGCCCCTGGACTGAGTGTGTTCCCTATGTGCTCTTAAGGTAAATTGTGCAGACAGCTGCATCTGGAAATAATGGGTATATACATTCTTATTCCAAGTGAACGTCCTTCTCCAGTGTCAGTGGTGAGGATTCAGGCCCCTAATTACTGGCCCAGAGAGGGGACGCCACATATTGGTGGCAGTGGTGGGATATTAATTGAACGTTTGCAGCCTGTAGGTAGTTGTCACTGAAGGTGTGTGTACTCTCAGCAGCCACAAGGTAAACATACAGAGTTTCATTTTACAACAGTATTATTTATTTATTTTTTGTTAGTGTAGTTTAGTCAGAGAAAGCAGGCAGAGATGTCCACAGAGGATTATGGCAAGCTGACAAAGATCCAATTGGCCAAGATGTGTGGAGGCAAAGGACTAGTGCCTGCCAACCTGACTAAAGAGAAAATGATTTCAGCCTTAGTCACAGCTCAGACCAGCAACCAAGAGGATAACCAATCTGGTTATGGGAACTCACAGTTATCAGAAACAGGACAGTTCACTTTTTCCTCATAGACTTAAAAATCTGTCTTGGTCTAGTTAAAGAGACCTGAACTGGAGGCCAATCATTTGTTATTAGAATCAGCAGAGAGACTGCAGTGTTTGAAGGCTGAAGAAAATAAGAAACAGATGGAATTAGAATCAGCATGGAAACTGCCGCTTTTGGAGGCTGAGGAAAATCAGAAACAATGCCAACATGAGAGACAGATGCTGACTCTTTGTCAAGGTCATGGAGGTAACGGGAAAGGGAATAACTGAACCCCAGAAGCAGTAAAGGTCAGTAAATTTCTTCCACAGTTTACAGAGGGTGATAATGTTGATAGTTTTATTCATATATTTGAAAGAGTATGTAAACAGCATAATGTTGGCCAAGGGCTCTGGGTATGATTCCTGGCCCCCTTACTCCATGGTAAAGCTATAACTGCTGTTTCTAAATTGTCTGATAATGATTATTTAAACTGTGATGACCGTGCCCTGGTCCAGCAATCAAGGAGCCTCAATCCTCACCACTAACACCAGGGAGGTCATCTCTGAGAAGAGGAAGGGATAACTAATCCACACAGTAAAGTACAATTTTCCTTAAGTGCCCATAGAGATCACAGTCATTCTGGGGCTGGTTGCTCCCTTGCTCTCCAAGTCCCCAATAAGACTCCCCACTGGCACAGCTATAGGGTCCAGATCTTTGCCTAGCTGGCAAGCTAATTTCCAGTACCCTCTCTGTCCAACCAGTGCTTTGTGTCCCTGCCCGGGTAGCTGACACACCATGCACACACTTTGAGAAGAGGTTGTACAACCACACAGACCCTCCTGGGACAAAGGCTGACACAGGTTCTCCAGCTAAGCCCCTTTACCCACTATATGGTAGTAATTACTGCCACCACCAGCTAATAAATATCAGCTACTCAAAGGCCCTTAAAAGGGTGTCCAATTATTACTGTGCAATATTAATATCCAATGGTAGTATGACTAACAGTCAAGGCTTACTTTAGAGTGGCCTATTACGATAACCTCTATAAATATGCAATGCACTCTAGAGCTTATCTCTACACAAAGCAGCCACAGGTAGAAGGTTTTAAAAATATTTAATAATAAATAATTAAAACACAAGACAAAACTACTACACCACAGAGATATCTAAAAGTTCAGAGATCACACAGAAACTTAAAATAATACAGTAGGACAGGTCTGATTTCAAAGAAAAATACCTATATAATAGGCATTATATATAATAGATATCCAATATCAAAATGCTTACAGTCTCTTGTGAGAAATAGTATTTAAACATTACTAACAAACATGTTTGCTGGGTCCCTCCCCAAATTACATAATTTTTAACACTTGGGTTTTCCCAGGCAAACAAACTGCATTATTTAGCAATCTAACACCTGCACAGAAGTTTACAACAATAGAAGACATTTCACATGTATATTCTAACAGAAACTAGAGCAATAAAGCACCTTCCACATATAAATTCTGGTCATAAACTTTAGCCTTAAAACAATGGGCATGAAACCCTCATTCAGCTGCACTGGAGCCAACATGTAAAACATTAAAGAGGTTCATAAGATCTTTTCAACTTAAAAAGACACATTGAAATACTTGGCTTGGTTTTCCTTACAGCAGATGGCAATGTTGCAACAATCATGAAGTTCACATTTTACAGTGTTTTATTACATTTAAAAACACAAGCCTGTATTTTACATTTATTTACAAATGCCAGAATTATATATCAAATTCTATTTGACTAGGCTGACAGCCTTCGCCCATCTCTCCCCAGTCGTCACATAAACTATGATAAAATAAAACATTGTTTACTAGAATGTTTTAAGTTAACACCTAAAACAGAAAAAGTTTCATGAGCATAGATGCAAGGCAGATGAAAGTGCATGTGATTATATTACTGAGTTAAGCACTTATTTTCATAGGTGGGTGAGTGGATGTCAGGTCACCACTTTTGAAGGGCTGGCAGACCTTTTGCTGAGGGAGCAAGCCCTTAGCACTTTGCCTGAGGAGATTAGAATCTGGTTGGCAGACTGGGAATGCAACTCTGCAGATGAGCTGGGGAAAAAGGGGATCCCTACTTAGCAAAAAGAGCATCACTGCACAAGAAGGGAATACCCAGTACTGCACATGGATATAAGGGAACCCATGGTGGACAGCCTAAACTGCCCCAACAGAGTCCGCCAGTTCCAGGAGAAGCCACTAGCTCAGGTACACAGCCAGGCTCAAGGGTTAGATGTTTTAAATTTAACCAGTGGGGCCATGTATCCTGTAGATGTCCATGGAAGCAAGGTGGGAAACAAAAGGTGGGGGAGCCAGTAAATGGGAATAACAGTATGCCAGTGGTAAGTTATCTGGTGAAAACAGGAGTACCAAACTCTCACCCGAGTTTATACCCAATCTTAGTGGATGGAAAACAGGCCAATGCTCAGACAGACACAGTCTTTGACATAACCATTGTGAAGCCTGCAGTGGTTAAAGAGAAGCAGTACTTGTTAGGGCAGCCCACTCCAGTCAGAGCTTTAGGAAGGACTCCAATCCAAATGCCCTTCTCCAGGGTTCAACTTTTCTGGGAGGGTGGAAAAGAAAGCAAGCAAGTAGGTTTGTTTGAGGATATTCCTGCAGATACCCTGATAGGGGTGATTTTGATAAGGCAGTACCTTGCATGCATGCAGTTACATGCAGTCAGGCCTGGAGACAAACTTGCAATAAGAGCCACACAAAACCAAGTAAAATGAAAAAGTAGAATCAGGTCTGGCAGCAAAAGAAAACTTTTTAATTAAAATAATCCAAAGTAAAATAAATAAAAAGCAATAATCCAGGTAAGCGCTTTTGTTTGTCACACTGACAAACTTCTTCTGACAATAAGAAACATCACTTCCTTCTGTTAAAACCATTTGAAATTCCCTCCTTTTAATACTATTGGTCCATTTCGTAAAAAAACATGATGTCAGCAAATTGACAGCAAATTCACCCCCCACTTTAAACACACAAGACAGAAGCATATCTAAAAGGTGTAGTCATATAAATAAGCTGAATATACCTCAAATAATTGCATTCTAAAACCATTGTAAAACCTTAAGAATATAATAAACAACCCAAATACTGAGAGTACATGTAATACCTACATAAATAGTTATAAATGTAAAATAAAATAATGAAAAATTATGACCACAATATGCTGAACGCACGCATAGTTTGGTGGTGTATAAATGTATATGTTTTATGTATGAACTACAAGTATGATGAATAATAAAAGTATAATACTAATAATAATAGAAAATATAATAATAAATATAACAAGGTATAATAGCCATTATGAATATTGCTGATGGAAAAATAAACAGAATAAATTATCTCTCCAAAGATTTTAATTTTAATTTTGTTAGAGCTTCAATGGTTTTGCAATTGTCATTAATAACTAGTGTCATATAATCAGCACCAAATTTGTCGAAATAATTTCAACAATTCATTATGTAGGCTTGAATTAGGTATTAATCCAATAGGAAAACACCACACGCATAGCCCTTTAGGCACTAAATTCTTCCTTAAACATTCACCAAAGTAAATGTCGTCCATTTGCAAGCTTTTTATTTTCATTAACACATAATCCAAATCAGACAATTTGTCCTGAAAAGATTTTTGCGTACCTTGTGAGAGGGTATTTACTTGTGTAAATCCAGTTGTATTGTTGAGCCACGCTGTCAGCGATCTCCGCTGTGCAGAATTTGAAGGAGCATTTGTGCATTGTTCAGTAGGTAAACTGGCCACTTTGTTAGGCAAATTCACTTCTCGGTACAAAGAGGTAGATGGTGAAGTTAAATTAACTGTATCTTGAATGGTATTACTTGCTTCACAGGGTGGAGTAGGGTGGAGGGATATAGATGGAAGTTGCGAGAGAGAACGCTGTTCTAAAGCATCAAGTCTATCAGTTAGACGTTGAATTAAAATAGTTAAATCTCCAAGTACATTATTTTGTGTTTCGTTAGTCTCTGCCAAAGCCGGTTCCATGATGCTCCAGTCTGGCAGCAAAAGAAAACCTTTTAATTAAAATAATCCAAAGTACAATAAATAAAAAGCAATAATCCAGGTAAGCACTTTCGTTTGTCACACTGATAAACTTCTTCTGACAATAAGAAACATCACTTCCTTCTGTTAAAACCATTTGAAATTCCCTCCTTTTAATACTATTGGTCCATTTCGTAAAAAAACATGATGTCAGCAAATTGACAGTAAATTCCACCCCCCCACCTTAAACACACAAGACAGAAGCATATCTAAAAGGTGTAGTCATATAAATAAGCTGAATATACCTCAAATAATTGCATTCTAAAACCATTGTAAAACCTTAAGAATATAATAAACATCCCAAACACTGACAGTACATGTAATACCTACATAAATAGTTATAAATGTAAAATAAAATAATGAAAAATTATGACCACAATATGCTGAATGCATGCATAGTTTGGTGGTGTATAAATGTATATGTATTATGTATGAAATACAAGTATGATGAATTGTCGATGCACACGGTTCGATAACTAATCCTATAGCCAAATACTTGGATGGAAAATTAAAACAGTTTGTTATGGCAGAATCGCACTTGTGCAAAGACTCTTGGGACTTTCTGACCAGGATAAAACAAGCCCAATTTGATAAAACAGATATATTAATTACTGTGGATGTAAAGGATTTATATTCTGTCATACCACATGGGACTGGTATCGGATGGGTAAATAATTTCCTGACTAAAAGGGGCTTCACACAAATTAAAATCAATCTGTATGAACAACTGCTGGACATTGTACTTAAAAACAACTTTATAATGTTCAACGGTAAATTATTCTTACAGAATGAGGGAGTAGCTATGGGTTCTCCATGCGGAGGCCTATACACAAATATAGTCATGTGTGTATGGGAAGAACAATACATTTTTCCATCTACATTTTTTCAGTATTGTAAGATATACCTACGCTTTTTAGATCATATATTTATTTTGTGGAATGGTGGAAGTACATTAATTGATGACTTTGTGAATTACATTAATCAAACTACTTCTTTTTTTAAATTTACAGCTGTTAAGGATTTTAACCAGATTTCTTACTTAGATGTTCTATTGAGAAAAGATTACGAAACTAATTCCTTTATATCAAAAATCTTCCACAAGGAAACCTACAGTAATAGTTTTTTGCACTATGAAAGCTGCCAACCACATACACAGAAACAAGCTGTCCTAAAGGGACAATTTGTGAGGGCAGCTAGAATGGTCACTAAATGGGATGACTTCATATCTGAATGTGAACTTCTAAAAACCCTGTTTTTACACAGAGGTTACCCAATTTCTTTGGTGGATGATGTTATACAGGAGGATCACACTAAGAGAAGTATCGGTCACTTTAAACCCTTGTTAACAAATGAAACCATTGTGCAAGAAACAAACCCTAATATTTGTATTCCAAGCAATAATGATAATAAACATTCAACAATACCTAACGAAGAGAACAATCCGGTTACTTCTACTAATAACAATAATACTATTAATCGGAATTTTAAGTGTAGTTTTGTTACCACCTTTAATTCCCATAGCTCTGCTATTAGATCTATTTTAGAGAAAAATCATTTTTTTTTGTTGAATGATTCTTTGCTCAGGAATAAATTAGATATACATTCCCCCATTGTGTACAAAAATGGTTACAACCTCAAGAAATGTTTTGAGACTACTTTTAATAACAACCGTCAAGGCTACATGTATAAATGTGGTCAATGTAAATTTTGTAACCTTATTTTAGAAACCTGTGGAGTTCTTGTAAATGGGCAATATATAAAGATCATGGGTAGATTTTGTTGTTTTTCCAAAAAGGTTGTTTATTGTGCTATGTTGTAAGTCATTTTATGTGGGGAAAACAGAAAGGAAACTGAAAGAAGGGATGGGTGAACATCTTAGAGCTATTAGAGACAAAGTTGAAAATAATGCTTTAGCAAAACACATTTGCTTAAACCCCACACATCAGTTCAAATTCATTGTTTTAGATATTTTAAAAAACAATGATGGGGGGGGAGCATGGCCAGCCCATTTAGAAAAAATGGAATTGGGGTGGCAAATTTGCCTGTGCGCACATTTTTGGCCAGGCCTGAATGAGTCTCTTTCCCTTAACAGCATATTAAAATTAAAATCTTTGGAGAGATAATTTATTCTATTTATTTTTCCATCATCAATATTCATAATGGGTATTATACCTTGTTATATTTGCTATTATATTTTCTATTATTATTAGTATTATACTTTTATTAGTCATCATACTTGTATTTCATACATAAAACATAAAACTATGCGTGCGTTCAGCATATTGTGGTCATAATTTTTCATTATTTTATTTTACATTTATAACTATTTATGTAGGTATTACACATACTCTCAGCATTTGGGTTGTTTATTATATTCTTAACGTTTTACAATGGTTTTAGAATGCAATTATTTGAGGTATATTCATCTTATTTATATGACTACACATTTTAGATATGCTTCTGTGTTGTGTGTTTAAGGTGGGGGGGTGAATTTGCTGTCAATTTGCTGACATCATGTTTTTTGCGAAATTGACCAAAAGTATTAAAAGGAGAGAATTTCAAATGGTTTTAACAGAAGGAAGTGATATTTCTTATTGTCAGAAGAAGTTTGCCATTGTGACAAACGAAAGCGCTTGCCTGGATTATTGCTTTTTATTTATTGTACTTTGGATTATTTTAATTAAAAGGTTTTCTTTTGCTGCCAGGCTTGGAGCAGGCATGTGGGTCAGCTAGCCTGGGGGAGACCCAGACAGACTCCATATCTTAAGCCAGGGCTGGTGAGGTGGATATTTCAGGGAGGGAGCTACCTTGTAGCAGTGAGCCACAGCTGCTGGTAGGTACTGATTTTCCCCTTGGACAGAGCGACTTCAAGGTTAGAGTTAAGTGGTAGTATCCAGGCTGACAGTGAGGCACCATTGTCCCAGGATAATAGACATCCTGTGGAAGGGGATCTAGGAAGAGTCACAAAGCTAGAGTTGAGACAGGTTCAGCTCTCAGACCCTGCACTACGAGGTTTGAGAGAGGTAGCTAGGGAGGCACCTGATCCTCAAAGAAAAGGGGAGTCTGCATACTGGAACAAAGGGTTACTGTATAGAAAGTGGACCCCTGAGGGAGGGCTAGAGGGTGAGATAATACAGCAGTTGGTAGTGCCCAGAGCCTACCATCTGGCACTTCTAGCCACAGCCCATGACATTCCTTTTGCAGGTCATATGGGCATAAAGCGTACCAAGAGACATATTATGCAGAGCTTTTATTTGCCTGGGATTGCAAGGGATATAACAGGGTCCTGCAGGACCTGTGAGCAGTGCCAAAAGGTAGGCAAGGCAGAAGACAAGGTCAAGGCTCCTTTGATGCCTTTGCATGTGATTGAATAGTCATTTCAAAGGGTAGCTATGGATATTGTGGGCCCTCTGAGTACCCCAGGTTCCACAGGGGAAAAAGTATATCCTAGTGGTAGTAAATTATGCTACCAGATACCCTGAGGCGGTGGCACTATCCTCCATTGAGGCCGAAAAGGTGGCAAATGCTTTGTTAGAGGTTTTCAGCAGGGTAGGTTTGCCCAAAGAAATACTGACTGACAGAGGAACCAATTTTGTGTCAGACTTGCTGGCTTGTATGTGGGACATCTCTGGGGTGAAGCATCTAAAGACCACTCCCTACTACCATCAGATTAATGGTCTTGTGAAGAAGTTAAACCCTACACTAAAGACCACATTACAGGCATTTGCAGACCAGTTAAGTGAGAGTGGGACACATATTTTCTCATCTACTGTTTGATACAGAGAGGTACCCCAGGAATACACAGGTTTTTAACTCATTGAGTTGTATGGGCATTGGGTGAGGAGGCCTTTAGATTTGATTTGTGATGAGAAGGAGGTTGAGTATAAATCCCTTAAGGAGTCTGTTGTGGCATATGTCCTAAACCTCAGGACAAGGCTTAGAGAGCTTATGAGTTTGGCCCAGGAGTACCTAGCAGGAGCCCAACAACAGGAAAAGGTCTGATATGACAGGAATCCTTTAGCCCCAAGAGTATGCTGTGGGACAGAAGGTTATGATGCTCATTCCTGTCAGACAGAATAAGCTGCAGGCAGCTTTGGAGGAACCCTACAAGGTGGTAAGGAAGGTCAGTGATGTTAACTACATGGTAGACCTGCTAGGCAGGAAACAGCGGAACAAACTGTACCATGTTAACATTATGAAGCCTTACCACAGTAGGGAGGCCCTTGTGCTGAGTATTTGCAGTGGGTGGCAGGAGGAGTCCAAGGGGGATTGATGGCTTTATCGAGCCAGCAAAATGCCAAGTAATTAAGGTGGAGCCTGGCTTGCAGGCATATCACATGACAGTGCAGCACTGTAATGTGGTCAGCAATGCCAATGCAGATGGGCTTTCAATACAGGGTATGAGTTAACGTATTCCCAGACAGGCTTATTCTCTCAATCAATGTTTCTGAAGGGTCACTTGAAAAACTAGCTTGATTCTTCAAATGAGGGAGAGATGTGATGATGTGAAATATCGCCACCTATGCCAGGAGAAGTAAGGCAGCAGATGCGTAACATATACCAGCACAGCTAGCTGGAATTTTGTAGAGAATTATATGTCATTTATATATCAAACTGATTTATACAGATGTTATGTTGAAATGTCTTTGTAAAGTTGTTTGTATTAAAAAATGTACCAACAACGGGTCCTGACTGTATTGTGACTGATTAAATATATATTTTTAACACAGGATACTGGAGAAGAAGAGTTTAATCTCAGTCCAGCTAACTTTGAAAAATAGCTTGAAATTAAATTACCTAGTAGGCCATAAAGATTGTATCTTACAGTTTTGATTGGAGCCCGAGACAAAATGTCTGTGAAAAGAAGGACTAGGAATCCTTGTTATATTGCCCTTAGCAGTGAAATAATTGCTACCCTGGAAGGGTGGAAGTGTTGAAATAATTTTATGGCTTCCAGATGCTATAATACATCTTAACAAAGCTTGTCTGTTTGCATGGTAATACATATGTGTGAGATTCTGGTTCAGTTTCCAGTAATGGGGGTAGTAAGGAAACCAGAAGTCAGATGACCATATGTGTGTGTGATGTCATTCTGCAATCCAGGGCTGAAATGATGTTTTAATACTAAATTGGACTGAAGCCTCATAGTAGTCTGTTTTTGGAACCTGACAAAGAAGGGCCCCTCACTTACTTCACCTTACCTTTAGAACAGTCAGGAAAATATAGTGAAATTAGTTACAGTAAGTATTGTTTCTGTATATGCGTGAATCAATTCATCTGTGTTATTTTAATATTTCCTGTGGCTGAAACTCTGTTTATTGTAAAGAGATATTCTGTATTTTCATGTTCTTTTATTATTTATTATTAAATATATTTAAACTTTTCATTGTGGCTAGTACTTTAGAGAATATTTTAAACTTTGAGAGTACTTATATATATTTTGTGACTCTGTAGCCATTCCTGAAAGCCTTATGGCATTGGTCAAACATAATCATTTGTTTTAAAACTAATTTCACTCAGTATAATTAGGTAACTTTGTAAGTGCCTTAGAGTAGCTGTCTTTGGAGTGTCTGGTGGCAGTGTAACTACCTTATAATCTGGGCAGAAGGGGGCATAACTAGTAAATCTGTGCCAGCCTTCCCCAGTTGTGTGTGTATGTGTGTGTGTGTGAAAATCAAATCTCAAAGATTGTGTGTGTCAACTGCTTGCAGCAGGGACACAAAGCATTGGTTTCACAGAGAGGGTGCTGGAGGACTTGGCTTGGACATGCGGCTGAGAACTCAACTGTTCAGCTCTGCCAATAGGAAGTCTTATTGGGGGCCTGGGGGAATAGAGAGAAACCAGCCCCCAGATTCAGCATATTCCTTGTGTGCTTTTAAAGGAAACTGTGCTTGATGTAGAGAGCTGCATCTGTAATTACTGGGCGTATCCATTTTTATTCCAGGTGCATGTCAAGTGTCAGTGGTAAGGATTCAGGCTGCTTGGTTACTGGCCCAGAGAGGGGACATCACATGCAGTTTCTGTAATGAGGCTGGAAATCAAATCTGCATTTACTCAACAAATTTTGGCTACTCTGATTTAAGCCTATCAAGTTTATGAAACTGTGTTTACCTAACTTAATGGATGTTCATGGATTTACTCCTAGAATGTCCACATACTGTTACTGTTATGCAGTGACATGAATACAGACAACATATGTGTTTTTGTACTAATACTGTTATGCAGTGACATGAACACAGACAACAGATGTGTTTTTATACTGCTACTGTTATGCAGTGACATGAACACAGACAACAGATGTGTTTTTATAGTATTACTGTTATGCAATGACATGAATACAGACAACAGATGTGTTTTTATATGGTGTATGGATTTATTTTGTAAAGTTAGAATGGTTTATCTATTTTGATGTGAAAAAATAAGATTTTATCCTTACTCAGAGAAATTATACCTGTTATATTCATGTCATGGGCTAAAGAAATGATTGTATTGTAAGTTTCAAATCTATGCACAGAAAAAAATCATAAAGTTAAGAGACCATGTTCACCAAATGTAACATTGACTTACAGCTTTACAAACCTTCAATAATTGTATTCCAAACTATCTGTATGTCTAGACAAAAAATCCTTCACCATGTTTTAAAGAAGTAAAAATGTGAAAATTCTGTTAGAAAGGTAATTTCAGAGAGCAAATGCAAAATTATCTTATGTGAAGGAATCTATAGTGCAGTTGAAGTGTTTCTTGTGTTAAGCTACCATAAATGTTAACCTAAGAAGTCTGGCCTGAAATACTGAAAAGTGGATAAACAACTGTTCACCAGTTAAAGTATAAGGCTTATAGCTTGCAAAGTTATCAATTATTCTAGAACAAATATTCAGTATGTTTACCTTATTATGGTCTCTTGGGAAGAGCTATAGAAAGTACAGCTGTGTAAGTAAACTTACCATAACAGTTGATGTTTGGATGATCACTGCTGCAGTAGCGTTAGCTATATGGGTTATATCCTGCATAGCTAGCTTCCAAAGCTTCAGGGCACATTCCATGCACCTAAACTGTCAAACAGCTTTACCTGAGCTGACTGAAAGGCGCATGGGCACCAAGCCCTTCAGAGCTTTTATGCCAACAGAGACAGGAAGGTTGACCCTTGAAAGGCAATGCTAGGAAGAACAAAAAATCAGTGTCCACACCCTGACAGAAACAAAACACCAAAAACAAGGGGGTGGATGGAGGAAGTGGTTACTGCAGCAGTAATCATTTGAGCATCTACTGTTATGGTAAGTTTACTGCATAACTGTCCCATGTTCATCATATTGATCACTGCTGCAGTAGCCTTTTACCCTACATTTGGGAGCTGGAAGGAGAAGAACCCAGGAGCCCCTGTAAAATGGTACTAGGAAAGCGTGATGTAGACCTAGAGAAGGAATCAAACTTGTAGTGCTTTGTAAAGACAATCAAGTTGCTGCTTCTGGTATACCTCTAGAATCCAGCCCTTTACAAAAAGCCACAGATGAATCCCAAGGCCCTGATAGAGTGGGCCTTGACTCTGCCTAAAATAGATTTGTCATTGTGAGTATAACAGAAGACAACTATTTGGAAATAGTCTATTTTGACACAGGTTGTCCCTTCTTCTTACCTTCACAAGTAATGAAGAATTGATCCAAAGATCTGAAAGATATAGTTCTGTCAAAACAGTGTGTGAGTTGTCTGTGGACGTCCAAAGTATGATGTATCCTTTCTCTCTCACTTTTAGGTTCAGGAAAGTAAACAGTGAGATGGATAGTTTGGCTTAACTCATTACATCTGAACGACGTCTCCAGGTGCATCTGCAGTTAACTCCTACTGACACCTCTAGGTGTCAAATAATGCTTGATTATATTTGCATCAATAATTCCAAAACCATGCTATGTACAAGAGTTATAAAATTTGGTTTTAGACCTAGAACTTAAAGAATACTACCGCTATAAAAATCGTTTGTGCTGAAGGGTTTGCCATTCATACTTCTTTCATAACCCCTGTGGTTCCAGAGATGTGAACATTTGTTTGAAATGTGAGGACATAATTTGATTCTGTTAAAAGGCTTAGGCTCTGCCCATTGGAAGTGACAGTGCACATTTGCTGAGCTCCTTTAGAGTGAATCAGTTAAAGTAATCTCAGTTACCACAATTCCCACACCTTTAGTGAGCCTCCCCTAGAGCAGTAGACTCTGGATATCAAGCCAAGTGGCTTTGCTGAGATGCCCTTCCACCTTGCCTACTGGGCATACAGGATGTCCATTCTTGTCATCGCCATGCTGTCATCCACTTCCAAGCTGCATTCTGTCAGTGACCTGTAATCAGTCTGGCATTTCATAGCCCCTGTTTGACAGGGTGATTGGTTTCACATCCATCGTTCATTAAATATTGCTATCCCAGGTAATGCAGCTTGGGCCAACTTGACAGCAGCTGGCCAGTAGCTTATTGACAGGGGGCTGCTTGGATTTATTGCTGATACACACTAGCCATTATGGGCACATAGACTCATCCCACCATTAATATAGGTCCCCGGTGAGGGTCAGAGTAGGTTGGGTCCTCAACCCACTTATCACCAGCAAATATTCATAGCCACTTTCTGGTGACATCAGTCAAAATGACCAAATCACTCACAGTAAATTTTACACCATGATGTGGTTGGCTTTGACACAGCAAACAGTGTGCAATTCCTGATTTCCTATCTAGAAGATACTGCACATCACAGTTAATGCGGAAATTGGTCGGTCATGGTCTATGCAACTCTTCTCCCAATATCAGTATTGTGAGGTACATAAATTCAGTATGGCCAAACTTTCTTTGAAAGTCTGATTTTCCACAGGATAGTCAAGTGACTTTGTGATATATTATTTTGTAGATGAGATTAATATGTAGCATCCTCTTGGTTCTATCTCCCTTTCAGTGACTACAATGGTCACTGACACCCATCCTTTGAACTCCTTTCTTGTATGATTTGAGCCCAAAAATGCCACAGTTTATTCTGATATCCTGAAAAAAAATGAAATCCTATACCTGAGTACTAAACTATCTGTCCAGAGTCCTTAGTGCAAGGAGTCTAAATTGCCTGAACTAGGCATGTTATCAGAAACAGTGCTTACTGATGACTAAAGAACACCTTGCCTGAATGGCTTTCTTTTTTATTGGAAGATGAGAAGATGCAGTCAGCACTGATGGGTTTTACAAACTAGTTGCACAATCTCCCTTTCTTGCTGTTGTCAGATATTTTCTTTTTTGCTGTTTATAGGAAAATTCCTATTTCGATTATATGTTGGGATTCTAAAGCTTTCATATACAGTTCATAGCCTTCATTTGTACTCTGGGATTTACTCAAATGTTTACTCTATATAGCCTGTACGTATACTTCACATAAGTTTACTCAGATCTGATTTTATTGTGATTACTGTTTGTCTCTTTATATACCTGGGCTGGACCTGAGAGTGGTCATTTTTGAGCAGTATGTTACCAGAATAAACAAAAAACAAACAAAAGTAAATAAATACATGCATACATAAGTAAGGGCATCATGGAAATACACCGATCAAAGATTCAAGGATTTCATATAGGTTCATAGGTAGGTACTCGGCTATCAGCCCTAGGGCCTATACAAGCTCAGCCAAAAAGGTACCCTTGCTTTTGCCACCAAAGAAAATTATTTTCCTTTGCCACTGTCGAGCAGAGCCACAGAAGTGATCCCAGAGGTGAATTTCCTATTTCCCATCCAGTCATCAAGATTTTTCTTGAAGAGTGCTAATGAGGAGCTTTGTTTGATATAGATAGGTAGTTTATTCCATAGTATGGGAAGTCTCTGGGACAGGAATCTATCCCTCTGGCATGTTCTGTTTATTGTGGTGACAAGGTTTAGGTCCCTAGAGCGTGTATCTCAGAGGGATTGGGATTTCTTTAAGTGGAGCATGTCCAACAGCTCTGGGTTTGACATAGCTTTGTATGTTAAGCAGAGATCACCTCTGAGTAGGTGATATGCGATGGAGTAAAGCTGGAGTTTTTTGAGACGGTCTGCGTAGGGCATCTGTTTGAGGCCGGTAATCCTCTTTGTGAGGTATTTCGGTGGCCTTTCCAGTTGTTGTAAATGTCTTGTGAGGTACATACAAAAAGGGGCATTGTACTCTATAATGAATCTATTGAGTGATGAATAGAGGGGAACAATGACCTTTTTTTTTGTGGATGAGAAACCTTTTGTGATGAGGTGTGCCATGTAGAAGGCTTTCCTGACTACTGTGGCGATGTGATTATCAAAGAAAAGACTACTGTCCACCTGTGTCCCAAGGTCTCCTATCACACTTTTTGTGTTAAGTATACTACCGCCTATGTTGTAGTTCATGGGTACAGAGTTTTTACCCAAGGGGATGACAATGCACTTTTTGGCATTGAGCTTGAGGCCATGGTTTTGACGCCAGGCATCTGTCTCAGTGAGGCCCTTTTGAAGGATGTCCACATCATTAGGAGTTTTGATTATGGCTCCTAGTTTGCAGTCATCTGCGAACTTCATTAGCCAAAGACCCTCTGTCTTAGCCTGTACTTCAGAGAAGTAGATACCAAACAGGAGAGGACCCAGGACTGAACCCTGTGGTACTCCACTTGTCACTGGTCTGAAGTCGGATTTGGAGTCTGCTACTTTCACAGTGTGGGTTCTGTCACTGAGTCAGTTGGCAACCCATCTTGTGACATAGGGATTTATACCTAGTTTAGTGAGTTTATCTATAATTACAGAGTGGGGGATGGTGTCGAAAGTCTTGGCAAGATCTAGATAGGCTGTGTGAACCACCTTACCCTTGTCTACGGCTTTGGTGACTGCTTCAAAGAAGTCTATCAGGTTTAGGAGGCATGATCTGCCTTTTACAAACCCGAACTGGGTGGGGTCCAGAGTTTGGAGATTACCAATGTCTTTGTTTATAAGTTCCATGATGATACGTTCCATGGCCTTGCAGACCAGGCTCATCAGGCTAATGGGGCGGTAGTTCCCGGGGTCTGTGGTGACTCCCACCTTGTGGTGTGGGATAACCATCGCTGTTTGCCATTCAGTGGGCACAAAGCCTGAGGTGAGGCTATGATTGAACATGGTACTTAGGTGGGGTGCCAGTTCATTCTGTAGTTCATGTAGAACGCAGCCTGGGATGTTGTCTGGTCCCATGGATGCTGTGTTCTTGGCTTTGAAGAGTGTGGTTTTTAGCTGTGCAGCCGTGATTACAGGAACCTTGCATTCTTCCGGTATAGAGATGGGCTCTTTAGGGGGTGAGAGGGGGGTAAAGTTAGCACTGAACCTATCTGCCAGGATGTTGGCAATATCAGTTGGGTCTGTATATTTAGTGCCATTGTGCTGTAGCTCATAGTAGATCTGAGTGTTGCCATTGAGATTATTGACATAGCTATAGAATGCTTTGTGGTTGTCTTTAGAATCAGTGGCGATTTTGTTTTCATAACTAGCTAGTGCAGTTGTGTAGGATTCAGTAGTTGTAACTGTATTGTCCATCTGCATGGGTGTCATGAATTTCACTACTTCTGCCTTAAGAAGCATGAAGTTGGCTTTGGAGAAATTTTTTACTGTGGTTTCCTTAATGGGGAGTGGGGGCAGGATGTGGATATCTAGGGTGATTAGCTTATGGTCGGATCAGACCAATGAGGCGATGACTTCAGGTGTGGAACACCGGTCACTCATGTTGGTAATGACTAGATCTAGGATATTGTTGCCCCTGGTGGGGATGTGGATAAGTTGATCCAGGGCATTGGAGTTTATGAATTCCAGAAAGCGTTGAGCGAAGGAGTTGGTACATGAGTAGTTTTCCCAGTTAATGGTGGGGTAGTTGAAATCACCCATTATTGGGGTGTTTGGTTGAACCCTAATATTTTCCAGTACATCAAGAAAAGAGTAGTGGGAATCCTGGGGCATGGTGGGGGATCTGTAGCAAGCTACAATTTGGATTGCAGTTTTGCCCAGAGTTAGTTGCACTTGGATAACCTCGGATGCATTACGCTGAGCAACTAGCCTGGAGGTGTGGATATCCTTAATGAATATGGACACACCTCCACCTTTAGTGTTCCGGTCCAGGTTACATGGCCAAAAAGTGTGGTATGAGTTATAGCCTGGTAGTGCAGGGGTGCTCTCTGGAGCCTTGAACCAGGTCTTAGTCACTGCACAGATATCGATGTTCTCTATTTTAAGGAGTGCCTCGAGTGACTGCATTTTGACATTTAGACTTCTAGCATTGAGTAACATCACCCTCAGTTTTTGCTTGCCTGTTCCTGTTACGGTGGTGAATTTGTCATTTCTACCTTGCCTAAAAAAGCACTATGGGGCGGCAAGAACCTTAGTTAGTATCCAGAATCCCAGGGGTGACAGGTGCAGACCATCTCTGGCAAAGCATCGTGGTCTGTCGACCATGTCATCCCTGGCAGACAGATACTGGATCCCTTTAGAATGACACCAGAAGCTTAGCCAATTGTTGAAGTCAGCCATTTTGTTCTTGTACTGCGGTATCATTCTGAGTGATGGCAGAATGCTACTCAGGGCTAGGGTCATACCTGCCTGGGGTACAAGATCGGAGAGCTCTTCCATGTCTCTTTTCATGTGGTCCATGGAGGTACGTCTCAGGTCATTCACACAAACATGGACAATGACAGAGTCATATTTGTACTTGTTCTGGAGTGACCTGAGTGTGTGGGTTATGTGGCAGATCCTGGCACCCAACAGGCAGCTGACAGTAACCTTCTCCTTGTTTTAGCCTGGTGAGTGGGACATCAGTGTGCCTGACTATAGAGTCATCTATGACTAGTGTGTTGGGTACGTTGTTTTGCCTTATTGGCTGTGGTTGAGTGGCACACTGAGTCTGCGGGCTATGTGTCATTTGGGTTGTGTTGGGGGGTGGAGGTTGTGTGAATTTCTGCTTTGCAGGTCTCTGTTGCTTGAGCAGATTATTATTGAGAGCCTCCGCAAATGTTTTTGTGTTTTTATGTGTGGATTTTGGTGGTGTCGATTTAGTGAGACTATGTGATGAGTGTGGTGTGGTGCAAGTGTTTACATTCTCTTCTTGACTGTCAAGTTCAGTCTTGGTTGGAGAGAGCTTTACCTCCAGTTTGGCTAGATAAGTGCATCTCTCACAGGTTGTAGTGTTGGGTGGTAGGAGGAGAGGGTTATCTGTGTACATGAGGCAATTTCTGCATTGCCCCAAGATGCCCAGATTCATCAGATAGACAGGAGAGAACACTGGGAGCTGACCCTTGGACATGCCTGAATAAAAAATATTTTCCTCTAGATAAGTGAAGAAAGGGAGTACAAGAGTTGTTTTTCTCAAAGCAAGTGAGGATAGTAAGTACCAAAACTGTTTTCCTCTAGGTAATGAGGAAGGTTGAGTGCTGTAGTAATTAGTAGCTTATTTACTGCTTACATGTTCTGAACAAGTGCTGATCACGAATAAGCAAATTCAAGTGCTAAGACTAAGAATCTGTATCTGGACTAAACTAGTTACAGGAAAGGGGGGAAACAAGTGCAAATGTGGGCTTTTAAATCAGAAAGTTGAGACAGATGGAAAAACTGCCCAAATGGCCAATAACTACAATTTCTGGGCCAGAACCACTCCTTATGTGGTAGATAGGTTACCCTGTGCTTACCACTCTCACTGACAAGCTAGAAGGCTTCCCTCCAACACAGAAAGCTTGGGGGGCTCAGAAACTTACATACAATCCTGGATACAGCAAATCTGAATCTGGACTACACTAGTTACAGGAAAGGTAGGAAACAGGCTTAGATTTTTTATTTTTTTTTATGCAGAAAAGCAGCTAAAACAGCAGTAAAAACAATTCAAATGCAGTGCAAGCTAGCACACTTGAGTATGTAGCAATGTTAGACCAAACAGTTTTAAAAAATGCAATTAAATTAAAAATGACTAAAAACAAGTGCAGAAGGAGTCTATTAGGTAGAATGAGGTAAAGAGATGGGACTGGGGGGAGTGTCCCAGATCAAATCTACAGTGGGGGCGGTCAACTGTAAAAGCCTCCAAATTTAAACAACAAGACAGGAATAGAAAAGGTGGGTAGGGGAAAAAACAACACCTTCAGCAGAGATCTGAAAAACTATGCAGTGAGGCAAAAATAGTGCACAACTCTGAAGTCAGCCAGCAATGATATAAAATTAGTCCAGCAACAATTAATAGTACACAACTCTGAAGTGCCAGAAAAATATACTTCGTTCTGTATGTCTCCAGATAGTTTGAAAAGCATTCTGTCAGGACACAGGAAGGCTCCAGCAATGATATGGTATTTAATAGAAAAAAAAAAGATTTGTCTCAAATTATGTAAAATGTCTTCATTTTATTCATTCATAGCAGGCAGTAACTACCCTATCACTTTAGTTCCAAAGCATGGCTCTTAGCGTGGCTCTTAATTCTATGCTGTGATGACATGATGAGGGATAACATTTCAACATGGAAGCACCACTGAGTCCTGGTTCGAGCTAAATGAAATGTTCTATTTTTGTGCATGCCCTTGAGAGTGCTGCTTTAGTGACTTAGTTAGTTAGAACATAGTTAAGTAGGTAACTAAATGTTGTTAAACTGACCATAATATTTTATATATTAGCTTAGAGCTCGCTGAAGACCTCCTAGAGGATGTAATTACAAGTGGTGACCTTAGGCAGCTTCCTGCATATTAGCTAAAATCAAACTGGTCTGCACTGATAAGGTTACCTTCCCCTTCTAATTGTTGTGGAAAAATAGAGGGCATTGTACTTTAATGTTGTGGGGCAGTCACCCTCATACACACAATGCATGAATGCCTTTCTACCAAAATGATTAAAATTTTTGATCATTTGGCCAGGTGTATTCCTGACAGGTTATGCTCTACTAGAAGGGTGTTGGTGTTTTTAAATGGCTTTAGAATTACCCCAGTTGGCTGGTGGGGTACAACATTTGGTTCTGGACACCTGTGGTATTGAAGTGTTAGCCATAAGTTCAGGAAGACGTTAAAGGAAAACATACTGGAATAGAGATGAGAATATCTGGGACATGCACTGTACAGATCAGATACTCAGAAAACCAACACATATTTGTGTACATCTTGCAAGGTTAAAATAATAACTTTGTGAGACAGAGTCTCCTGAGTTAGTTGATAACAAGAAAATATGCTTAGTAGGGCATACATAATAAAAAAGAAAAAAAAGAGAATTGGAAATCAAATACATTAACTGGCTGTTGTAATAACAGCATTTCTCTAGGCCACCTGACACAGGTATCGTTAACTCAGTTCAGTTTGGAGAGAGCAAGAGAAAGGAAGATCTCCGGCAGTCATACTTAGAACAATTTGCCCAAAGATGTGGGGGAGACATATATCTTTAGTTATCCAGCTAGGTGACTAGTTAAATGGGGACATCTCCTGACTGAATACTGTAACCAAAGTTGCACTTATAGCGCACCCCCCTTGTATGAAGGAAACACATTATTTAATGCTAGCGAATTAGTTAGTTATAACTTAGCTAGTTATCTAAGTTAATAACATACTATGCTGGAGGGATTGCCCCATCCAGGAATACAGACACTTTTAGAAGATCATCTTGAAATAGAATAATGTTTAGAAATCATATACCCAAATTACATTCCACTTGAGCATATTTCAGCCTCAAATACCACTGGATCTGTAAGTAAAATTCTATATTTTAGTTTTATTTTGCTGAATAGTGACACCCAAGTTACTCTGATACACTAAAGCTGTGTCCCTCTATTCAATGTCATACAGACTCCTGAGGGGCAATCTTTGCTTAGCTTTCAGTACAGTGAATTACCCAACACTCTTTGAACTATTTCACTTAAATAATACAGGAGAAAAAGCAAACCTCTGTTTTAGAGAGCTACACCCACACTATCACATCAATACCAGATGGCATGACAGATACCATACCCAACATGGCTCCCATTTCGGGAACATGCTGTTCTTACCTATCAAGCACTTCCCTTTCAGTCTTTAAAGCCAGTCTGGATGACTGGTGAATAACCATAAATTTTCATAAGGGATATGTGGAGAAAGTCTACTTAATGGAGGACATTTTAGGACTTCCATCGATATTGCATGATATGGCTCGGCTCCTTGATGGTTTCCTTTGGCTGTAACCTTAGTAAGAACATATGAACCTATGAATCAGATGTGAAACAGGCAAGCATGGGTGGATGGATTAATTTTTGTAAAGCAAATGGAATTGAGAGTTGGAGTGTATCA
This sequence comes from Protopterus annectens, assembly GCF_019279795.1. Lineage (NCBI taxonomy): Eukaryota > Metazoa > Chordata > Ceratodontiformes > Protopteridae > Protopterus > Protopterus annectens. The sequence continues at coordinate 364,584,948 of NC_056744.1, read as the reverse complement.
CACTGAATATATGACTACTTAGCAGAGAGGTTTTTCAACTAACGAAATTAAATGAAGCTTTACTTTAGGTTTTGGGATTGGTATAATAGTTAAGGTGTTTGCCTCCCAGACACATGATGCAGGGTTTAATTCTCACTTTGGGAAGCATAGTTAGGAGTAAAAAAGTTTCCCTGGGCTCCTGTGCCTAGAAATCATCTATGAACCTATAATACTTCTTTTTTTTATGCTCTGCATGTTTCTCACTCATATCACTTGCCATTTCACCTTAGGTTATGTTGCAGTGAAGATGAGTTAAATTTGGCCTACAAATGTACAGACGGAGCATAATCAACATGTTTTTTCCCCAGAATGCCACAGTATGAAGACTGCATTCCCTGCATTCCACCACCACAAAAGTTTCACTGATGCTGGCTACACATTCAGCTCAGTGCAGAGGTTAAACATCACTTCATTTGGTTCTGATACCCAGGCTTGGCCTTTACTGATAGAAGGACATTTTCATTTATTTTTGCATTTTGTTAACTGGAGTTAGGCCAACTGTGCCCAGAGAGCCCTTTTTCAGCGGAGACCCGAGAAAAGCTCCAGGAAAGTAATTAAAAATAAGAAAAAAGCTAAACTAACAATTCAAGTTGAAAGATTCTTAACAGTACAAAAATAGAGAGAAATATACAATACAAATACATACAAGGCAAAAGTACAGTATTTTAAGAATGCAGTAACAATATGTTTGATAAATTTGGATAGCGTTAAGTTATTTACAAGGAACAATAACAACCAAATGGAAATGGAGCCGAGGGAAGACCAAGAAAAGTACAAACAGCCCCTCATGGAACCAGAAACGGTACTTGCAATAAAAAACACTAGGGTATGTCCACAAATCCAATTTATTTAGGCACACAGTACAAACAGTCAAGCACTTTTGTCTTAAAATCTAAGACTTCATCAGAACAGTACTAATTACATCACATCCTCATTAAATAAGTTCTTGGACCAATCAAGTGTTTCCACCCCTCTGAAATCAAATAGATCGTCAATGGTAAAATCTTAAAATACATAAATATAGGTACATCTGACAATAAATACCAACACTGTTTATTTAATGTATACCATTACAATTGTTAAAATGTATGTGTTACCTTAAAACCATCCTGCTGAATGTTTAAAATGTTAATGCCTGGTATTTTAACACAGGCATACTACAACAAGATTCATTAATACCTGGGGGTGCTGTGGTGTTCAACCTAATCTGTCATTTCAATTCTGTCCTCTCTAATCTGTTTTTCCAGTGCCCTTCCCTAGGGTCTTTTTTAACAATTTCCAAAATACTAAATGAAAAAACTTTGCATGTACCATTTTCCTTAAAATGTTTATATAAAGCATTCTTTTCATCCTCCCGTCTTACAGCATATTGATGTTCATAGATCCTTTTTTGGAGGGACCTCTCAGTTTTACCTACATAATAACAATAGCAGTTTTGGCACACAGCATATACCACATATACCAACCTCTTAGAACCTCAAGAACCCCCCAACATTCTTATATTCCGTGATACCTCTCTGTGGTCCTTTAACCTTGGTAGGGTGTTCTAATAAAAACTTTAAGTTGTAATTGGTTTTATAAACAAAAGAGGGCTCCTTTCCTAGGAATTCCAATAGTTCACTGTTACCAGAGAGGTACCACGAAATGTGGTTCCTGTGGTTACTGTAAATATATTCTGGAAGCTGTTCACATGGAAATTGGGTCCCCGAAAAGGAATATAAGATTGGTGGGGGGTTCTTGTGTTTCTAAGGGATTGGTATATGTAGCGGTGTGTCAAAACTGCTATTGTTATTATGCAGATAAAACTGAGAGGCCCTACAAAAAAGGATCTATGAACATCAATATTCTGTAAGACGGGAGGATGAAAACAATGCTTTATATAAACATTTTAAGGAAAATGGTACATGCAAAGTTTTTTTATTTGGAATTTTGGAAATTGTTGAAAAGGACCCTAGGGGAGGGACACTGGAAAAACAGATTAGAGAGGGTGGAATTGAAATGGCAGATTAGGCTGAATGCCACAGCACCCCCAGGTATTAATGAAGCTTGCTTTATTATGCCTGTGTTAAAATACCAGGCATTAACATTTTAAACTTTCAACAGGTTGGTTTTAACATGGCACATGCATTTTAATAATTGTAATAGTATACATTAAATAAATAATGTTGATATTTATTGTCAGATGTACCTATATTTATGTAGTTTAAGATTTTACCATTGACAGTCTATTTGATTTTAGAGGGGTGGAAACACTTGATTGCTCCAAGGACTTATTTAAGGAGGATGTGATATGATTAGTATTGTTCTGATGAAGTCTTAGATTTTAAGATGAAAGCGCTTGACTGTTTGTACTGTGTGCCTAAATAAAACGGATTTGTGGACATACCCTAGTGTTTTTTATTGCAAGTACTGTTCCTGGTTCCACAAGGGGCTGTTTGTGCTTTTCTTTATTTACAAGGAATATAGCAATGCCTAAAATAAAAAAATAATTCAGAGTAACATCATGACATAGTACAACAAAGATGCATTCAATAGCATAGGTACTAACTGCAGAGACAGTAATATATGTAGACAGTTAGGTAGTTACCAGGCAGATATGTTAATTGAGAGAAGAAGAAAAGTTCATTAGGTAATGAATGACAGATATCCAGAATGTTCTGGCTAAAGAATAGCAGACCAACTCTCTGTCCTTACCAAGATATGTTAGCGGTCATAGGAGCTTTTCAGTGCTCTTTACATATTGTTTGCATGTGTTTTGTGGACCTCAGGAACACAAATGACCCTGTACTATGAAATGTCTTCTGGGAGATGCTTCAGCAGTGTGGAGTTTCAGTGTCATTGTTGTATGTCATTTAATGTCTGTATTTGAGGAGCAGGAATTGTGTTCACTTCTTGGTGTTCAATCGAATATGTTCAAGCTGTGCAAAGAACTCTGCCAAAACTATGTCTTGTTTACTTCTTTGTACACTATTTCCAAACATATAATAACCCACAGCCAGGTCTTGGACAGTATCCAGTTGAGAGTATGACGGTTGTGTTAGGATATGTGAAGGCTGCCAGCCTAGCCAGATAGAATTTTGTAGATAATTCAGTCATTTCTAAATATTAATATAAGCCACAGGCTTGTTCTCTTAAATGGGAAAAGACTGAATTGGATATTGAACTGCAAAAATGTAACAACAGTGCACTCTGCTGTAACAAAGCTGATAAGTCAATTTTTTGATGTCAAAATTCGGAGATGATATGTTTAGAGGGAGACATCCTGCCTATTGTTTTAAGACCAGAGTTAATGGCTAGAATTTGCATGTATAAATGTCCTTTATTGCTCTGGTTTCTGACCAGGTGTAAAAAATGTACATGTAGTTTCTGTTAGCCTGGGAACACTAGAGAAGTGTGAAGAATGATGTCATGTGAAGCAGCTCTGTTATCAATTTAAACAGAGATAATCAGAGAGTTCAGAGCATTTTGTCTTGAGAACATCCAACTCAGCACTGCCTGTGTCTAATAAGTAGGATTTTAGAACTGTGTTTTCTTTTAGAAATAACTAGGAATTAGGAAGATTAGACTATGTGTTGTTCTGTGCTTTCAGAACTTTTCTACGGTATTATTTTAAGTATTTCTCTGTGATCTCTGAACTCTTGACTAGCACTGTGTAGTAAGAAGTATTGTCTTGTGTTTTTATTATTTATTATTAAATATTTTTAAACCTTTAAACTGTGGCTGTTTTATGTAGAGTTAATTTAAGCTATAGAGTACATTGCATGTATATAGTGATATTGTACCAAATCACTCAAATACGCCTTGAGAGTTCAGTTACACTTACCATTTGGATAATAATATTGCACAGTAATAATTGGACACCCTTTCAGAAGGTCCTTTTAGTAGCTGATATTAGTGGGTGGTGGCAGCCGTTACTACCTTTTAGACCAGGCAGAAAAGGGGCACAGCTGGAGAACTTGTGCAGTCTTCCCCAGGAGTGTCTGTGTGGTTTATATAAACTCTTATCTCAAAGTGTGTGTGTGTCAGCTACTTGGGCAGGGACATGAAGCACTGGTTGGACAGAGATGGTGCTGGAGGTTTTAGCTTGCCCACTAGGCTGAGATCTAGACCCTATACCTGTGCCAGTGAGGAATCTTATTGGGAGCCTGGAGAGAAAGGAAGAAACCAGCCCCAGACTGACTGTGATCTTTGTGAGCTCTTAATGGAAATTGTACTTTACTGTGTGTGTATTTATTATCCTTACCCTATATGGACGCCCCTCACTGGTGTTGGTGGTGAGGATTGAGGCTCCTTAATTGCTGGGCCAGTGGACAGGCATCATATATTAATTGTTTGGCAGTGGTGGGATATCCACACCACATATGGTTGGCAAATACTAATTGGGTTGTACTGGTGTGGGTAGAGTGAATTCCTGTAGCTTGTGTACAGTTATCATTGAAGGTGTTTTGTATTCTAAATCAGCCACACAGTGAATACTCAGAGTTCAGATCACAATTGTTTTATTTCTTTTGTTAGCTTATTTAGTCAGGAAGAGCAGGCAATATGTCAGCAGAGGAGTACGGAAAGCTGACAAGGAGCCAGGTGGTTGAGATGTGCCAGGCTAGGGGACTGGTGCATGGAAACCTGAATAAGGCAGACATGATTGCAGCTTTGGTCACAGCTGCATCAGAAAACAGCAATTAGGAGGAGACTGGCAGTAGAGATGTACCACCCTCAGAGAATGGACAGCTCAACCTTTCTGCAGAGGACTTAAAAATCTATCTGGAGCTAAATAGACTTGAGTTGGAGGCCATGCATTTGGAAATAGAAGCAGATGAGAGACTGAGATGTCTGCAGGCTGAGGAGAATGAGAAACTGCTACACCTGGAAGCTGAGGAAACGAGAAGGCAGAGGCAGCATGAGAAGGAGATGCTGACTCTTCACCAGAGTCATGGAGGTAATGTGGAAGAGAGTGACTGAACCCCAGAAGCAGAAAAGGTCAGTAAATTTCTTCCATAGTTTAAGGAGGGGGATCATTTTTATGGTTTCATTCAAATGTTTGAGAGGGTATGTAAACAGTATGATGTTGACCAAAGGTTCTGGGTATGGTTCCTGACCCCCTTACTCCCTGGTAGAAGTGTAACTGTGTTGTCTAAAATGTCTGACATTGACTGTTTTAATTACACTTTTGTTAAGCATTGCTTGTTAGAATGTTTTAAACTAACACCTGAAACGTATAGGAAAAAGTTTTGTGAGCATAGACGCAAGGCAGATGAAAGTGTGTGTGAATATGTTGCTGGACTGAGCGCTTATTTTCATAGGTGGGTGAGTGGATGTCAGGTCACCACTTCTGAAGGGCTGGCAGACCTTTTGGTGAGAGAACCTCATCATAAAAGGGTTCTCATCCAGAAAAAAAGAGGTCATTGTTCCTCTACTCGACACTCATTAGACCCATTATAAAGTACAACACCCCTTTTGGAATGTACCCCACAAGACATCTGCAGCAGCTGGAAAGGCCACAGAAGTACCTCACAAAAAGGCTTACTGGTCTCAAACAAATGCCGTACACTGACAACCTCAATAAACTTCAGCTTTACTCCATAGCATATCACCTACTCTACGGTGATCTCTGCCTAACATATAAAGCTATGTCAAACCCAGAGCTGCTGGACATGCTACACCTAATGAAATCCCAATCCCTCCAAGCTACATGCTCTAGGGACCTAAACCTTGTCACCACAATAAACAGGACTCTCTGGAGGGATAGATTCCTGTCCCAGAGACTTCCTATACTCTGCAACAAGCTACTCATCTATGTCAAGCAAAGTTCTTCATTTGCACTCTTCAAGAAAAATCTTGATGAGTGGATGGGAAATAGGAAATACACCCCGGGGATCACTTCTGTGTCTCTGCTCGACAGTGGCACAGGAAAATAACTTTCTTGGGTGGCGTAGGCCATGGAACTTTGTTGGCTAGGCTTATGTAGACCCTTGGGCAGATAGCCTAGTACCTACCTATGAACCTATGAACAAGTCCTTAGCACTTTGCCTGAGGACATGAGGATCTGGTTAGCTGATAGACAATGTGCTACTTCAGATGAGTTGGGGAAGAAGGGAGACATACCTAGCAAGCAGGGCATCCCTGCACAGGAAAGAGGCTCCCAGTACTGCTCATGGGTCTAAATGAACCCATGGTGGGTAGCACAGACTGCCCCAACAGAATCTGTCAGTAGCAAGGGAAGCCACTAGTCCAGGTACATGTCCAGGACCTAGGGTTAAATGTTTTGAATGCAACCAGTGGGGCCATGTGGCATACAGATGTTCATCGAGGCAAGGTGGAGAACAAAAGTTGAGAGAGCCAGTAAGTGGGGAAAGACAAAATGCCAATAGTAGGTTGTTTTGAGACAACAGGGGTTTTGAACTGCCATCTTGCAGATGTCCTGATAGGGAAGGATTTGGACAAGGCAGTACCATGTGCTTATGCAGTTATACGCAGTCAGGCTAGGAGACAAGCATGTGGGTCTGGTTGCCTGGGAGAGACCCAGACAGACTGCAGACTGCATAACTGGTGGGGTGGTTAGTTCAGGGAGGGAGCTACTCTGTAGCACTGAGACTGAATGTGAGCCCCAGCTGCTTGTGGGTACTGATGTTCCCTTGGACACAGTGACTGCAAAGGTAGAGGTGAGTACTAGTACCCAGGCTGACAGTGAGGCACTACTGTCAGAGGATGCCATACTTCCTGTGGAAGGGGAGCTGGGAAAGGTTACAAAGAGAGAGTTGAGACAGGCTCAGCTCTCAGACCCTATGCTGCAAGGCCTGAAGCAGGTAACTAGTGAGGCACCTGATTCTCAAGGGAAGGGGGGGATCTGTATACTGGGACAAAGGGTTACTGTATAGAGAGTGGACCCCTGAAGGAGGGCTAGAAGGTGAGGGGGTACAGCAGTTGGAAGTGCCTAGAGCCTACCATCTGGCACTTCTAGCCATAGCCCACGATATTCCCTTTGCAGTTCATATGGGCATAAAACATACAAAGAGACGTATTATGCAGAACTTCTATTGGCCTGGAATTTCCAGAGATGTAACAGGGTATTGCAGGACCTGTGAGCAGTGCCAAAAGGTAAGCAAGGCAGGAGACAAGGTGAAAGCTCCTTTGATGCCTTTGCCTGTGATTGCTGAGCCATTTCAGAGGGTAGCTATGGATATTGTGGGGCCTCTGAGTACCCCAAGTTCCACAGAAAAAGTATATCCTAGTGGTAGTGGATTATGCTACATGATGGCCTGAGGCAGTGGCTGTGTCCTCCATTGAGGCAGAAAAGCTGGCAAGATTCTTTGTTAGAGATTTTCAGGAGGGTAGGTTTCCCAAAAGAAATACTTACTGACAGAGGTGCCAATTTCATGCCAGACCTGCTGGCTTGTCTGTGGAAGTACTGTGGGGTGAAGCACATGAAGACCCCCCTACCACCCCCAGACTAATGGCCTTGTTGAGAGGTTAAACTCTACAATCAAGTCCATGCTATGGGAAATTGCAGACCAGTTTAAGATGGAGTGGGACAAATATTTTCCCATCTGTCGTTTGCTTACAGAGAGGTTCCCCAGAAATCCACAGAGTTTTCACCCTTTAAGTTGTTGTATGGGCATAGGGTGAGGGGACCTCTAGATTTAATCCATGATGAGTGGGAAGGTGAGTGTGAACCTCACAAGGAGTCTGTTGTGGCATATGTCCTAAAACTCAGGACAAGGCTCAGGGAACTCATGGGCTTGGCCCAGGAGAACCTGGCAGAAGCCCAATAACTGAAAAAGGTGTGGTATGACAGGAATGCTTGAGCTAGAGAGTATGTTGTGGGGCAGCAGATAATGGTTGTCATTCCTGTCAGACACAACAAGCTGCAAGCAGCTTGGGAGGGATCCTACAAGGTGGTTAAGAAAGATAAGTGATGTTAACTACATGGTGGAACTGCTAGGCAGGAGGAAGGGGCACAAATTGTACCATGTTAACATGATGAAACCTTACCATGATAGGGAGGCCCTTGTGCTGAGCATTTCTAGTGGATTGTAGGAAGAGTCTGAGGGAGATCTGGTGACTGATCTCCTCAGTGAGGCTCGGACTGACACCTCAGTGGAAGGCGTAGCAATGTCCCAGCAGCTATCTCCTACTCAGGTTTGAGAAATCCGAGCCGTGTTACAGGAGTTTGGGGACATGTTCACTGGGAAACCAGGGTGCACCCACCTGGTGCAGCACCAGATCGATACAGGACTCCAAAGGTCTATTAAGCAATCCCCTTATAGGGTGACTGAGAGAGTCAAACAGACTCTGAGGGAGGAGATACAGGAGATGTTGAAACTAGGGGTAATCCAAGAGTCCAACAGACCCTGGGCCTCCCCAGTGTTTGCTGGTGTGAAAGAAAAATGGCAGCACCAGGTTCTGTGTGGACTACAGGAAATTAAATAGTCACACAGAGTCAGATGCTTAGCCCATGCCTAGGACAGATGAAGCCCTAGAGCACCTGGGTGGGGCTAAGTATCTTACAACCATTGATCTTACCAAGGGTTATTGGCAAGTGCCCTTGATTCCCAGTGCTAGAGAGAGGTCAGCCTTTTTGACTTCTTTTGGCTTGTATGAGTTCACAAAGATGCCCTTTGAGATGAAAATGCCCTAGCAACTTTTCAGAGGCTGGAAGATCATATCCTAGCAGGAGCAGGAGGGTTTACCCTTGCTTACCTAGATGATATTGCCATCTACATCCATTCCTGGCAAGAGCACCTTCAACATGTCAGGGAGGTGCTGGGCAGACTACAGAGGGCAGGGTTGACCATTAAGCCCAGCAAATGTCAAGTGGATATGGCAGAGGTCTCCTACCTGAGACATAGAGTGGGGAGTGGTAAGATCAGGCCAGACTCTGCCAAAGTAGAAGCCATTCAGGCATGGTCTGCACCTGTTACCCTGTTACCAAAAAGCAGGTGAGGATTTTCTTAGGGACATCAGGGTACTACAGAAAGTTTGTCCCCAGTTATTGTACCATAGCTGCTCCCCTCACAGACCTGACAAGGAAGAACAGGCAAGATAAGGTAGTGTGGACCCCAGCAAGTGAGCAGGTATTCCAGGAGCTTAAGGAAGCTTTGGGAGGACCCCCTGTGTTAGCCAGTCCATATTACAGCAAATAATTTGTTGTGCAAGTGGATGCTTTGAAACATGGGATGGGGGCTGTACTTAGCCAGATTTCTTCAGAGGGAGAAGAGCACCCAGTGGTTTATCTCAGTCATAGGCTCCAATCCAGGTTGGAATGCTATGCAGCTGTAGAAAAGGAATGTCTAGCCATAGTGTGGGCACTACAGAAACTTCAGCCTTATCTGTATGGAAGAAAATGCACTGTAGTGACAGCTCACAACCCCCTAACATGGTTACACAGAGCCAGCCAGCAAAATGCCAAGTTGCTAAGATGGAGCCTAGGGTTGCAAGCATATGATATTTCAGTGCAGCACCACAGTGGGATTAGCAATGCCAATGCAGATAGGCTCTCAAGGCAGGGAATGGGGTAAGGTATACTCACATAGACCTAATCCTCTCACGCAGTTTCTCAAGGATCACTTGATAAACTAGCTTGAGTTCCCCGGGGGGGGGGGGTTGATGTGTGAAGATAGGTAAAGGCTGCCAGCCTAGCCAGATAGAATTTTGTAGACAATTCTGTCATTTGTAAATGTTGATGCAAGCCACAGACTTGTTCTCTTAAATGTGAAAAGACTGCATTGGATATTGAACTGCAAAAATGTTACAACAGTGCACTCTGCTGTAACAAAGCTGATAAGTCAATTCTTTGATGTCAAAATTCGGAGCCGATATGTCTAGAGGGAGGCATCCTGTCTATTGTTTTAAGACCAGAGTTAATGGCTAGAATTTGCATGTATAAATGTCCTTTATTGCTCTGGTTTCTGACCAGGTGTAAAGAATGTAAATGTAGTTTCTGTTAGCCTGGGAACACCAGAGAATTGTGAAGAATGATGTCATGTGAAGCATCTCTGTGTTATCACTTTAAAGAGACAAAATCAGAGAGCTGAGAGCATTTGTCTTGAGAATATCCAACTCAGCACTGCCTGTGTCTAGATGTAAGTATGATTTTAGAACTGTGTTTTCTCTTAGAAATAGCTAGGAATTAGGAAGATTAGACTATGTGTTTTTCTGTGATGTCAGAACTTTTCTACTGTATTATTTTAAGTATTTCTCGGTGATATCTGAACTCTTGACTAGCACTGTGTAGTGAGAAGTATTGTCTTGTGATTTTAATATTTATTATTAAATATTTTTAAACGTTTCAACTGTGGCTGTTTTATGTACAGTTAATTTAAGCTCTAGAATACATTGCATGTATATAGTGATACTGTGCCAAGTCACTCTAATAAGCCTTGACTGTTCAGTCACACTTACCATTTGGATAATAATATTACACAGTAATAATTGGACACCCTTTCAGAAGGGCCTTTGAGTAGCTGATATTAGTGGGTGGTTGCAGCTGGTGCTACCTTTTAGACTGGGCAGAAAAGGGGCACAGGTGGAGAACCTGTGCCAGCCTTCCCCAGGGGTGTCTTATCTCAAAGTGTGTGTGTCTGTGTGTTTGTGTGTGTGTGTGTGTGTGTGTGTGTGTGTGTGTGTGTGTGTGTGTGTGTGTGTGTGTGTGTGTGTGTGTGTGTGTGTGTGTGTGTGTGTATGTCAGCTACTTGGGCAGGGACACGAAGCACTGGTTGGACAGAGAGGGTGCTGGAGGTTTTAGCTTGCCCACTAGTCTGAGATCTAGGCCCTATAGCTGTGCCAGTGGGGAGTCTTATTGGAGACCTGGAGAGAAAGGGAGAAACCAGCCCCAGACTGACTGTGATCTCTGTGTGTTCTTAAGGGAAATTGTACTTTACTTTGTGTGCATTTATTATCCTTTCCCTATATGGACGCCCCTCACTGGTGTTAGTGGTGAGGAATGAGGCTCCTTGATTGCTGGGCCAGTGCACGGGCGTCACAGGTTGTATTATTGTTGTGTTCAGATGATGTCATCTTCTTAGGTTCAAGTAACTGTGATTTCTAATGTACACTGGAGAGTTTCAATGCTGAATATGAAGTGGTCTGGATGAAAATCAGCACCATGGTTCTTTTTCAAAACATAGTTGATTGCTTTCTTTATGTGAAGGGGGACAGCTACCACAAAGGCAAGAGTCAAGTATCTCAGTATGATGTTAGAGGGACTCGTAGGTTCATAGGTTCATAGTTCATAGGTATATACTAGGCTAATGACCACAAGGGCCTTTTTAAGCCATGCTCTCTGACAAGTACTGGTATCCTTGATAAAGTTAAGCAAGGGTCTGGGAGATGAACCATTTCATAGGCTGCTGGTGCTTATCAGAGACATAAGTGCCAAACCAGGTAGGAATTTCCTGTTCTCCATCCAACTGACCAAGTTACACTTGATTAGGTTAGGAAGGAACACTGCTTCACATGTAATTGAACATTAGATGCCATAGTGATGGCAGTACAATAAGTTTTCTTCTGGACTGTGGTATGAAACAACAAATAAGATACAGGATTAAAATCCTAATTTGTCACTCAGCCTCCATTTCCACCCTTACTGATTATCTTAAGCTTTGTGTAGTGATCAAAATGATGTGACTGCAAATGCAGGGTGCAGAAATGAACTTCTTCACAAAGTAATGAACAAAAAGGCAGAAGAATGTTCTGTTTATGCTTGCTCAGCAAAATCACAACAATAACTAAGAGATGAGTGATGCACCACATCATAAAACGTATCTGAACGATTTATTCAGAGCTGTATCTCAACAAGACAAAAAACAACAAACAACAGATTAGCGCTTTCAGCTATCAAAAGCCTTCTTTAGATCCACAGTCAAAAGCCACATCTCAATCTAATATAAAGCATATAACAGCCAATGACAAAACACATGTAAACAAGCTGCTTTGCTCTAGCCAATATAAGTGCTTATACAAACGCTTCATCATCCAATGTGTTTCGTTATTTTAATTAGCTTTGACTAGCAAGTTAAGATAAAAACAATGTAAATTAGACTTCAATTTCTCAAACATCATTGGTCTCAGCTAGCAAATGAAAGCAGAAATGCAAATCAGACTTTACTTGCTTAAAAATCATTGGTTTACTTTAAACATTAGACAAAGCCTAGCTTTAACTAGCAAATTAGGATGAAAAATATAAATTAAACTTCACTTTCTCAAACATCATTTGAGCTAGCAAATGAAAGCAGAAATGTAAATCAGACTTTGCTTACTTAAAAATCATTGGTTTGCATTAGACGTTAGACAAAACATAAAGAAACTTAAATCAAAAAAGTATTCCCTATCACTTTCATAAAAATAAAAGCCAAGTTGTTCCAAGTTCACTCATCAAAAAGCGCAATTCTATAAGGACATTTATCAAAACATATCTTACTAAAATGTAAATAATTAAAACATTTTAGCATTTAAAAATACATATGCAAGGTCCTCAATAAAAAGTGTTAATACAATATATAAAATATATATATAAATTTATAAATTATGTAATATATATTACCTATATAAAAATTATTAAACAACAGAAGCAGAAAAAATACATTAATGGTATAAGCAAACACTATCATTAAAGATATCATAAACAACGAACCCTAGGAGCTATAAAGTCTGAACAGCATCATAAAAAGATATAATGACCATCTTGAATTTCTATTATAAACAACAGTGACTATAAATATAAATATATATAAATATAATACAAGTCACTAGGACAATAGGGCAATATGGGTCATAATCAGAACCTTCAAACAGACAATAGTACATAATATATAAAAATCATATGATTGATAGTTAACAAGTTAACCATATGAAAATTATATTTAATAGGCTAGGCTGTATATTGAATAATTTTTCTATTTTTCAAAAATGGCTTGATTGGTACACTTCCATTTAATCCAGGTGGATGATCAGCCCACAGTCTCATAATCCATTTGGATTCCTCATGTTCAGTCAAATTCACCAAATCACCTTCTCTTTCATTTTGTTTTAACTGAGATATTATCATGAAATGAAAATTATGCCCTTCATTGCTTTTTATATGTGTAAATAAAGCATTAGTTTATTTTCTGGTCCTTATGTCTGATAAATGTTTGGAAATCCTTTCTTTCAGTTTCATATCGGTTTTCCCTCCATAAAAAGCTGTACAAACTGTGCAGGTAGCAATGTAAATCACATTTCTACTATCACAATTAGCAGTCCCAGAAAAATAAAATAGTTTCCCTGTGTTTGGATGTGTAAATGACTTGGTGCAGTTCATTACATAGCAGGTCTTACAAAACCCACATTTTTTAGTTCCTATAGAGCTTTCTTTTTTCATCATACTGCCAGAAGAGCCTGTTCCTTCATTAGCATAATAGTCTTTTTAGATTTTTCTTATTTTTAAACTGAAAGTTGGAGTTGAACCTACTATGCCTTTTATCTTAGTGTCAGCAGTCAGAACCAGCCAGTATTTCTTAATCACTTGGCAGATAGTATTATGGTCAGATCCAAAAGTTAAACCAACTCGCAAAGAATTCATATTCTTAGTATTGGTATGATGACTCTCATTCCCTAAGTTTCTAGTTGAATACAAAGGTCTCCCCTTGTTTAAAGTAATACATTTGCTCCATTGATTCGCATAACTATTGGCACAGGGGTTGCCCATGGCTACCCCCCAACTTTGCCAATAGTATTTCCCTTCATACGTAAAGATGTTATTGCTGAGAATTAAGTCAAGAAATATACAAATTAGCCTAGGATTAGTTTTTTCTTCCATAAGAAATCTTCTTATGGCTTCAATCCCATAATCATTGGGTATAGATGTAAAATGGCTATTAACATCTAAAGTCAACAGTAATAGACATTCAAAATCATTTACATTGTATGTAGCTTCATATAATCACTGTAAAAAATCTCCTGTGTCTTTAATAACTGTATTAGTTTTAGGAATCAATTTCTTGAGCTCTTTCTCAACAAATATCAAAATAATCTGTCAGCCATCCTCTTCCTGCTACAATGGGACGTAAGGGAGGTGATATTAAGGTCTTATGTATCTTTGGTAAACCATTAATAGAAGGTATAGTAGGATGCTCAACCTCAAAAAGCTCATATTGTTCTTTGTCAATGATTCTACTCATCAAAAGGTCATATAGATCATTTTTCACTCTTTGCTTCATCGAGTTCAGTTCACTCTTGCTAATCTCACGATATGTCTTATCATCATTCAACATCTTTCTCATTGAAAAAGAATATGTTTCAGCATCCATTATTACAACTGCTCCACCTTTATCTGCTGGTTTAATAACTATATCATTTCTTATCTTTAGTTCTTTCAATGCTTGATTTTCATCCTTGGTTAAATTGTAGAATTGCTTGTTCATTTGCATCTGCCTCACTGCAGCCTTCGATGACTTCCTTCGATGAGTTTCTCTTAGATCTCAAATTATTTGGTAGAAACCTGACTTTGAAGTATATTTTTGGAAATGATAATAAAGTTAAACAGGGTGATAAAGTAATTATGCTAAAGAAACCTAGTACTTTTGTTCCCATTAATTTACCAGCTGTTGAATCTTTTATACATGCTGTTGAAGAAGAAGTGGCTGCATTGAGGCAGATGCATATGAACAAGCAATTCTACAATTTAACCAAGGATGAAAATCAAGCATTGAAAGAACTAAAGATAAGAAATGATATAGTTATTAAACCAGCAGATAAAGGTGGAGCAGTGGAAATAATAGATGCTGAAACATATTCTTTTTCAATGAGAAAGATGTTGAATGATGATAAGACATATCATGAGATTAGTAAGAGTGAACTGAACTCAGTGAAGCAAAGAGTGAAAAATGATCTATATGACCTTTTGATGAGTAGAATCATTGACAAAGAACAATATAAGCTTTTTGAGGTTGAGCATCCTGCTATACCTTCTATTAATGGTCTACCAAAGATGCATAAGACCTTAATATCACCTCCCTTACGTCCCATTGTAGCAGGAAGAAGATGGCTGACTGAGCCTATTTCAATATTTGTTGAGATAGAGCTCAAGAAATTGATTCCTAAAGCTAATACAGTTATTAAAGACACAGGAGATTTTTTACAGCGATTATATGAAGCTACATACAATGTAAATTATTTTGAATGTCTATTACTGGTGACTTTAGATGTTAATAGCCTTTTTACAGCTATACCCAATGATTATGGGGTTGAAGTCATCAGAAGATTTCTTATGGAAGAAAAAACTAATCCTAGGCTAATTTGTATACTTCTTGACTTAATTCTCAGCAATAACATCTTTACGTATGAAGGGAAATACTGTTGGCAAAGTTGGGGGGTAACCATGGGCACCCCCTGTGCCAATAGTTATGCAAATTTGGTTCTAGCACAATGGGAGAGAGAATGGATGAGAGACTCAATGAATCAATGGAGCAAATGTATTACTTTATACAATCATTTTGTTGACGATATTTTTATCATTTGAAGTGGTGATGGAGAGCAGTTAAATAGCTTTGTTTACTATCTGACAGAAACTACTGATTTTTTAAGGTTTGAATACAAAAGCTCCAGGTTTGAAATGGATTTTTTGGATGTTAGTATACGCTTAGACCTGAAGGAAGGTATTTTTATCAGCCTCTTTCGTAAACAAATGTGGCGGAATCATATGTTGCATTATACTAGTATGCATCCTCGACATATTTTCAATAATATTGTGGAAAATCAGACAGTTAGAATTTCTAAACTTTGTACTGATGAAAAAGAGTTTATTGAGGAAAGGAATAGTTTACTGAAGAGTTTTGAACAGAAAGGCTATCCGACTAGGAGAGTGAACTCAAATGTTATAGAAGCCACTGAACTGAGAAAAAACAAGGGGAGACCTTTGTATTCAACTAGAAACGTAGGGGAATGAGAGTCATCATACCAATACTAAGAATATGAATTCTTTGAGAGTCGGCTTAACTTTTGGATCTGACCATAATACTATCTGCCAAGTGATTAAGAAATACTGTCCAGTTCTGACTGCTGACACTAAGATAAAAGGCATAGTAGGTTCAACTCCAACTTTTCAGTTTAAAAATAAGAAAAATCTAAAAAGACTATTATGCTATAGGGAAGAAACAGGCTCTTCTGGCAGAATGATGGAAAGAGAAAGCTCTATAGGAACTAAAAAATGCGGGTTTTGTAAGACCTGCTATGTAATGAACTGCACCAAATCATTTACACATCCAGACACAGGAAAAATATGTTATTTTTCTGGGACTGCTAATTGTGATAGTAGAAATGTGATTTACATCGCTACCTGCACAGTTTGTACAGCTTTTTATGTAGGGAAAACCGATATGAAAATGAAAGAAAGGATTTCCAAACATTTATCAGACATAAGGACCAGAAAAGAAACTAATGCTTTATTTACACATATAAAAAGCAATGAAGGGCATAATTTTCATTTCACGATAATATCTCCGTTAAAACAAAATGAAATAGAAGGTGATTTGGTGAATTTTACTGAACATGAGGAATCCAAATGGATTATGAGACTGCGGGCTGATCATCCACCTGGATTAAATGGAAGTGTTCCAATCAAGCCGTTTTTGAAGAATAGAAAAATTATTCAATATACAGCCTAGCTTATTAAATATAATTTTCATATGGTCAACTTGTTAACAACTATCAATCATATAAAGTAAACACAAAGTCCATGAGCTACAAAGGTGAGGCTTCAGAACAACAGCTTCAGTTTAGTAAAAAATATACTCCAAAACAGCAACCTCAGCTTAATAAGGTGTATACTCAAATTTCTCCAACCACAGAACAAAGATCTGGATTCCACTCAGCTGCAACACAGTTTTATTGGTACACAAGCGCTTGCATGAACATCACTGATATTATTTTCGATTTGAAACTGTTTACCCGTAACTTGACTTTGAAAACATTATTTGGTAATGAGCAGAAAGAGCCTGATGCTACATTCAGGAAACCAAGTCTTTTTGTACCAAAACAAAATGCTTTAATCAATGCATTTGAGCAAACTTGTATTTCTGATATGTATAAAATGTATTATGAGCAGAAACAACTTAAGGAAAGTGGCAAATGGCATAATTTAAGTAAAGAAGAATTTAAAGCTATGCATGATTTAGAGAGTAATAACCAGATAACTATTAGGCCAGCAGACAAGGGAGGGCAAACGGTGGTTATGAATAGAGTTGACTACAATAGTTTGATGCTAGAAATGCTGGATAATACTAACTTCTATCAAAAAATGACATCCATACAAAGTAAAAATATGATATCAAGGGTAGAAAAAGAAATTAGACACCTTGAGGAACTAGAGCTTTGTGATAATAATATGGTCAAATATTTAGTAGTTACAGATCCAACTATTCCAAAGATTCAGGGGTTGCCTAAACTCCATAAAAATTCCATCAGACCCCCAATGAGACCAATAGTAGCCAGAAAAAATTGGTGTACTGAACCGGCTTCAATATTCATTGAGAAAAATTTGAAGGCCCTGATATACAAATCAAAGTATATCTTGAAAGATACAGAGCATTTTCTCAGAGACTTATATGAATTTACTAATGAAACAAATGTATCAGAACAATACTTTTTCGTTACATTAGATGTAGTATCGCTGTTTACAGTCATACCAAATTCAGTTGGTATTAGAAATGTGATACATCTATTAGAGATGAATAAGGAATTTGGAAGTAGAACCATATGAATATTACAAAGACTGTTAAAAATAGTGCTTGAAAATAACATTTTTTTATTTAGGGAAGATATGTATTGGCAAAAGAATGGAGTGGCAATTGGCACTCCTTGTGCTAATAGTTATGCCAATGCCGTTATGTCCAAATGGGAAATGGAAAATGTTATGAAAGGAAAATTTGATAAAATGATTATGTTTTATAGGAGATTTGTAGATGATCTCTTTCTTTTATGGAGAGGGACAGAAAGTCAGTTATATGAATTCTTAGAATTCATTAATAACTCTACAGAATTTCTTAACTTTACCATGAATTGTTCTACTGATGGTATCAGTTTTTTGGATGTTTATGTAGAGAAAGATAGTACAGGCAAGATTAGCACAAGAATGTACAGAAAGACCTGACATGCAAACAAATTATTAAGTAGAGATAGTATGCATCCCAATTTTATATTCAGAAATATAGCACAAAACCAGTTCCTAAGGGCATCAAGATTAAGTATAAAAAACGAAGAATATGAGAAACAACTAATTTTGACAGGAAAAGAATTAATAGATAGAGGCTATGATAACAGAATGGTAACTAAAAACATGGAAGATGTGATGAGTAAAAGAGAGAATAAGGCTAAACCATATTTCTCAAAACAATTAGTGAATGGGAAAGAGAAAGTGACTCACAAGAATGTAAGGTTGTGTTTAAATTATTCAAGAGATGTTGGGCTGTACACTAATATTATAAATGAACATTGGAATATATTAACATCAGATTGTAAAATGAAAGAGTTAGTAGGCACAAAGCCACAATTTAGCTTTAAAAATAAGAAGAACTTAAAAAGAAGGCTCTGTATAGACAGAAAACTGAAAGGTAGAGAAAATGAAAAGGGCACTAGACCATGTGGCAAGTGCAACTTTTGTAGTTTTATTTGTAATGAGTCACAATTTAAACACCCTGACACAGGGGAGATGTTTTATCTGTGAACCTATGCGAAATGTGATACAGCACATGTAGTATATCTGGCTATCTGCCAGGCATGTCACAAATTTTATGTAGGGAAAACAGATCGTCTTTTAAAAGATAGGATAAGAGAACACCTATATCACATTAAGAAAAGAAGTAGTTTTAATGCACTAGTGAAGCATGTGTCAGTTACCAATGAACAACATGTTTTTAAATTTGTTGTCTTATGTAGAACATTCACTGATATAAGAGGGGGTGATATAAAAGCAAGGACTGAGGAAAAAGAAGCTGAATGGATTATTAGGTTAAGGGCTAGTTCAGGGCATGGACTGAATGATTCTGTTCCTATAAGACCAATATTAAAAAAGAGACCATTGAATAGGTGAATGTTGAATTTTTTAGAACTTTACGTATGCTTTTAACATATATTTTTTATATTTTTTATACTATATAAGTTTAGAATTTGTAAGAGTGGATCAAGAAAGTAACACTTAGAATGTGTATATATGCCTTTAAAATGGTTAAGCAGAGTCATGTGACTGACTTTAAGTGTTATATAAGGGGTGTGTGTATTTTAATGGTTGTTATACACCTGAAGAAGCTGTTTGTGAAAGCGCTTGTGTACCAATAAAACTGTGTTGCAGCCGAGTGGAATCCAGATCTTTGTTCTGTGGTTGGAGAAATTTGAGTATACACCTTATTAAGCTGAGGTTGCTGTTTTGGAGTATATTTTTTTACTAAACTGAAGCTGCTGTTCTGAAGCCTCACCTTTGCAGCTCATGGACTTTGTGTTTACTTTGTGGATACTCTGGAATACCTTTATGCAAAGGTGCCTGTAACATTCGGTGGTTTGTATCATTTAGAACTATCAATCATATGATTTTTATATATTATGTACTATTGTCTATTTGAAGGTTCTGATTATGACCCATATTGCCCTATTGTCCTAGTGACTTGTATTATATTTATATATATTTATATTTATAGTCGCTGTTATTTATCATAGAAATTCAAGATGGTCATTATATCTTTTTATGATGCTGCTCAGACTTTATAGCTCCTAGGGTTCGTTTGTTTATGATATCTTTAATGATAGTGTTTGCTTATACCATTAATGTATTTTTTATGCTTCTGTTGTTTAATAATTTTTATGTAGGTAATATATATTATATAATTTATAAATTTATATATATATTTTATATATTTTATTAGCACTTTTTATTGAGGACCTTGCATATGTATTTTTAAATGCTAAAATGTTTTAATTATTTACATTTTAGTAAGATATGTTTTGTTAAATGTCTTTATAGAATTGCGCTTTTTGATGAGTGAACTTGGAACAACTTGGCTTTTATTTTTATGAAGGTGATAGGGAATACTTTTTTGATATAAGTTTCCCTATGTTTTGTCTAATGTCTAACGCAAACCAATGATTTTTAAGTAAGCAAAGTCTGATTTACATTTCTGCTTTCATTTGCTAGCTCAGACCAATGATGTTTGAGAAAGTGAAGTTTAATTTATATTTTTTTCATCCTAATTTGCTAGTTAAAGCTAGGCTTTGTCTAATGTTTAAAGTAAACCAATGATTTTTAAGCAAGTAAAGTCTAATTTGCATTTCTGCTTTCATTTGCTAGCTGAGACCAATGATGCTTGAGAAATTGAAGTCTAATTTACATTTTTTATCTTAACTTGCTAGTCAAATCTAATTAGAATAACGAAACACATTGGCTGATGAAGCGTTTGTATAAGCATTTATATTGGCTAGAGCAAAGCAGCTTGTTTACATGTGTTTTGTCATTGGCTGTTATATGCTTTATATTAGATTGAGATGTGGCTTTTGACTGTGGATCTGAAGAAGGCTTTTGATAGCTGAAAGTGCTAATCCATTGTTTGTTGATTTTTGTCTTGTTGAGATACAGCTCTGAATAAATCGTTGAGATACATTTTATGGTGTGATGCATCGCTCATCTCTTCTTCACAAAGTATCATGGCTGCATGATAAATTATGGAACTTGATGATCCAGAAGAATCTTGGAATGGAGCCACATCTCTGCAGGGTTGTGAGAATTGAGTTGGGGGTGCTTTACACAACTAATAAAAATGATTCCTTGGGGTGCCTTATATAAGAAAAAATACAAGTAAAAAGAATACAGAAAACTAATTCAAAACAATGCAATTCTCAAAATAAAGACATTTTGAAAAACAGAATCCATTCCAATGTTGAATTTTTGAGAACTAAAGAAAACAAATATACCAGGAATACTCTTCAGGTCTTTTTCTCTGCGCTTCACAGATATGTCACATTCATTATAAGAGCTGCCTTATGCCTATTCCATGCATTCTTCAATTCCTTCACATTTTGGACCCTTCAGTCACTTCTTGAAGGCTACTGTAGTCATCCACCATCCTTTACAGGAAAAAAAATCACTTATTTGTGCATTTCCTTGTATCCTGAGAGTGTGACTTGCTTGAGTCTAGATCCTACAGACCTACTGTGGCACTTAAATGTTTGTACAATAGCTCACATCTCCCTCAGTTTTCTTTCAACCCCCCCACATATATTTTAATCTATCTTTATACGACTTTTATTAATAACCGATTTTCTTGACCATGTCTGAATCACTTCTATCATATCTGTATCCTTGTGAACACAATGTCCTCATAATTACACACAGTACACTGGGAGACTGCTGCCAGGTTATAAAACAGACCTCTACCTACACATGTCTTCTTCACATCAGGTATTTTTGCTGCTTTTTTTTTTTTTTTTTCACATTGCTTTTCCCTTTTTGCATTACCTGATTTAACTACTCCTGGCCTGACCTTTCATGCTGCCTATTCATTTATCTTTGACTACTTTTACCTCACCTGATAGGTTAGTCTTCAGAGTTCCCTACTGAAAATGTCAGGGCCTTTTAGAAGTACCAGGCCTGACACTGACAGACTTTGAATGTTGAAAATGAAAGTGTAATTTCAACAAGCTATTCATAAACATAGTATTAGGGTGCTAACATGCACCCCTCGTACTGTGTTTGGTATGTCACCATGAACTAGTGTGCTTCATATACATGTATCATGGTAGTCAGCAGTGACATACACTACATGTCTTTGTTGAATTGCAAATAGTATATATTGCTTTTGTGGTCACAATGAAGAAACAGCTGTGTACCTTGACAGGGGTACATTCTGCACCAGAGTAAAACAGGATATTGAGAATTAATACCTCACATGCAGCTACCTAGTATGAAAAGATGAGAATTTTTATGAGAAAACAAATCAAGAATGGAATTCATCTTGAATTAAAATGGAGTCTAGGCCCCTGTCACTTAGAATGTTATTTCTTCTCCTGACATAAGGAAACTCTCATGCTTAGTTATATCAGCTGTGCACAAATAGAATTAGTTATTCAGTGTGGTCAAGGTTATGATAAGAAACCACAAGGATGCACTGTCAGCAGGATCTTTCATATATTGTTATTTCTGGTGATTCAGCTAAAACTGCATAATAATTGTGCCATTTATACTGTGTGATGTTGCTATAAAAAAGAAGAACTCTCTCTTAGCTCAGGAAGCACAAGTTTAATTAGATGGGGAGGGAGATTGCTGTGCAATTAATCTGTGAGGGAGATTGCTATGCAACACCATCTGCTGGTACTCGGTTGCTGTCAAATAGGTTACAGCTAAAGTGTTTATTGGGACCAGCCTATATGCAGATACTATAACATCTGTGAATTGTGTGCAATCATTGTGGGGGTGGCATTTTAATTTGTACTCCAGTAGGGAAAGGCTACAATGCAATGTTTTTCTTCACTGTGTAAGAACTTTTATGAATAGCACTTTGCAGCATACCATCCCTGGTCCGTGGCACAAGACTTTATGAATAGTACCTTGAAAATGTTTATTACACCTTTTCAAGACTTTTTGCAGGGAGGGCATGCTTTATCATCTGCACCCCATAATCTGTGAAACTGTGCTCCCCAAACCCCTACTACTTGTATATACTAGTTCTGGTTTCAGACTGCCCTTTGAATGGATATAATTCTCTGAAATACTACAATTTCAGACTTAGAATACATTTCCTCCGATACTCACATTTACAGTTCTGCAGTTCTGAGGACCATAATGACAGAGGCTCAACAGGTAACCCACTTATCTTTTATGTTGGAAGATCAGAGATAACTGTGGGTTCTGTTCCCATACCTGGCGTTTGGAATAATTTTCCAGTAATGACACTATCGTGCAGCATTAGATGGATGCTGCACTCCTGAGTGTGCCTTTCATTGGATGAGACTTTAAACTGAACTCCCATATCCTTCAGATGCTTGTAGATCAAGTGAATCTAAAAATTCCACAGCACTTATTAAAAAGAGTGCAGGTACATTATTAACATTTAATTTTACACATGAACTTATATTACCACACAAGTTTCATTAATTTTTTCCACAACCAAACATAATCTTTGCTGCAATCATATTCAAATTCAGTTTCTTGTTTTATACTTATTTGTATTTTACTTTCAGCATAAACCTTTACACATAAAAAATTATTTTATCCATTTCATTAAACTTTATTATACTCCTTTATATTCTCCATACAAGATCATATCCACCTGATTTTTTCTATCCTTCCTCAGTTGCACAATCCTATTTTGTACAATCACAGTGTAATAAAACTAAAAGCTCAGTAGCTTCTTCTTCTTCTCTGCAAGCATGGCACTTTCTTTACTGTTGTAGGTTATGTGTCACGAGTCCTTTAACATAAGCCTACATAAAAAATCATTCAAATTCCAACACGTGTTCCAGCATTTCCTTCCTGCTATCACTTTTTTATCCCTTTAACTCCAGCCATGGGTCCACATACTAACAATTTCTTCTTACGTGCTCATATCATTGTGCTCTTTTTTCTGGTAAAGTTTCCACATCTATTTTCCATATTAAACATTTTTAAAATACTCTTCTATTTCCACTTTAACAACCAGTTCATTCCTTTTCTGTTCTATTACTTTCCAGAGATCCTCATATTTCTGGAACATTTCTGTCCCACTGAAAACAGGTCTGTGGAACCCCTAGTCAAGACTTTCAGTCAACAAATGATAAATAAAAATAAAAAAAATAAATAATAAAAAAAAATACACATCTTAGCTACCTTAATAACCACTGCATAATTAATGACTCCAGATATATCAAGGTTATTAACCCTAAATCCTTTTTCTTTTTATTACACAATATCCCCCTCTTTATCAAGTTCAGTGTTGACCCTCATATAACTCAAGAAACTATTTCCAGTAGCTTCTTCTCTCTTACAACAGCGACATAAACATTCCTTTTAAGTAAGTTAACTTATGTTATATTACTGAGTGTGTTAAATGCACCTTCTTCAAAAAGTCAGCTTTAAAGCTTTCCATACTGACACTATTTTTCTTATTTCTCTCAAATTATCTTCCCATTGCTTATTAATAATTTCTATATCTCTAAATCCTTCCCCTACTACTAAAGAAGCATTTATTTTAAAATAAATCCTATCCACTTTCACTTTATCCCCATAACAATAAATCCTACCCATTTTCACTTTATCCCATAAGTTTTACATTTTGTTTTCTCACTACTAACTCTACATACCACAGAAAATTTCCTGCCACCCGAACAACCTCTTTTACTCATAGTATATAATTAAATAAAATTATTATATCATCTTTCTACCCTAATATTAATGGTATATCTTCTCATCTTTATACTTCACCCTTATACGACTGTTACTTATACAATTCCTGCTTCATGTATTGTTACAAACAAAAGTCCACTCATAGGACAACACTGATGTATGTCTTTATAAATCCTTACTTTTTCAATAACTGGACATTAGCTAATAATTTCACCCATTTATTCATTTTGTAATACATCAGCCACCATCCTCCCTATTCCATATGTATTTGCAATTTGACCCATTTTCCACGACTTTCATTATATCACACATTGCAGCTCTAGCTTCCATCTTCCTGTATACTAGCATCCATTTCTGTAACAATTAGCATTTCTTTTATATTGAAGATAAAACTGAACACGACCACCACGAACAATAAAATCCAGTATTTATTGAATAAAATAAGCGCTTTCACGTGCAAAACATAGCACGCTTCTTCAGATCTTACTACAAGTAACAGATATCAGTATCTAAATACTGAACTCAATAACTCCTAATTGAATAATTGCAATAATTAATCAACAGAAGTATTCAAACCTTAAAGAAACAGGGCTCATATACTATAGCAGCAAACAAGCTTCAGTATAGGCATATATAAAAGTAATGAACCTTTTAGTCGCAACTGATGTATAAATAAACAAAAAACAAAAACAAAAACAAATTACCTATACTACAAATACAAATATCTAATCCATATATAAATAGTATCATAAAACCTAATGGTGTAACAGTGACAATTAATATATAACATTCAATCTTCAGTAATAAATAATTATAATTACTAAATAAAATAATATAATATAATATTAAAACTAGAAAATAACATATATATATATTAATGATTAGTCATATAGATATCCAATATCTAGTATTTGCGGGCCTCTAATACTGGCTTAATGCTAATATGGTGGTTCAGTCCCGGTTCAATATGGGCTCTTAACTTAAAAATCCATGAGAGCTCCACATATTCCAGATAATTCATATTATTACCCCCTCTGTTGGTTTTATTCACCAATTGTAGTATTCTAAACCTAAAGCTATGATTCACATGCTCAGCAACATGTTTTGCTAAAACATTCTGTATATCTTGTTTATTTATATCATATATATGATTATAAATTCGATCCTTTAATTTCCTCGAAGTGATCCCAACATAAAATGCAGCGCAATGTGTACACGTTGCTAAATAAATCAAGTTTTCATTGTCACAATTGGCATAAAACCTAGGTGTAAAGATATACTCAATGGTAGGATGTTTAAAATTCTGTTCTTTAACTATGAACTTACACATCTTACATTTATTACAACTATAAGTACCTAGCTTATTTACCCCGGAAATATCCCGTTGAATATGTGGATGTTCCTTACATAAGATTCTTTTTAGACTCTTGCTATTCCTATATGTGAGTCTAGGTGTGGGTCCTACAATATTAAGGACCTTGGGGTCAGTTGTCAGTAGCTGCCAGTTCCTCTTTATTATCTCAACTATTTTATTATTATCATTGGTGTATCTGGTTGAGAAAGTGACCTGAGTCTGACGCTGTGAATATCTCTTGTTCTTAAATTTCTTTTATATTATTATCATTGATCTCATATGCTCACTCTCAAAATACATATAATTCAGGTCCTCTTTGTAACATGTTCATTATTATTGGATAATCCACATTACACAGAGTTATTGATTATCTTTTCCATAAAAAAATCTAAATCCTTTCAGCCTTCCTTACACAATTCCTTTAATGTTCCCAAAGCACTTTATTTATTTTGTGCATTCTTATTAAAATTCATATCCTAATCCATTTTCTATGGGTGCACTCTTTACATTTCCCTGTTTAACATTGTTTTTCTTTCTCCCATTTCACCCTTCTACCTAAAAAGGTTTACCTTTTTTTTACTTTTGCCAAAAACCTATATCATATTAATGTTTCTTACCTTCATCCTGTTAAGCTTAAAGTATAGATCTCCTTCTGTCTTTTCAAACAATTAGCATAATCTCTTTCCAGTGCTTTCATAATTCACTGCAGTCTTCATATAAATCTTTCTTTTATTTCTGTGCCAATCCCCCTTTATCCTTAAATGCAACATTTAATACTTCTCCTTATAAACGTTACACCATTTTCTTGATTTTCATAAAAAAGATCTTATTTTTATATCTTCATTATGTAACGTCTTTCTGACTGCAATCATTATATTCAACATGTTACACATTCCCATGTATCTTTTAATTCCTTTCTCTTTCTTAATAATTTGATTTTCTCTTCATATTCTGACCATATTGCACTGTGATCCAAAACAGCATCTAGTATCCTGATTGCCTTCCTGTAGTTTCCTCAAAACATATAAAAAATACTTCTATTCACAAATGTCCTCTCTTATAGGTATAACCCCTTTTACAAATACTTATCAAAGCATAATATATTTCTCTATATTTTTTCATATTCACATTCATTTTCATCTTTCCTTCTCCAAAGTTACATTTAAAAGCCTCACATGTAATATACCCATATTTGGCTTTCATTAAACATCTTTATTTAAAAATATTATTAAGCCATATAGCAATCTAAGATCCCTATGGTCAGCTGATAAACTACTGGTCCAAACCCACAAAGCTAATAACTCTGCTGATGAATCCCTGCTTGCCAACTTCATTGACAAAACTTGGAATTCGTTGCCAAACTATATAAACCTACAATCCTCCAAAAGTCTCTTAAAAAAACCTCAAACAGTATCTCAAAGTGAATTGGCTATGCCCATGTACAAACCCTGATTAAGTTATAAACTAAAAGCATATTTTGCAATTATCATAACTTGTAACTACATCACCAAGCTCTGCCTCCAGTCTGATGTCTCTTACTTTTAATTGTCTGTCCATGACAATTGTGAGTCCATGCTAGGGAACACTTCTAACCCATTGTATATAATCACTTTGTTTTTATAATTGTTTGCTAACTTCTGTGTAATCTATGTAAGTTTGTCTTTGTGGAGCTTTTCTCCCAGGGCCTCCGCTGAAAATGGACATGTATCCAGCTGGACTATCCCAGTAAACAAATGTAAAATAAAAATAAATAAAATATAATAAATATTCTTACCTTTATTTCTATGTACCCATATAACACCCCTTTTCCTATCACCATTTGTCTTTTACTATAGCCAATTACCATTATTATCTCTGGAATTACTGTTGTTATGCCTCATGCCTTTGTTCCAACATTATTAATTAATATAACAATTCCAGAACATTCTTCATTTCCTAGCCTCCAAAACACTCCCCTCCCCACAAATTTTGAGACTGTAACCTTTGTTCTGTATTCAGAAATCTCATATGTAATGCACAAATAAAATCTTGTTTCACAATTCTGCACTAGTGATACACAGCAAAGTACCTCACTTCATTCTTTATATTATTTATATTAACAGGTAATATTGAAAAATAGCCTTTTCCTTACTTTGTATTTTTAGTTTACCTTCATTATCTTTCTTTTTCTATACTTTAACCTGTCTTGTATATTCATCTTTGCATTTTTGGTCACTTTCTAGCTCTCCATACTTATTTTGTATTGCTACACCAGCCCCACCTCATTTTGTGTCTTTAATTTGCTCAATATAATTCTTTGCAGTGCCAATACTCTTATTTCTGAAAAGGTATTTCTCACCTTCAATCATTGTTTCATTTTCTGAAGTAATCTGAAATCCACTTTCTTCGTTGCCTTCAGTATTGCACTTTCTTTTCCCTTCTTTATAACCAAACCAAATATACTTTCTTTACTGCATTTAGTACATTTCAGCTTACAGTTTTTGCAGTATGACTACCTTCCTCACAAAGATTACATCTACATTATCACATTCACAAATACAAAGGATGGGAGGTTGGTATAATGGTTAAGGTGCTTACCTTACCCACGCAGGGTTTGATTCTTGCATGGGGTAATTGGCTAGGCTTAAAATAGCCCAAAAGGGCAATTAGCCTAATACTAATCTCTGAACCTATAATGTGTTTCACTGCCATAAAAATAATATATTTTTGGCTTTCCAGCCTACCTTAAAGTTTTCCCTTCTCCCATTCTTCATAACTACCTAAGGTATATCCTGGAGCTTGTTTTCCACACAGCTCTCTATTTTTCCCAGTTGACATGGCCCAGTCCATAAACTTCCCATATCCATTCCTGTGTCAGTCTCAGTAGTTGAAAGCCTTCCTGTCCTTGAGAATCTTTAAAGTTAAAATCAGTTCAGCCACTCCTATAGATTGCCAGTCCAAGTAGTAGTCCCACAAGCTTCCATTCTAGCACCTCCTTTAAACATCCCTTTGATCTTCGCATCCTGCCTTTAATATTGTATGCAGATGACATGGTTTAGAGATCCAGCCCTAATCACACTGGCATAAATGCAACTCCAAGAAGACCTTTTAACTCTCAACATCTGGCTTACTGCCAATAAACTCCTTCTTAATCAAAATCAAATCAATGATTTTCAACAAACAAATTAAGTGAGAAGCCCTATACATAGAATATTAAAATAACCTTCCAATCAAAACCATTTCCATCTTAATGTATTTGGATCAATGGCTTGACTAGACTACATTTTTCAGTCCCACATTGGGAAAACTAGATAAAAAATTAGCACTACTATTCTGGACCCATATCTCACTTCCCTTCATCTCCTAATAAAACCAACATATGCTGGAATACTGTCTACCACTAGTAGCTACAGCCTCTAAGAAAAACTCTGCAACCCCACAAACACTTTTTAACAAAACTGTAATTCCCTTCCAAATTCCAGTTCCTCAATTCAAAAATACTTACAGCTGGACTACTGAAACTAAAGACCACTAGACTCCATAATCTGTATTCCTGCATCTATACACTCCTATGGAACAATATCCCTATCCTTGCCTGCAGCACCTGTATCATAAGAATCCTGTCCCTGCCTACCCAGGCCCCAACTCTGCTACACAAGACATTCTCCAATGGGCATCTATCTCCCCTAAAGTTAACTATGACAACATAAATAAGGTGATGTAAATACTACATACTAAACAAAATTAACTCTCTCTTCATATCAGACTCTTTCTCAGTAAATAGTCAAAACCTGTATATATATATATATATATATATATATATATATATATAACATAGAACAATTCAGTAGGTTAGCTGCAGATGACACATTACAACTTTTAAACTATATAGATTTGGGATAAATAACCTGACCAAAGTATAACCCCCTGATCCTCTATTGACTGGATGCTGCTTCTGCTCTCCAAATAAAATCACAAATTCTTGGAAGCTCAGCAAAGCATTCAGATGCCACAACAATTCATGGTCTGAGCTTTCACCAGATATGTGATATAAGTGCAAGCAGCTGCTAAGAATCTCATTGTGCCATGGAAGAAGATGTACAGCTCAGAAGCAGAGCAAGCTTCAGCTGGTTTTAATAAATCTTGGAAAGCTAAATTTCAACCTTCTCAAACCTATTTCTTCAAAGCAGTACTTTCAAGTACAGGTACATCACTGTAAACTCTTCCTCTTGATGCTGCTATCGACCACTTCAACTCTGTTTTCTTAGATACGCTTAACTCTCTTGCCCCTATCAGAAATAAAAGGGTAAAAATAAACACTGCTACTTGGCTATATAAACTTACTAAACAAATTATGCATCAAAGGGACAAACTATGGAAGCTGTTCCAAAGCAATAAACTTCCCAACACCTTGCTCCAATATAAGCAACTACGTAACCAAGTAAAACAACTAATTACCAAGGACAAAAAAGTCCTATTACACCAACCTCCAGTCTAACAATAACAACAACCTCAAGAAATTCTGGAATTCAATAAACTCTCTCCTTAATCCCGGCTCCAAAAATAATCCCTGCCCTGACCCAAGTAAATCTGATCTAGAACTATGCTCAGAATTTAACTTTTTCTTCATACAAACAATATCTGACCTAACCAAGACCTTCCCTAGCAATAACCCATCTGTTCCCCTATCTTCCCTCTCCAATTCCTCCAATAACCCTCCCCTCAGGTTCGAGCTCAAACCTGTCTGAACTAACTTTATAAAAAGACTTCTGTCTAAACTTAAACCCTGCTCTAATGCCCCTGACAACATTCCCTCTCCTTTCCTAAAATGTGCCACAGATGGGATAGCACTCTCAATCAGCATCATTATTAATAGATCTATTAATGAATCTTATGTCCCCAAACTTTGGCGTTCAGCTTACATCCTTCCTCTTCACAAAGGAGGCAAGAACACCAGCATCACAAAATTTCACCCTATTTCTCTACTCTCACCAATCTCTAAAATCTTAGAAAAGTGTATCCACTTCCAACTTATGCCTTTTCTAGCCCAAAACCATCTTCTTACACCAACTCAACATGGCTTCCGCTCTGGCCATAGCACTACTACTGCTCTACTTTCCTTCTTAGAAACTATCAATCAAGGCCGAGATTCAGGTCACCTGGTCTCTACTGTTTTACTTGATCTCTCAAAAGCATTCAATACCGTTTCTCATAAACACCTTCTCATTCATCTATCAAACCTGCATCGCTCATCCAACTCTCTATCCTGGTTCTCTAGCTACTTATCAGATAGATCTCAGGCAGTCAAATGGAAAAACTCCATCTCCTCCTTCCTACCTACACCAACAGGTGTACCACAGGGATCCATCTTTGGACCTATGCTTTTTAATATTTTTATTAATAACTTTCACTCTGCTATCCCCAATATTAAAATTATTCAATACGCAGACAATTCAACCTTAGTCTGCTCTGCCTCAAACATCACTGAACTGCTTCTCAAAACCCAAGCTGCCTTCTCAACCACTGAAAACTGGATGCGCCTAAACCACCTCTCCCTTAACACTAACAAATCCAAAATTCTCGTCTTCTCCCCCACAAAGTCTTACTCCTATGACAAAGACACTTTCAAAGTCCATAGTAACTCCAACTCCACTATTGAAGTGGTTCCCTCTGCCAAACTTCTCTGTGTTATAGTCAATGCATTCCTAAAGTTCGACATACACATTCAACAAAATGTTAAGAAAACCCACCAAAAACTAGGCATGCTATATAGGAATAATCACTTTCTTTCTCACTCCACCAGGCACATTTGGCCACTACCTACCTTTTGCCCTCATTATTATATGGAGCTCCTCTCCTAACCAACTTGTCATCCTCTATCACCTCCAAACTAGAAAGCTGCTACAATAAAATCTCTAAATTTGCCTCCAATTGTAAAAATTCCACCCATCATTGCCTTTCCCTTCAATCCCTAAATTGGCTTGAACTACCAAACTACCTAAACTATCTGCAGCTCACCACAGCACACAAACTTATATTTCAGCCATCTAACTGTCCTGCCCTAGCTAACATCCTTCCACCCTACATCCACAATAGAACTCTCAGATCCAAACATCAAAACCTGATTGCTATCAATAAACCTAAAAGTCCAGCTGGCTAACTTTTCTTCTCCTTCCCTATTGGCAAGACTTGGAACTCTCTCCCTTCCTCTTTAAGAACAATATCAAACTCTGAAAATTTCAAAACTCAGCTTTTCAAACATCTGTCCACTGAGTGGAAATGTTCCTGTCTTCACCCTACCTAAAACTATACAAGAATACACTGATATCCTACCTAGAATGTAAAAAGGTGAGGCAGTGCATATTGTCTACCCCACCTAAAAATTATCCAAGAACACATTGATATCCCACATGGAATGTACCCTTGTTCTCAAAATGTCCTACAATTATTTATTTTTGAACCCCCATGTGTAAATACTGTAAATAGATTTTCTTAACTCTCTTCTCTATGTGCTTATATAATGCATTTTCACTAATTACTCTATAAAAATAGCTTTATAAATGTATAGCCTTTTTAGAATGTGCTTATATAATGCATTTTCTCAAATTACTCTATAAGAACAGCTTTACAATTGTATAACCTTTTTAGAATAACCTTAGTGAAGTTGTATTTGACTATTTTGTAATAATGAATGTTCCTATTGTACAAACTGGTCACCTCAATGCATCACTTATATTTTTTCATATTTTGTAATTTGTATTTGTATTTTTGGAGCTTTTCTCCCCGGGCCTCCACTGAAAACGGGTCCCCAGGGTCCAGTGGACCTCCCCGGTAATCAAACTGAAAATACTTTAATAATTGGCTCAATTACTCGTGTCATTCTAGGGGGATCCAATGTCTGTCTGCTTGGGATGACATGCTGGACAAGCCAAGCTGCTTCGCTAGGGACGGCTTGCACCTGTCACCACTGGGCTTCCGGATATTGGCTAAGGCTCTTGCCACCCCCATAGTGCCTTTTTTAGGCAAGGCTCAAAAGACGAACCCACCTCCTTAGAAAACAAAAATGGAAAAAAATTAAGGGTAATGCTGCTCAACCCCAGAAGTTTAAATCTCAAGATGCAGGCTCTCGAAGCACTCCTCAGTATGAAGAACATCGATGTCTGCGCAGTAACTGAGACCTGGTTCAAAGCTCCTGAGAGCACCCCAGCACTACCAGGCTTTACCTCGTATCATGCTTTTCAGCCCCAAAACCCGGGCTGAACCACAAAGGGAGGGGGAATGTCCATATTCATCAAGGATACCCACACCTCCAGGTTAGTGGCAACTCATGAAGCATCGGAGACCATCCAGGTGCAGCTAACCGTAGGCAAAACTGCTATACAACTGGTTGCATGTTACAGACCACCCTCCCAGTCTCGAGAACCCCACTCAGACTTCCTGAAGACATTGGAAGATATGAATGTCTCACCAAATACCATCATATTGGGAGACTTCAACTACCCTAACATAGACTGGGTGCACTATTATAGCCCTAACACCCTAGCCCAAAGGTTCCTGGAATTCATAAACTCAAATGCAATGGAACAGCTAGTCACCTCTCCCACAAGGGGGGATAATATACTAGACCTGATCATCACAAACATGGGGACAAAATGCTCCACACTGGAAGTATTCCCCTCACTGGTGAGATCTGACCACAAACTAATCACCCTGGATATACATTTGCCACCTCCACCCCCAGCACAAAAGACTACAGTGAGGAACTTCTCAAAAGCCGACTTTACACTTCTTAAGACTGAGATGGTATCATTTAAAATCACACAAGGAATGCTGAGAACAAATCACTTTATGACGCAAAGCTTTCGGGTATGAACCCTTTCTCAATACTAAATACATACATATACACAATTTAAAAAATTTAAAGAAACACACTGCAAAAAAGCATTTGTTAAAAAAGAAACTAGACATATACATATAGCATTTAACAAATGCTTTTTTGCAGTGTGTTTCTTTAAATTTTTTAAATTGTACATTTGAATAAGTCATGTGACTTTGGCTGCAGTCACATGACTACTAGGCCTGTATAAAAGCAGTTGCTTTGTGTATATGTATGTATTTAGTATTGAGAAAGGGTTCATACCCGAAAGCTTTGCGTCATAAAGTGATTTGTTCTCAGCATTCCTTGTGTGATTATGGTATCATTTAAGCCCACAGGGCCAATGGAAACCACATCCCACAATGCTGAATTCTACACAAATGCTTTCTACGGACATCTCCAAGAATGCATGGATCGTGCAATCCCATATAAAACCAAGACCCTCTCCACCAAAGGAAAGCATCCTGTCTGGTGGACCCCAGCCATAAACAAATTGTATAACAAAAGAAGGAAGTGACTGCAAGACAGAGCAAAATCCCATAAAGGGAAGGCATCTCTGATCAGCACTAGTAGAAAGCTACATTCTCTCATAAAAACATCCAAGGCCAACTTTGAGAGAAAAATCGCCAAGGACACTAAAGATAATCACAAGGCATTCTTCAGTTATGTTAGAAACCTGGGTGGAAACCCTCAGATATGCTCAGAGTTAGTACACAACGACAAAAAATTTACCGAACCCACAGATATTGCCAACATTCTGGCAGACAGGTTCAGTACAAATTTCTCCCCTCCCTCACCTCCAAAAGAAGAAATACTTATCCCAGCTGAATGTAACCTCCCTGTCATCTCTGATGTCCAGGTGAGAACTGCTCTCAGCAAAGCAAAAAACACAGCATCAATGGGACCTGATGGTATCCCCGGCTGCGTGATACGTGAACTCAAAGAGGAGCTAAACCCGCATATAAAAATGCTATTTAACCTTAGCCTTACTACAGGATATGTACCTGAACACTGGTGTACAGCAACAGTGGTCCCACTCCACAAGGGAGGCTCCACTACAGACCCTGGGAACTACTGCCCCATAAGCTTAACCAGCCTGGTCTGCAAAGCTATGGAAAGAATTATTATGGAACTCATAAACAATGACATTGGGGACCTACAGACACTCGATCCCACCCAGTTCGGCTTTGTAATGGGCAGATCCTGCCTTTTGAACCTGATTGACTTTTTTGAAACAGTCACTAGAGCCATTGATGAGGGCAAGGCAGTCCATACAGCCTACCT
Source organism: Protopterus annectens (assembly GCF_019279795.1). NCBI lineage: Eukaryota > Metazoa > Chordata > Ceratodontiformes > Protopteridae > Protopterus > Protopterus annectens. The sequence goes on along the minus strand of NC_056744.1, from coordinate 364,550,082 downwards.
GGACTTGACTAAAGCCTTCGACACAATACCCCACTCAGGCATCTTAGACAAGCTAAACAGCTTAAATGTAAATCCATATGTCACAAGATGGGTTGCAAACTGGCTAAAGAACAGAACCCATAAAGTAAAAATTGCGGGAGGCATGTCAGACTCAAAGCCAGTCACAAGTGGTGTCCCACAGGGCTCGGTCCTGGGAACCCTCTTGTTCGGCATTTACTTCTCAGATGTGAAAGCAAACATGGGAGGGTTGTGGCTGACAAAGTTCGCAGATGATTGCAAACTAGGTGTCATAGTCGATACACCAGCTGACACATACATCCTACAGAAAGGCCTCACCGAAACGGACAACTGGTGCCGGAATCATGGCCTTAAACTGAATGCCAAGAAATATATAGTCATCCCCTTTGGGAAAAACAAAGTACCCACAAATTATCACATAGACAGTAACCCACTGAGTACGGAAAAAGTAATCAGAGACCTGGGGACCCAAGTTGATAATGACCTCTCATTTGACACCTATGTTGCCAAAGTGGTTAGAAAGACTTTCGACCTTGCCCACCTTATCATGAAGGGGTTCACATCCAGATCAAAGGAGGTCATCGTACCCCTATACTCCTCCCTTATCAGGCCCATGATTGAGTACAATGCTCCATTTGGTATGTACCTCACCCGGCACTTACAACAGCTGGAGAGACCCTAGAAGTACCTCACCAAGAGGATCAAGGGTCTCCAACATATGTCATATGCTACCAGGCTAAAGAAACTCCAGCTCTATTCAGTAGCATACCGCCTGCTCAGAGGTGATCTGTGCCTGACATACAAGGCCATGCCCAACCAGGAATTGATGGACATGCTCCACCTCAAAAAATCCAAATCCAGTAGAACCACGAGAGCCAAAGATTTAAACCTCAGTACAAATATGAATAGAACATGCTGGAGGGACAGATTCATAACTCAGAGGCTTTCCATGCTCTGGAACAGAATCCTAGTTCATGTTAGGCAGAGCCCCTCACTGACTCTCTTCAAGAGAAATCTTGACGAGTGGATGGGAGATCGCAGGTTTACCCCGGGGGTCACCCCTGTGTCGCTACTTGACAGAGGCACAATAAACTAATTTTAATAAGTAAGGGGGTCTTCAATGTGTCACTACTAGACAAAGGCACAGTATTCTAAATTTATTCTGTATACCTTAGTACCACTACATGGGGTGGCGAAAGCCACATCTCTAGGGCTAGGCTTACAAATGCCCCAGGGCAGATAGCCTAGTACTAAACTATGAAACAAATAAATAAATAAATAAATAAATAAATATGCTGGAATACTGTCTACCACTAGTAGCTACAACCTCTAAGAAAAACTCTGCAACCCCACAAACACTTTTTAACAAAATCTGTCAGTTCATAGCCAGTTCCCCAAAAGAAGAACAACACTGTCTCTTTATCAAAAAGGCTACCTGGCTGCTCATAAAGCAAAGACCTGTAACTAGACTCCATAATCTTTAAGCTCCTGCATCTATACACTCCTATGTCGCTATCCTCTAATCACTTGCCTGCAGCACTCACCTGTATCATAAGAATCCTGTCCCTGCCAGGCCCAACTCTGCCAACACCTAGGACCAAGTTCAACTTTAGCAACCATGGCATCTATCTCCCCCTGAACTTAAAGGATGTTGCCACAACAAAATAAGATCAACCTTTAAATACTACATACTAAATAGAGTCATTGCACTCTGTCTTCATATCAGACTGTTTTCTTTCTCAGTAAATAGTCAAAACCTGTATATATATATATATATATATATATATATATATATATATGTACATATATATATATATATATATATATATATATATATATATATATATATATATATATAACATAGAACAATTCAGTAGGTTAGCTGCAGGGATGACAATGGGTCATGTGCCACTTTTCGACTAGTACGTTATAGATTTGGGAGTATTAAATAAGGTAACCAAAGTATATCTGCGTGACATTTACTGCGACTGTGATGCTGCTTCTGCTCTTGGACCACCTCATGCATCACAGGATGAAGGTTAAATTTACTTGGAAGCTCAGCAAAGCATTCAGATGCCAGAGCTTGTGCAATGTGGCTCAGTGGTTTGTGAGTATGTACATGATGCTATGTAGAACTTTCTGCGAGGATCTGCTTATTGGCGCAACATGTACATTGACTGATTCAGAGGCATTCATGGTCTGAGCTTTCATTTGCATAATCACTGTACCCAGATATGTGATATAAGTGCAAGCAGCTGCTAAGAATCTCATTGTGCCATGGAAGAAGCTGTACAGCTCCAGAAGCAGAGCAAGCTTCAGCTGGTTTTAATAAAGAATATCGTGGAAAGCTAAATTTCAACCTGCTTAAGGCACGTGCAGCTTTTCTTCAAAGCAGTACTTTCAAGTACAGGTACATCACTGTATATCCTTCTTCTTGGTCATCACTGTATATAATTGCAAATCCATGCCAAAAGGGAATATGGCAGCGGGTGTTAGTTTTCTGGACAAAGTGAAAGAGAAGGAAGTGAGGCACTAAGCTTAATAGCAGGCATGCCCAACATCATTTTTGAAGTGCAGGCAAGCCTTAAAATGGGATAGGATAGCACACAGCCTTATAGGTGTATAGCATATCTGTAGACCACTGTAAATAACAGTAACTTGGAAATGCCACAGTAACAGTATAGGGATACAAAGGCAATAAAAAAATGGGAATGTGCACATGGGTGATGTGTGTGTGTGTGGGGGGGGGGGTGTACAAAAGCAGGACGAAATGTGAGCTGTCCCTGTAGAAGGGCATGTGGGACAGTGTACACATAACACTGTCTGATGTGGAGGGGGGACACTGTCAGACTGGTTACCTGCAAGTCATACACCTCTGTGTGCAGAAGGTTTGGGGTAGGGCAAAACTTGCTTTAGTGACTGCAGGACTCTCAGTGTTGGAAAGTTATGACTGACTCTCATGTAGAACATTACTCCTAGTGGTGTATACAGGAAAGGAGGTATACAGCAAGATAGTGAGTGGACAGGGGCAGTTGTTATTAGCATAATGTCACAATGTTTTTGTATACATGCAGCAGTATGCCTGATAAGGAGAAGTCTGGGAAAAGCAAGGTCTTTATAGAGAATTTACTGCAAGTCCTGAAACTGCAAGTTCTCTGATGCCGAGAATGAGGTGCTACTTCAAGCCATCCAGTCCGATGGCCAATGGCTAATGGCTCTTCAAGCAGTAGGCTGCTGAATAGCCTTGCGGTGAACATGCTTGACAGGAGCATATGGCTGACATCAGTGCTGTCCATTGTCAGAAATGTAATTATGAACAGATCTGACATAGGGTTACTGGCATTACCCTAAATTCTGAAAAACAATCTCTCTGTCTTGCATATGAAGGTAAGGTGATTCAGTGGGGTTTATTTCTATCCACATTTGATGAAGATACAGGAATTCCTTGTCTCCCTCAAAGGAATAACAGACTCCTCATAATCTCACAAGTGTGATCTTAGACCTTGAGGCTGACAGCAGTGTGCACTGAGAATGCCCATTGGAGATGCCTCAGATGAATATTGCTGTACGAGCTTCCTTAATTGCTGCACATCTCACTAACATCTTATGGTTCGGGTAGTCTGCGAATGTCAGTGCTACAACTTTCATGGGTATGTGCATGAATTAAGGTATCATCCAGTACTGTTGTTGCACATAGTATTGTTCAATCTGCACTGGGAATATGGTAAAGGTGCTGAGTTTTACTTATACTGGACTTTATGCTTTACTGCATTGACAGATGAAGCTCTGTCCGGCAGCTCCACCAGTGAATTTCTACCTCCTGATGTTGGAGGATTGTCTGACTCTAATGATGATGATGATGATGGCAGGGATCCACTGAGATGGTCAGGGAGTACAGTGTCTGTGCTGGACATGGGGTAATTGAATCCCCTTCTCAGGCAGTGGTCACAAATTCTGTACCTGCAGCCTCTCAAGAGAGACACACACACCACACAAGGAGAACAGGTTACTGCAGACACCCACATTAAGGGAAGTGTGACACCCCTTATGGGCTAGACGTCCATGTTTGCCACAAGTCTTCCCATTGGGGAGGGGAGGTGATTACATGTGTGTGCATACTAGTGCATGTTAGAGGCACGGGAACAGCCCTATCTGTGAACTAGCTCTATCAGTGGGTGTGACCCAAATTATGTGCAGGGCCATCATGGAGGCACAGGCTAATATAACCACACCACTGTCTTTTATTTATTTATTTATTATTTATTTATTTGACATTTGTTAACCAGGATGATCCAACTGGGTATAACCCTTTTTCAGTGGAGGCCCAGGGAGAAAGTCTCCACATAGACAATAGTAAAATTACAATGAGATACAGTAAAAGACAAATATTTACAAAAAATAACAATATAACGGAGTAAGGAGATAGAGAAGATTACAAACAAGCAATAGAATGATAGTAGGAAGGAAGCAGAGGTAGAGCAGGGGAGGAGCTCAAGCAGGATGATTACAGAGACAAGACCCAATAGGATGATAGTAGGAAGGAAGCAGAGGTAGAGTAGGGGAGGAGCTCAAGTAGGATGATTACAGAGACAAGACCCAATAGGATGATAGTAGGAAGGAAGCAGAGGTAGAGTAGGGGAAGAGCTCAAGTAGGATGATTACAGAGACAAGACCCAATAGGATGATAGTAGGAAGGAATCAGAGGTAGAGCAGGGGAGGAGCTCAAGTAGGATGATTACAGAGACAAGACCCAATAGGATGACAGTAGGAAGGAAGCAGAGGTAGAGTAGGGGAGGAGCTCAAGTAGGATGATTACAGAGACAAGACCCAATAGGATGATAGTAGGAAGGAAGCAGAGGTAGAGTAGGGGAGGAGCTCAAGTAAGATGATTACAGAGGCAAGACCCAGGTACTATTAAGATGCAATTTTAGTGTTTTTTTTAAATTCATGGACATTTGAGATATTTCTGAAGGGTAGAGGAAGTTTACTCCAATGGGAGGCAAGAGAGGAGCTGAAGAGATACTGTCCAATAGATTTATCAGGTTTATAAATTTGAAGTAGATATTGATCAGAACTTCTGAGAAATCGAGGTGGGGTATAAAGAGAGATGAGTGCTGAGAGACTAGGGCATTTGTTGGGTTTGTTCAGTATGGAATGAATAACTCGAAGTTGAGAAAAGTTGAAGTTGAGCTTTTCAGAGCTGATACAAAAATGCAGGCTGTGCAATGTGACTATTTAGATATACTCTGTCAAATAATGGCACAAACCAAGTCCTCCTAGACTCACATGTCACATGATAGAATGTCCTACAAACAGCTGATCCACCCCTGCCTGCATGAATGATGACCAGCGGACAGCCAAGGTCACAGTCAGGCAACACCTGAACTTCCAAGACAACATCAGGTGTGTAGGTGCCTGTGTGCAGATGAGGGCATTTCCAAGGTCATGCAAGTCACAGCAGTGTCACATCTGATGACATATAATGGTCACAATCATATAACACACCAACATCTACCCAGGATCATGGTAGTACCTATAAAACTGTTAGTAATGGCAGCTATCATCAGCAGGAACACACACAGGATGCCCAACTATTACAGCACATGCCTTGGAGCTGGTCATTAGATTGAGTCACAGTGCTGCAATTGCTGCTGGGGATGTGTTGCAGCATAGACACACACACACACACACACACACACACACACACACACACACACACACACACACACACACACACACACACACAAAGGTAATTTCAGTTTGTTCAGCACTCACACATTTTTCCCTTTGAAAGACATTGCATACTTGTGCTCCATCTCCGACCCATTCAAATAATGATACCTGTGCCCTGACTTTCGTAATCTGCTACTTGGGCTGCCAATGTCTGATGCACAGCATGGCCAGCCTATGAATGTGTAAGCTCAGTCTGATACTGGGTTTACATGCAGCACTTTTATTGCCATGTATATGCTGTGCTATGGGCTGAAGCTATGTGTAAGCCATTGCCTGTTTGGAGCATGTCCAGATTTTTGCCTCATATATTTTTTGGTCTGTTTTTCATAAAATGTATGGTTTACTGATAACTCATTGAGGACTGAAGTCACTAAATGATGACAGATATTTGATTTTCTTACTTCATATCCTTCAGAAAATGCATGTTAATGCAAAGCAGGAGGGTGGCCTAATGGTTAAGGTGTTTGCCTTACAAATGCAAGGTGCAGGGTTTGAGTCTCACAAGGGATAATTGGCTAGGCTTAAAATGGCTCGCAAGGGCAGTTAGCTTAGTACTAATCTATGAACCTATGAACCTATGTAAATCTAGCAACTTTCTAAGCCTATAACAGCAATATTTAAATTCTAACCCTGCCTGCAGACCTTTATCATCCTTTGTTGTTTCCAGACTTCTTGCTTGAAGAGGTTAACAGCTATGGTTCCCAGTTGGTCACCGAACAGTCCATGTATCTAATATACATATAAGGCCACACATACCTAAATATCCACTGAGGTAGGTGCTGCACAGTTCCCAAGGGACTCAAGATCAGGCCAAGGCATGTCTACCAGGTCCTGCCTGGTTTCTGCATCCAAATAGTACCAGTCAATGCTGGTGATATGAAGTGCATGAAATGGTAACAGTGTTTTAAGCTTCGTGGATTCATGTATAGATCCAATCCAGCAAATCATCTAGAACAAAACAAGTGACTCAGTTTCAAAAAGCTTCTTTTAAATCAAATCAAGTCTATGTTCTTTGGCAGTAAGAAAAAACTTATTTCCCCAGCTTTCTAAATATTATGGACCAGTACAACGACCTGATTGAAACAACCCTTACATTTATATATCTGGGAATTTGGCTCATCTAATCCCTCAGCTTTAAAAAAGCCCATTCAAAACCTCAAATCCAAAATCAACTACCTCTGGTCAGGGCAGACATACGCAAGGGCAAAGACATTCTGTTTGCACTGTTTGAATACTGCATACTTTGATTCACCACCACGTCAATGAAAAACACAACTTTACAGACATTATCAACCAAAATACATTGATTCATCACCAATTCATTTTGGCATAAGCATTACTGACTTATACTGTCTAAGGTCAACATACCAGCTGTAGAAGCCAGACCCAATGCTGTGCTCTCTATTTTTCAAATTACTCCATCAGGACACCCCATCTTCAATTGCAACAAAACTCATGTCAGTCACCCCAACATACAACATAACTCTTTTTTTTCATAATACTTAGACATCATGTCTATATTCACTACTATATCTGAAACTAAACACCCCCATAACAATCTTAGACATTCATGCCAACAACTTATTCCATTCTATCACACCTTCCATGTTGCCTCTCAGTTATGTACATACTTGACTCTATGTACCCAGTAACTGTACATATACATGTATATGTACTTTTGTAAATATTTGACTCTGTGTATTAGTGTTTCAAATGTAATTTTATATTGAATGTTACAAATGTAAATTCTCTATGTGTTACAATGTTAAATGTGATCATTACCAGGAGCTTTCTTTCCTGGGCCTCTACTGAAAATGAGTACATACCCAGACAGACTATTCCAGTAAATAAATGTCATAAATAAATAAATAAAAGCCAGTCTGTATGTGGCCCTACACCCCAAACCTCTTCAATCAAACTACATAGTTCAGTACTTAGAGTCAGAATGTGGTAGTCTCTCCCTCCCAGCGTCACTGAGAATACAAACTACCCTACGTTCAGACTAAAATTCATATAGTACTTACTAAAACAATATAAATCCAAAATGCCAGAATGCTGGCTATATCAGTTAATTAGCAAAAACGTCTTCAAAATGTAATTCCTTTGTTTACCTATAATTGTTTTACCTGAAAAATGTTAATTTTTGTTGCTTCGAGTGAAATTTAGTCTGTGTCTGCAATTGATCAGGCTGTGCTCAGTGCTCCACCTGGTCACTAAAATGTAAATAAAATAAATAAAATGATATTGGAGCTTATCAGAAGAGAACAATTCCAATTAAAACTGCACTGGTTTCTTCAAACCTTTAGCACATACATGCTGTTCTCTCTTGTAAGGTGGTAGGTGCAACTGTACATGTACAACGGCACAAATGAATGATCTACTGGATTACTTTTCCGCATACCCTTCTTCAGACAGTGGGGAAAAACATGGCGATGTCTATATAAACTACCTTAATATCTGAGAGTATTTACAGGCACTCTTCTATTTTGCCTGCCTGGTGCTTTGTTTAAGCTGTTACAAAGCATTTAAACAAGGATTAAAATTAAAACAATGTATCCTTCCAGCATCAAAACATGAATAAAACAAAGTCTGAAAACTAACACAGCATATGCTGAAACCAAATGATGATAGCAGAAGTTCCTGGCTCCCTTGTAGGTATGGGAGACTTGTTAACTGCAAGTCCCACAAATAAGAAAAAACAAAATTGAGCTAGCTAGGAAATTTAGTAAACCTTAAAACTTAATGTAATTTCACCATAGCATTTTGCCAGAGGGGGCTAATCTTCCCCCGTACCCCTGCTCCTTTTATAAGCTAATTCCAGTTCCACAATAAGATAGAATACATTGAGATGCCACAGCCCCAGACATAATGTATTGTTCCAAAAGTGCACTTTGAACCTCACTGTTTCACAGACAGTAATAACCATCCATGGACAAGAACCTATAGCTTTGTCATGCATACATTCCAGTAATAAGAAATCAACTTCTCAGCTGAAGGGGATAAAAATACACATTCCAGATTAAGTGTTATGACAATGCCCAGCAGGTTAAGGGTAGGAGATGAAGCAAACTATATCATGCTGACTAGAGTCTGTTTTTCAGTACCACTGGGTAGGTAGTACAAAACTCACCACATCCCTTTTAAGAGGCCAACTCTCCTAGAAAGCCCCATTTTTATTGTGAAAAAGGTAGAATTGTAGCTTGTAGTTTTATTTAAGAGAACAACTTAGGAAACCTTTAAACCTTATTTGCTGCAAGACATTGCTCCGCCTTTCCCTTTCATTCCTTATATGCAGATCAGGTCAAAAACTATAGCCCTTCCAAGCTTACACAGTTAATGGCTAAGGGGTATGTACAATTCTACCTGCCATGTTATGGAATGGCAGCCACTTGGATCACCCTCACCCATAAAGGTAAGCATCTAACAAGCCAAAATGTTTCACCTTGATAAAGCAGATAAAAATGAAAAAAATAAATTGTTGTATATAACAGATGTGTGTTCATCCCAAAGTATACTGCTGGATGGCTCTGTGACTTTAAAAAAGGTTACTCAGTTTTTGTACTACTTGGAGAATTACCTTTTACAGGTTCGTAGGCAGTTACTGGGCATGTGGTTCACGAGGCCATTAAATAGTCTAGCCCAAATTCCTAATCATCCCAAAGAAGTGATTGGCTATGTGACTTGCACAAATTCACGCAGTAGGCAATAACTGCTACAGGAATCAAACCGTGTACCACAGGAAGTAGCTTAGTAACTTCTTATAGCATTAATCCTCCATCCTAACAGACTAATCAGTATGTTTTCTAGTCCTGAAGAACTTTATCTAGTTTCAACACAATAGTTTAAACATTTTTTCTCAAAAACTACTTTTACTGTTTGTCCACTGTTAATTTTAAATTCTTACTGAGGTTTGCTATGCAGAAGAATTTGCTGTTTTCAGTGATTTATAATTTGTAGCTATGTACTATTTATTAGCCAATTAACCATGTTTCTGCTCAAAGCCTATGATGAAAACACCTGCCTCTGCCGCAAGTAGTTACTATGGCTTTAAAGAAGTGACATAAACTGAAACTAAAATTTTATTTATTCGTTCATGTATCTGTTAATTTTCTAATACCTATTTTTACCCACATAGACTTCTTGTCAAGCAATGCGCATTAAGACATAAATCCAGTCTTGTGAACTGAATGTGGAAATCGTTGTAGCTCGGCTACGTTTCCAGGACAGTTACCAAATGTTCCTCAATGTTTCATCATAGTTAGATGTATATTTCCCTTTAAGTAAACTCATACCACAACATTTGGGAATCTACAAGGCAGACAGAAATTATGAAGCCATTTCAGCACAGCATTTTGGGAATACAGCATTTTACGTTTTCACTAAGTTATTTTGTTTTACACATTGTGTCCCTCATAATCCCAGTGTAATAAATAACCCAGTACACCAGGGACCATTAAACCCTTGCAGTTTATAGAGGTCTTACACCTCTCAACCTCTCATCTACAAGCTACAGATCTGGAGATTGACTCATGCCTCTAATGTTGACATGTGTCAGAAACACTCCATGGTTAATTGTATTTTCATTCTAGATGGTTAGAATTTGTATATGATAAATGTATTCTTCAGGACAAAGGTCTGTAAAAATATTTATCACAAATACTTGCAGTTCTCAGAAAGCTCTCAAGGGTACATAGGGCAATACCATTTTTAATATAGCATACATAATAATGAGAGAATGGCCCAAGAAAATCTTTTTTGTAATAAGATATTACCTTCATCTGGCTTTAATGATGCAATATTTTATTCTGACAAAGGGGGTTGGTGCTCTTTTATAACCATTGCTAAGCACACTATGTTAACCTCTGACCTGCTTACAGGACAGTTACTAAGCACTTTAGAATGAGACATAAATTTTAAGTGAACATGTTCTGGGTCTTAGATTTGAATTCCAGATGCTTGGTGTCATAAATACTCACACAGGTATAAGTTGGCAAAATGCTTTATTTAACAACATATTTTCTGAATTAGAAGAGACTAGGTAAATCACCTAATATCTTCCCTCATTGCTATAATGCACAGTATGGCACTGTTCAAACCTATCAGTCTAACTTAACAGCAGAACTTTCATTCTGTCTTTCTCCTCCCATTTTGCTTCACAGTCGGTTTACAGCCATACTTATATGCCAAGTTCTGTTAATACAGTTACACATTAAACCCATTTACATGTACAATACTCAGATGTTTTATGTAGAACTCATATTGCCCATAAACTAATTGACATTAATGGTCCAGTAAATAGAAATGTGGAAATATGAGTATTTGATAAGTTGATATAAACACTTTTTCTTAAGGTACACTTCAACAGATGTTAGTCTTTTTACATGTTCCCTATGAAAAAATATAACATATACATTTAACCACATTCAATGAATACAATGTAATATTTTTTCAAATAAAACATTACATTTCTATTGTCCCTGATGACCTTCCAAGTGAGGACCTTAAAATAGCAGCCAATAGTATTACCTATCTAGTCTCAATCCATCATGTTTCATAAACACATTATCCTTCCAAACAAAGGAGGAAATTCAGTAGACATCCCTATATTTAACCCAAGGCAATTGTATCACCCTTCTCCAAAATACTTGAAAAGTGTATTCCCACACAGTTGCTAAACTATCTCCTACAGAAGAGCTATCCCCCACACAATGCAGCTTCCATTCCTCCAGTAGTATTAACACTACACTTCTAACCTGTATAGATACTGTTAATAAAGCTACAGATAACAGCCAACCTGTCTCCTCCTTATTTCATGACTTGCCTAAAGTATTCATACAGATTGTCACAGCAAACCTCTCCTTCAAACGTCCTCCTTACTAGATCTATCTCAGATTACCATTATATAGGTCCAAAAGCTACATGTCCAATAAGTATCAGACAGTAAAATGGTACTTTACCTTCTCTCCATACCTTCCAGTCACTACCGGTGTACCACAAAGCTCTATCCTTAGTCCCCTCCTCTTTAACATTCTCATCAATCCTCTCCACACAACAGGCCTCTGTAGCACAATACACAGCTGACTCCACACTCACATGCACATTAGACAACCAGACACATCTCCAAAAAAGTACTCAAGAAGCTTTAACAGACACTGAAACATGGCTTTGTAATTCACAACTCATGATCAACCCCCCCCCAAAAAAAATGTTTGTTTTTTCCCCAAATCTCTCTCTCATGAAAAAACAAAATTTAAAATCCTTTCTCATAATACTATACCATTGAAGTCTCTTCTCATGGCAAAGAAATGACAGTGGATGATAATTTTAAAATTGACCTGTATGTCGAAAACTAAATAAAAATAAACTCCTCAAAACTAGAGATGCTTTATAGTGTTAAAAATGTCCTCATCAATGCAAGTAAAACCACACTTACCACTACTTACCTCCTCCCCTCACAACTTTATGGTGCTCCCATCCATACTAACCTCCTGGCATCATAAAAAGCAAAACTTGAAGAATGTTATAGTAAAGTGGCTGCATTTTTCAGCATCTCACTTTCATAATCCATCACTAAAAGCCTAAACTGATTAGAACTACCCCATCAACTAACATATACACAGTTTACCACCACCTATAAAATTATCCAGCATCTGTTTGTCCACCATTAAATACCGTTCTACATAATTATGTCCACACTTGATCATTGTGATGCAATGACCAAAAACTTCTTTCTGTCCACAAACTTATCAAATTTCCTGGGCATGGTCTGTACTTGTACCATATTTCTAAGACCTGAACTCCTTACCTGTATCCATCAGGTCAATACACTGATTCCAGTCCTTTAAAACCATTTTGAAAGACTTCCTAGTCAAAATCTATCTCTGTTCTTGCTCAACTCCAGAATAAACTATATCTCTAAATATGAACAAGTACCTGTTCATACCTTACACCTCCTTACTAAACTATATCTCTAAATATGAACAAGTACCTGTTCATACCTTACACCTCATTACTAAACTATATCTCTAAATATGAATAAGTACCTGTTCATACCTTACACCTCCTTACTAAACTATATCTCTAAATATGAATAAGTACCTGTTCATACCTTACACCTCCTTACTAAACTATATCTCTAAATATGAAGAAGTACCTGTTCATACCTTACACCTCCTTACTAAACTATATCTCTAAATATGAAGAAGTACCTGTTCATACCTTACACCTCCTTACTAAACTATATATCTAAATATGAACAAGTACCTGTTCCTACCTTACACCTCCTTACTAAACTATATCTCTAAATATGAACAAGTACCTGTTCATACCACACACCTCCTTACTAAACTATATCTCTAAATATGAACAAGTACCTGTTCATACCTTACACATCCTTACTAAACTATATATCTAAATATGAACAAGTACCTATTCATACCTTACACCGCCTTACTAAACTATATCTATAAATATGAACAAGTACCTGTTCATACCTTACACCTCATTACTAAACTATACCTCTAAATATGAACAAGTACCTGTTCATACCTTACACCTCCTTACTAAACTATATCTCTAAATATAAACAAGTACCTGTTCATATCTTACACTTCCTTACTAAACTATACCTCTAAATATGAACAAGTACCTGTTCATACCTTACACCTCATTACTAAACTATACCTCTAAATATGAACAAGTACCTGTTCATACCTTACACCTCCTTACTAAACTATATCTCTAAATATGACCAAGTACCTGTTCATACCTTACACCTCCTTACTAAACTATATCTCTAAATATGACCAAGTACCTGTTTATACCTTACACCTCCTTACTAAACTATATCTATAAATATGAACAAGTACCTGTTCAAACCTTACACCTCCTTACTAAACTATATCTCTAAATATGACCAAGTACCTGTTCATACCTTACACCTCATTACTAAACTATACCTCTAAATATGAACAAGTACCTGTTTATACCTTACACCTCCTTACTAAACTATATCTCTAAATATGAACAAGTACATGTTCATACCTTACACCTCCTTACTAAACTATATCTCTAAATATGAACAAGTACCTGTTCATACCTTACACCTCCTTATTAAACTATATCTCTAAATATGAACAAGTACCTGTTCATACCTTACACCTCCTTACTAAACTATACCTCTAAATATGAACAAGTACCTGTTCATACCTTACACCTCCTTACTAAACTATATCTCTAAATATGAACAAATACCTGTTCATACCTTACACCTCTTGTACCTTTTCATACCTTACACCTCCTTACTAAACTATATCTCTAAATATGAACAAGTACCTGTTCATACCTTACACCTCTTGTACCTTTTCATACCTTACACCTCCTTACTAAACTATATCTCTAAATATGAGCAAGTACCTGTTCATACCTTACACCTCTTGTACCTTTTCATACCTTACACCTCCTTACTAAACTATATCTCTAAATATGAACAAGTACCCGTTCATACCTTACACCTCATTACTAAACTATACCTCTAAATATGAACAAGTACCTGTTCATACCTTACACCTCATTACTAAACTATACCTCTAAATATGAACAAGTACACTGTTCATACCTTACACCTCCTTGCTTCTCCTTTTTCATTCACTTCCTTACTTCAATCAATTTCTCTCGCCTGACTCTCTATCTAAATATGCCATAACCCTGTTTTTTTCTCACACTTCATATTGCAATTCCTGTTTGCATTATACTAACTTACCATTAATTTTTTTAAACTGGCTAAAATTTCTCTAAATATTAAATCATTGTCATATAAGTTGTGTCTATTCTTAACCAGTATTTTCAAATAATGTGTAATTTAGTATAATTGTTTAAACTGTAGAGTGTTTTAATTTTTTATTGTATTATTTTTTTTGAAGATTGTAACATTATTGTTCTTAAAATGTTTTTATAATACTTTGGAGTTTTTTTTCCCAGGCCTCCTCTGAAAATGGACACCTACCCAGAAGAAATTTCCTGGTATCAAATATCAGTAAATAAATAAATTAAATTAAATAATTTTAGCTTGGCTAAAAATAAAATTAATTCTCCATTTTCATTTTGATCAACTTTACAAATGTTCTTCTGGTTGCTAATTCTGCTGTAGCACTCTGTCTTTTAGACTTACTATTATTAAATGTGTTTTGTCATGTTATAGCTACATTTTATATTATTAACTTTTACTGTGTATCTAGTAATTGTAATGCTTGTCTTTAATGATAGACAACAACTGAAACTACAGGGAGTTCTGATGTGGCGGTTTCCAAAAAATACCTTTTATGACTAAATTTACAATACATGTCATCAGCTCATTTGGGAGATGATTCTATTTTATGTGACTATTATTAACATTCCCTCACTTCATAGATGTCTCTGATATAGAACATCCAGTGGATGGTTGGCTGGTCTGACATTCTGAATATAACAGGGCTGTGATTGAGTCACTGATCATAACCTACTGTTATGTGTTCTCGATATGGATGCTAAGATTCTCACCTCAACAGATCAGGTAGATCGACTGCTGACACTGCAGTGCAGTGTAAGAGGGTGCTGCACTCCTGAGTGAGCTGTCCTCTGAATGAGACATTAAACTGAGGCCCCATCTGATTGAGTTGATGGTAGATGGCTAAAAGATCCCATGGCAACCTAACAAAATGAGTAGGGGTCCCTAATTTATATGCAAAAAGAAATCTTATTTACAAAATATTTACAGATGTACAAATATACAGATATATTAATCTGTTTACACATAATCAAAATTTCCTCTACAATCAAGCTAAATTTTCTTCCCTATTAAACCCCCACTCCTTTTTCCATAACTGACATCTGATTTTACTTAATATTGTCACTAAAATCCATTTACCATTAAACATAATTTAATTTATTCTATCATTCCATATAACCTGTGTAAGATAAAATAACATTTTATCTATTCTTTTAACATATTCTTTATTTCTATTCTTATAATATCCATAGTTAATCATATTCATGTTTAATTTATCCCCTTCTTTTATATCTTCACAAAAGCTTTTTTACATCTTTTTCCCTATAACATTTTTAGCCTTTTACATTTGAAAAACACACATTCCATTGTTTCTTCTTCTTCACGATATAAACATATTCTATTACTTTTCTTTTTATATGGCATATTTCCTTATACTGGCAATTTATCTATTGCCAGTCTTTAAATAATCTTGACATTCTACTTTCTGATTACACCATTTACTTCTTATTTTTATAGCTTTAATTTTTTTTATCTGTTGTAATGTTTTATCTTTACATTCTTATACCATACTCTTCTATCTTTTACTATATCATCAATTTTTATTTTACAAAGCACAAAAACAAACACAAACTGAACTGCAAATCCCCAAATGAAGAAAGCAAATGACTCCAAGCCACAAGTGAGGTAAATTTAGTGCTTCTTTGCTAAATTAAGCAAACAAGCACTAACTTTACCTCACTTGTGACTTGGAGTCATTTGTTTTCTTCATTTGGGGATTTGCAATTTTTATTTTACACAAAAAGTTTTTTTTTCTTGGTAACATTTTATTTCTTCATTTATATACTCTTTTTTCTTTTAACCTTTTTACCATACACCAAAAGATATCATACCTATATTTATATAGTTGTAATACTAAACTCTCGTATTTTCATTTATCTACTTTAACACTGCACAACTTTAATGAAGCAGTGTATACCACTGGGTAAATTAACCACAAACCTCCTTCTTTTTTATTTACACATAAAACTCCTCTTTTTTACTGGGTTTAATCTAGAACCAATCGTAAATTAAAAAAACGACTGCAATAATAATTTTCAAATACTGTTGGCAATATAAATATACTTGCTAAGTATGATATGCTTCCCATCAGTAGTACTGCATTTATCAAATAAATCTTTTTTTCTGAATGATAATTTATATGTTCTCCAGAAAACACCATTGGCAACATAAATATATTTGCTAAGTATGCTATTTTCCCATTAGTACTACATTTATCAAATAAGCTTTTTTCTGAATGATAATTTATATGTTCTTCAGGAAAAACATATTTGCTTTATTTCTTCTATTGTTTTTCCCACTGAATTCTACTTACATATTTATTCCCAAATTTTATACCTAACACAGCAATTTTATGCATTGTATCATATATACCTCTGATCTTTACTACATCACCTAAACCTTTACTATTCTCTTTATTTAAAGCCATCCCTATCATCTCTAGACACTCATTTGTGCAAATTATTACTTCTTTTATCAAAATTGTGGGTTTTTTTTGTAATTATTATAATATCAGCTGCATATGTTAACAGAATTGGAATTCTTAACTCTGCAGGTGTTATATACCCTGCTTCCTTCATTTTATAATTTATTTCACATAGTATCATATTCATAACTAATGTAAAGAGTATACAACTCATTGGACATTCCTGACACCACTCTTCATATGTACCTGTTAGCTTAACCAGCCATTTACAAGTATTTTTATAATATCATTACTGTATGCTGACGTACATAATTTCCCAACTTTGTCACTTATATTCTTTCATTATTACCTATAAGATTTCATGTCCATTTGTGTCAAATACCTTATTAAGGTCTCCTATCATGATTTTCTCTTCTTCTTTTCTGTTCATAATATCATCCACAATGTCATTAATACTTCTTGAAAACCATTCCCCTTTATAATATATATGGTATCTTCCATAATATTTCTATTTTAGTGTCAAATCTCTTATTTTCATAAATATCTTATAATCATTATTATTCAATACTATTGCTCTCAAGTTTTTTAACTATCTTCTCTCTCTTCAATATGAATTTAAATATTCCAATACATAATTCTTCATACATATAACCTTCATTTAACTATTCATTCAAAATCTTTAAAAATTCTTTTTTGCCAATGTCTTAAATTTTTATACATTTCATACCCTATTCCATCTGGGCCTGCAGCTGAGTCTATATTTACTCGTCCTAATACTTTATCTAGCTAATTTAAAGATACCTCCTTTTCCAACTCTTTATTCTCTTTTTCTGTTAACTTTATTTACTTTCCATTTTTTTACTACTTTCTTTTTTTCTTTTCTTTAAATATTTCTTCTACATATTTTACTACACTATTCATAATCTTTTCCTGAGTTCTTTCTATTTCTCCTTTTACATTTTTTTATTTCTCTCATTACATACCATCTTCCTTTACTAATCTGCTTAAGTAACTTGATACATCTTCTCTTTTTCCTTGTAAAAATATATTTGATTGTATAACAATTCTTGTATTTTTATTTATTTCTTTCACATATTTTTCTTTGGCTAAGTATTTTGTTTCATTATGTTCTAAATCTTCCAGTGCATCGTTATATGTTATTTTTTATTTTTCTTTCTCTACTTTTCTCACCATATTGCCACTACAAAAAACATATATTATTCCTTAAATATTATCCACCATTCAGACCAATTTTTGTAAAATATTCTCATAGTAATATAATCTTTCCATAACTGTATTACTAGACTCTTTCCTTCTCTTTCCTTCTTTAGTCCATGATTTCCCATTTATTCTTTTGATTCCTTTGCCTATTTTTATAAACTTTTGCTAAAATTACATCTAATATCTTTACTGTATTTCTACACAATACAGCTATTACAGAACACCTCTCATTTCCCAAGTTCCAAAGTATCTTTACTCCCCATAGTTTCTCTGTTAGTAATCTTTATTTGTTAAAAATGCTGTGTCTTCTAATGTAATTATATCTATATCACATGTATTACACCACGCCAAAATCCCTATTCTTCTTACTATAGTCTCAGTACTATTCATACTTACAAAAAGCACTGTAAAATTTTAATTTTCCCTAGAACCATGGTTTCATAAGTTCACAGATAATTACTAGATTAGCTTTCTTAATAGGTCATTATAAGCCAAAGATAAGAATCAAACACTATGTCTTGTATCTGTGAGTCAGGCACCTTAACCATCATACCAAGCCACAATCTTTAGTTGTATATATTATTTTTAATCCGTTTCCTTGATTTTTATCTTTTGTACTTATCCCTTTAAATTTTCCTTCTCTGTTTTTTACCCTTTTACCAATATAATTATTTTCCCTTTTACTATCTTTCAGTTTGTCTTTTCATCACTTATATCAGAACCTTCTTCTATGTCCTCTATTATTATTTTTTCCTCATTTATTTTTTTCTTCTATTTCTACTTCTTCTAAAATTTCTTCTCTTTGTTCATTTTCTTCTTTTTCTTTTTCCTTACTCTTATTTTCAGTTTTGCAGTCCATCCATAAATGTCCAACTTTGTTACATTTATAACATTTTGATTTACATTTTTTGTATGTCATATTTCCCCACAAATATAACATTTTCTTTTGTCACAGTTACTTATCAATTGTCTTTCTTTTCCACAAAAAAACATGTGTTGGGTTGTTCCCCATAATTTACAACACCCCTATTCCCCTCCACAATAGCTTGATATATGTATAATTTTTTTTCTCTTTCTATTTTTAACACAATATTACAATCCCAGCTACCAGCCCGTAAACCCCTTTTGTCATAAACTTTTGCAATGTCCAGTACTTATTTACATAAAGCTTTCACTGCCCTTTCAAAATCTCTCTACCTCTGTTCAAAATTGTACATTAATCTTCTTTTTTGTTCCTGTGTTAAATGCTTTTATCACAAAAAGATTCCATAGGATACAGTATTTCTTTTTTCATATTCTCCAAGAAATTTTCCATTGAAAAAACAGTCTCAAATATAGTCACATGTCTCTTTCTTAATAAGAATAAATGCTCTTACCTCATGTGCTTTTACACCCAAAGGAGCTATTAAATTGTCTTACACTCCATACCTGTCCATTTCTTTGTCTTCTTTACTTTGAATCCTTACCATGTACTTCTCTTTTTCATTTTCTTCTGGCTTCTTTTCTGCTGCTCCACTTTTACCTTCTTTTACTTTCTCTGCATATGTTTTCTTTTCCATCTCACCACTACTCTTCAGGATTGTCTTTGCATTCTCTTTTTGTATTTTCTCCATAATGTCCACCTCAAAAACATCTCCTTCATTTTTCTCATTCACTCTGTATCACCACTTCTTTAAGTAAATCATCCTGCAACCCTCCTGACTGGAGGGTTATAATTATACCTCCATCAATTCTGACTCAAATTACATCAAACAGGGTAATTTCCTCAGAATCCTGCATACATCCTCTGGTCTTGATATTTGCTTTCTCCTTCATTTCTTTGACCACTCCATCATCCTGCAACCCTCCTGACTGGAGGTTTGTAATTATACATCCATCGATTCTGACTCAAATTCCATCAAACAGGGTTTCTTTGAAACATTTCCTCAAAATCCTCCACACATTCTCTGGTCTTGATATTTGCTTTCTCCTTCATTTCTTTGACCACTTCTTCATCTCCTTCTCTCTCTGCCTCCTTGTTTCTCTGAGCCACCTCTGAACCTGGAATAGAAACAGGAAATGCTCCTCCAAAGTGGGTCCCACTCACATGAAGTTCCCCAATGCCCTGGTCAAATTTCCCCTAGTAGAATAAATAAAATCTCAGGTTTCCTTTGAAAAGAGGTCAACCATGTGGGACTAACCTGGTCAATAAAGGATAAATAAATAAATAAAAGAAAATATGGTCCTAGTACAGTTAGCTCAATAGCTAGACAAAAAGATAAAACCCATTTTCAATAAACTGATTTTGTCAATAGTGAAAGTTGCATCAGTAAAATTGAAAGTAGGATTGCTACCTATTTCTGTATTGGATGTGTAGTTCTCCATTCTAGCCCTCAACGTCTTCCTCTTGTTCACCTTCAGAGTAGAGAATCTCAGTGTTTCATAGTGAGATTCAATGCTGGCTTGCAATTCAATTTGACTGTGACTTCCTGTACCACTGAGACATATTATTTGCCCATGATGTATCTTGTCTATCTTTGGTGACTGTATGAGTGCTATACTTGAGGCAATAATGGATTGAAAACCAAGTCAGAGGTGTGAACTATTAATAAAAGTACCTGGCACAGCGAGTCTAAACCAAAAACTGTCACAAGTACATTAGAGAAAGTGTACTCGAACTGCAGAACTGTTCCTGACTACTTATTCTTCCAATTAGTAACTATTTTGAACTTCCTTATGTTGTATAAATGTCTATATTACCAACCATGCTTTGCATAAACAGTGTCTGTAATGTGTTGGGATATGTAAGCCCTATTAAAATGCCTAGAATGTGGAAAGATTATGCTGCTTGTTACATTAGCATGTCTCCTATAATCTGAGTGATGATTGGCATGACACTGCCACACACCCTTTAATCTGGGTTGTGACTAATGTGACACTGTCATACCCACTTATCTGGGTGGTGCCTGGTGTGACACTGTCATGATTCCTTTAATCTGGATGATGACAGGTATATGTCTGAGTGATGAATGGTGTGGCACCCTCATGACCACAGTCATCTGGATGAAAACTGGTGTGGCCTTGACATGCCACCAATGATTAGCATGACACAGTCATGCCCCTATAATCAGGGTGGTGACTGGTGTAAAACTGCCATATGTCCCCGTAATATGGATGATATTTATTATGACACAGGCATGCCTGATTATCTAGATAATGAATTCTGTGACATTAGCAAAATCTGCTACTCTAGGTGTTGACTGGTAGAAGTCTGGCATGCCCTCTGTCATCCAGCTGATGATTTATTTTAGTATAACATGTCTGTTTATAATTTGGGTTATGACTGGTATGAATGTGGCATGCCCTCCTGTAATCTGGGAGATGACAGGTATCACTCTTGTATGCCCCCATATAATCTGGTTAATGACTGGTGTGGCACAATGCACAATAGTACATAATACTGTCAAACTTGCACCCTGAAGGGAAAATTAGTAATGTATGAACAGAACACACACTGCATAACGTATCCATTATTCACATGCGATCAAGTACATGTTGTACACTAAAGCATATCACTGTATAAAGGCTTTGTGTTATTCTGCCTGGATGGTGGGACCACATGAAGATTTAACTAGAAAACCTTATGCACCATGTGGTATGGTAAGCCCTACTGGCTACTTGTAACATGGTCATTCAACTCAGTGGGCTGTTACAGCATGGCATGGAGATTTTTGTACCACAAATGCCATGAATAATCTAAAAGGACACACAAACTACACCAAAAGATGGTCTTAAACTGTGACTGCCAGTGTTTCAGTGCATATTTCAGATGGATTGCAATCATCATCTTCTTTCGGCTGTTCCCATTAGGGGTTGCCACAGCAGATCACCTGTTTCCATTTCTTCCTATCCTCTGCATCTTACGCTGTCACACCAACCACCTGCATGTCCTCTTTCACTACATCCATAAACCTTATCTTAGGCCTTCCTCTTTTCCTGTTACCTGGTAGCTTCATCCTTAGCATCTTTTTCCCAATATACTCCACATCCCTTCTCAGCACATGTCCAAACCAATGTAATCGTGCCTCTCTGGCTTTGTCTCCAAACCTTCCAACCTGGGCTGACCCTCTAATGTACTTATTCCTAATCCTGTCCACCTTCATCACGCCCAGTGCAAATCTTAACATCTTTAACTCTGCCACATCCAGCTCAAACTCCTGCCTTTTTGTCAATGCCACTGTCTCCAACCCATATAACATAGCTGGTCTCACTACCCTCTTGTAAACCTTTCCTTTCACTCTTACAGGTACTCGTCTGTCACAAATCACTCGACACTCTTCTCAACCCACTCCATCCTGCCTGTACTCTCTTCTTCACCTCTCTTCCACACTCACCGTTACTCTGAACTATTGACCCCAAGTATTTAAACTCATCCACCTTCGCCACCTCTACTCCTTGCATCCTCACCATTCCTTTATCCTCCCTCTCATTCACACATATGCAATATGTCTTTTAAAGAGGTGTGAGATTTTCAAAATCTACCTCAGTGCTTCAACACGGCAAATCATTATAGAACATAAAAATGTGATGTTCATGTATACATTTACTTTACAACTTCAAATATAACAAAACAATAAGAAGAAATATATTTAACGGTTTACTATCATTTAATTGAAGTGGACTCTGTCAAATCCACTTCACGCAAAACCCAAACCTCGAACATTGGCAATGTTGAACTCTGATATTGCCGAAGTACAAATCTCACCCCTATCTTGATCCATATTAAAGCTTGTCCCTAGGTCGCATTCTACATGTATTTCGGCAATTCCAGAGTTCAGTATTGTGTGTTTTCACAGATGTCGGTCGATGATATGATCATTTGACCGAGTCTGCTTCAATTAAATGATAGTAAACCATAATTAACACATGGAGCATTGTGATTACCCTCCAGTATCACAAAAAAGACAAACCAGTTAAGTGCTTCTATAACACGAGACCCAATCGTAACAATTGATAAGCACCCCTGCTTTAATTTTTAAGATCAGGTATCTCACTAGGCAGTTAAACCTGCCACTACTGGCCAACAAATGACAGTGGCAGCAGTCAAAACAGATTTATTTCTGCCTGCAACTAATGTGTCCCTGATTTTCTGTAACATAAGAGGATGTTGTTACACCATCTTTCTGACAGAGCTTGTTAAGAACTTTATGACATTGAAAGCTGCCTAAATACTTCATTCTTTTTTTCCCTGTGTAAATATTAGTACATGCAGCAGATAAAGCTCCATGCACTACAAAGAATTATGATTGGGTCTCTGATTCCACAGAGAGTGAGGAATAGAACCCATAGCCTTCTGCCCCAAAGGCTAGTGGGCTACCTTCTGTGCCACTGACACTGTGTTTTAATTTCTTAATAAAATTAAAGCTTTTTGCCAGGAAGCTCAAGTTACATTTTTAATGATTTTAAAATGAAAGTTTCACAAATTGAAAAGACAGTAATTAAACAGTCTGTTTTAAATCTGCCATTATTGTCTGCCAACCAAATCTTTTATGAAGCTTGTGAAAAAGATATTTGTAATGTATGGAAATCTAAAATCTACGGGGAAATTTTATAACTGTGATTCCTTGAGATCAAAAATTGCTATATGAACTAGTGAACCATCCTGGAACCTGACAAGGGAAGGGGCTAGTTATCATGTACCAGTGTGATTATGTGCAAGCTATTGAGTCTATATTAAACAACCACAATGAATAAAATCAGATATCTATAACTAAAATAAAATCTATAACTAAAATTCATTGTAATTACAAGAAAAGTAACACAGTAGTGGTTAATTCACTGTAGGTTGCACTACCCCACATTTTCATGTTTTTTTACATGTGAATGTACCTAAAATAGTGGTGATATTTGGAATACCTAAAGTACATAAAGCTGGGATCCCTCCACCATTTAGACCTATAGTTTTTGGTCTTGGAAAAATTATAGAAGGAAGTTCTTTATTCCTGGACAGTGTTTTCAATTCATTGGTACAAATCATAGGAAGTTACTTGAATGATTTGTTGGACATTTTAGATAAGGTTGTGCATTAGGCCCAGCAAGCTAGCACTTACAAATCTACTGCCAATCATTAGCAGACCGGAGTTCCGCTGTGGCGACCCCTAACCGGGAAAAGCCAAAAGACAGTACAACTGTAAAATATCACAGACCAAGATAAAGACTGCTTTATATTTGCTTTGCAAATTAAATCTCTTTTCACTTTTATTTCATTTAGATTAGAAAATGAGTATTTTAGAATATGTACCATTCACATTTTCCTACTCATAATACATTTACTGACATTGTATGTTAGCTGCATCATCCTTTGCTATCTTATTTTGGGGTGGTGGGATCAATGTATTTTAACTGAATTTACCCTTTACCATAAAGTCACTTACTATATGACATTTGTGGATGACTTATTTTTATATGGTAATGGATAGCTCAAGAAAATGAATCTACATTTTTTTTGCAATTTACCTTAGATAGTATGGGTAAAGTCATACACTTTTTAAATATTGAATTGACCATGAACACTAGCTCTTCTGAGAATAAATTTTTAGTAAGGCAAATAGTTACCTACACTTTTCTAGTACCCATCCAATCTTTGTTAAAAAAAAAATTTCCTCCATGTGGGCAAATAATTTGAGTCTCTAGATTAATCATCAGTGAAGAAGAAGAATTTCACAAAGAACTTTTTTCTAATATTTTTAGATAGAGGCTACAACAAAAATATGCTAAATTCTATTTGTGAAGAAATTAAGGAAAACAGAAAAGATCAGTCCTCCCCTATAATTTGCAAGGAATAAAACAGTCTGTAAGCAATAACTCCAACAAACCTACTATAAACTGTTTTAGGGAAATTAGTAAATACATTAATAATTATTTTAGTTTTAAAATGACCTTGGATGGCTGTTTCAAAAGACAATGTATAATAAACAATTGGAACATTATAAGTTTAAACTGAGATTCAATTTAAATTATA
Source organism: Protopterus annectens (assembly GCF_019279795.1). Lineage (NCBI taxonomy): Eukaryota > Metazoa > Chordata > Ceratodontiformes > Protopteridae > Protopterus > Protopterus annectens. Next base: position 364,524,861 of record NC_056744.1, on the reverse strand, counting down.
GATAATTCCTCCTCATATAAATAAAAGAGGGAAATCAATCTGAAAAAAAATTTAGAGATAGAAAACACCAAGGTTCCTTTACCATACACCAAAAAGGGAAAGGGCACTTTCAAATGTGGATAATGTAGAAACTGTAGGTACATTTTCTAAGGCCCCTATGTATTTTTACAACATATAGATAAAAGCTATTTCCTTACCACATTATTACCATTATAATTCTGATGGGATTATTTATGTAGCCATTTATTAAAGTTGTAGTTGTTTTTATATATGAATGACCAACCCTTTGGACAGAATAACAAGCAATGCAACACAACAGTAAGTGTAACTAATTACACTAAGTTTCTTTTTAGTATACCTGACCATGAATCCATGGACTATGGGAGTGGGAGGGGGTATTCAAAAATAAGTTGAATATCAGGGGTGGCAGATCAGGTTGTAAGCAGATAAGTTCCATGGATTGAACAAATGTAAATATTAAGTGCTTTTTAAACAATAGAGGATTTTGTTGAAAATAATGACTTCAGCCATTAAATTTGTGAATTATTGCTTGCTTTATATTCTTAAATTTTAATTTTTTATATGGTGTTATTTGGCATCATGTGATTGTTCTGTCACATGACTATGTAATAGTACTTAGTTCAGTTGATTGCATGCTTAATTTATTCCAATGAATTAACAAGACAAAAACACTCAATAAATTCATCCTTTTTTCATTGCTTTCCTGGAAATGGTGTTTTTATAGTATTTTTTTACACCAAGTATGAAGGCCATTCTTTTTTTTTCATATTGTCTGTTCAACTGAATGTCTTTTGTTTTAACTATGTTATTATAACCAAGCAAAGTGCTAAGTCATTTTAAGTCATTTTGGTGCTACATGCTTTGATGTATTTTTCACATTAAACTGTCCTGAAACAGACTTATTTTAATTATTTAAACAGATCTTGTTTCATTTTAATTTAGACAACAAGCTTCATCATTTAAATGACGGCTTACCTCTAAACCCGATTGTCCTCGAGCTGATCTGGGAAAAGGCGGGGTAAGAGTTGAGTAGTATGTTCGAGGGTGCTCTATTGCTTCAGTCATCTTTCTATGTGGGGATTTTAATTTATTCTAGAATGCTGCAGCAACAACACCCCCAGAACTTTATGGAGCTTTGGTGTGCCATCTGCAAGGCTCAGTATTATAGGCAGGCATTAGAGGTCCTTTTATTATCATAAATCTATAATGCTAACAAGAAAGGTTAATTAAAAAATGATAATAATAAAATGAAACAGTTAATAATACATTATTCTTTTTTCTCGATCTTATTATTTAAATTTTGACTAGTGCTTGCTAATTAGTTCACAGAGTGAACTGCCAGCAGATGGGTGCAAGCTAGTAAATAAAGAAAAAAAAAACATTTTAGTTTGCTTTTATTAATCTCTCTTTTTCTTTTAGGTACTTTGTTGTTACAGGTTCTTAAGGATAGATTGCACTGGATAGCTGAAGAAGCCCAGGGCTTGTTGTCTGATCTCAAGGAGGCTCACATGCATGAACAAGGATTGGGTAACAAGAAAAGAGCTGTGACTTCGGGGGTCCCAACCAGGTGAGGGCAGAGATAAAATATTTGACTTAGCTCTAGATAAAAAGTTTGGTACCATGCCAGCACTGTTAGCTAGTCACCGCAGAAGGGTTTCCCTGTCACCAGCATCTCTACCCCTTTTGCTAGATCAACAGGCTGGGACTGCTCCTCCTGATTCCAGTAAGGATAATGTTGCTCATGACCAAGACGTCAGCATCACTCAACTTTTAGAATCCATAGTTACTTTAAAGTTACTAAATTATCACTTCCCCTGATTCTCACATTACTGCTCAGGTCCTGTCAAACATCAAGGGGAAAATCTCTAGAGGGGATTTTGTAGACATATTGATTTAGTGGATAGTGATGGTATTCAGTGTGTAATAGACACCAATAATCCAGTAATCCAGGCCAGACAGCAGCATTTGCAGCCATTGGAAAATGAGCCTTAGCTAAGGTGGGGCTAGGGCCTGGGACACTTGGTCTTTAGGTTTTGTGGTGTTTATCATGCAAAAGTATCCCAGCAATCCTGAGAATGATGTGATCAGCAGAGGGCAGATTGAAGGGAAATGTTTTGGGCCTTTAACAATGAGAGCTGTCTTTGGTCCACTTGTAAGTTTGCCATTAACACTCTGTATGTGGTAAGGGTCATCCACTAGTTAGGTGCTGGGCTAAGTCAGGCTCTGCCTCTTTTAACAAAGTCTCCTCCTTGCATGGCAACAGCTTGGCTTTGCTGCAGAGCAACCCAGTAAGGGGAAACAGCCCTCCATTTGTAGCCACAGACTTTTCACAGCAAGGAAGCAAGGTCATTTTCAGTAAGTCTTACTCACTGATCAAGCTAAATAATTTGGTCGAGTATCTGGAGAGACAGGCTGCTGTATTTATTTTTGAGGGTTTTCATAAAAGATTTAAAATTGGCTCATCAATCCCATTAGACTCTAGGTCATTTATGAATCTTTCACCTGTCAAGGGACATGAGAAAATAGCTTCTAGATTAATTGGAAAGGGAAGTTTAGCTAGTTAGGTAGTTGGGCCTTTCACCAACCCTCCCTGGCCTGCATTCAAAATTTCTCCTATTGGCTTAGTTCCCAAAAAGTCAGAAGGGGAATATAAGTTGATCTACTACCTTTCCCATGCTAAGGCTTTGTCGGTCAATCGATTAAATTGTCAAGAAACAATCTAAAGCCCGTTATTCTTCCCTGGAGCAAACTACGCAGATTATTATGAGGTACTCACACCCTTGGCTCTCTGAGCTGGACATCCAGATGGGTTTTTAGCTGCTTTCCTTCAAACATGAAAACTGACCCCTATTAGGATTTCAATTGAATAGTAATTTGTATTTTGACATGGCAATGCCTATGGAGTGTTTGATGGCTTGTCCTACCTTAGAAGTTTTCAGTATGGCATTACATTGGCGTTGACAGCAAAGAGCTCCTCAACAATCATTGGTTCATTATCTAGATGATATCTTGATAGTGGGGGAGGGCAAAGAAGGGGCCGTGGAAGGGATGGCAATTTTCGAGAACACGTGTGTTACTCTGAGGGGATCCTTTGGAGGAGGATAAGTCAGAAGGGCTGAGTTAGGTGTTCATCTTCCTAGGCTTAGCAGTGGACATTCCTGTGAGGCCTTTCAAACTCCTGGGACACAAACTACAGCAACTCAGACCCATCATTCTGAGATTTCTTGGGGCTCATAAAGTTGGCACAGAAGACATCATGCAGCTTCATGGTTTATTGAATTTTGCATGCAGGGCTATTGCACCAGGCAGGACTTTTCTTCAATACATCTTTAATTTACTCAAAGGGAATACGCCTAAACATTATAGGGTACACCTCAAGCACAGAATCACTGATGACCTTCACTATGGTTCACATTTTTTAACCATTTTAATGGAATAGTCTTTTGGACGTCACCTTGGATCTCTTCCAGTGAGGTTGACCTGTTCACAGATGCAGCAGGGGGAACTGGTATGGGTGGGTATTTTCAAGCTAGTTGGTTTGCTACTAAATGGATTAAGACTTGGTCTGCCAAAAGGAGGATGGACATTACCTTCCTGGAAATATTTCCTATATGGATTGCCATGTTAGTGTGGTGGGACCGTTTGCAGAACAGCAAGATTTCGTTTAGTTCAGACAATCTTGCAGTAATCCATGCTCTAAACAAATACTCTTCCAAGTCAAATGGATCCACACTATCATTAAGCTACTAGTTTTACTGAGCTTGTAAATTAATTTAACTTTTTCCACCATTCACATACTGGCTAAAGGGAATGCAGTAGCTGATAGCCTTTCCCATTTTCCAGTTCACCAGGTTTCATCAGTTGGCCAGGGATGTAAAAGTGACAGGAACCTGCAGTCCTCTGGAAGTCTGGTTAGTTGAAGAAGGATTGCTCAATCACTAGTAGCAAAGTCTTGGGCTTAGAGCACCAGACAGGCTTATTCATCATCATCATGCAAACATTCAAGGCTTTTTATACATCAGTCTCCCAGGTGCAAAGATCTTAGTTTTTTTAATTAATTAATTTATTTATTTATTTAATATTTGTTGACCGGGAAAGTCCGACTAGGTCCCACAGATCCTGTTTTCAGCGGAGGCCCGGGGAGAAATGCTCCAGAGGTTTTGTTTTTAATCACCAGGTTTTGGTATATAGATATTGAAAAGGTGATTCTCAGAGTACCCTCAGCATACATTGGCAGCCCAAAGCTGATTAGTATGTTTCTTTGGGTTTAAGGATTACTCTGGCCAATAGGAGACAAGCAGGATCCTTAAAGGTTGGAAAAATACAAAAGAGACCTCAAAGGATCTCAGGAAGCTGACTGGGCACCATCTATTTCCCATTATTGTCAAAGGTTTATTTCTCTCTACTGTCAATATTTATAGTTTTACTAGTGGGGCAACTTTGTTCTCATGCCTTTATGCTGGGGCTTTTCATGCTAGTGAGTTGTTAATTACTTTATGCTGGGAAGATGTGGTGATTCACAATGACTTTCTATTGATCTGGATGGGAAATTCCAAAATGGCCCAGGCAAGAGATGGACACCAAGTCCATCTGGATAGGTTTTGGATTCTAGTTATTTGCCCAGTCGATTGGTTTACCTTTTTACACAGTATCACATGTACTGCTATGCAGGTGGGCCCTATTTTTATCTTAGTGACTGGTATACAGTTCAAAGGAGAAGATGCTAACTCAGTCCTAGTTAAGGCTCTGTCATGTCGAGGCATAGATCCTCATGGGTATTCTTCTCACACTTCTGGGATAGGGTGAAATTTTGATTTAGCAGTGGAAGGTCACTTCACCAAGGTGATGCACAGAATGGGAAGGTGGTTGTCTAATGCCTTTTTATCCTCTATTAGACAATAACACCATGATTTTGTGTTGCAGAAAATGAACCTATTTGGATTTTCAGGCATTCCTTCAACAAGAGAGCAGCTGTTCAAGCCTCATCTCGCCCAATAGGGTACATCGAGTTGTTAGAGCATAACAACTGGATAGTCCAGTGGTTTGGTTGGGCAAGAAATGACCTGGTTCAATTTTTGTGAGGTTTGTCACCAGTTTTTAACACTTGAAAGTCTACCTAAGTAATTAGTTATTCACCTGGGTGTGGGGTAATTTGACCTCAACCACCAAAAGAATTCTCTTGGCTAGAATCCTTTCTGTTGCATGTATCCTGAGCTAGTCTTGTTTTGGTCTTCAGTTGTGCCATGGCTGCATTGGAAAGCAGCTAGAAAAAACAGTGCTATTGACATTTCCAGATGTGTTATTAACCACAGTGTCTTAGTGGCCAGCCAAATTGGGTTCCAAGTGATCAAAAATAATGATCTGGATGAACTGGAGATAGACTTTTTTAGCTATGATGCACTGCACTTAAACAGCCTATGTTTCAACTTGTTTAATTTGGACATTACATTGCCTGTTAAAAAATTCCTTGTAGGGTGAGCTAAATATTCTGCCATACAAGGAATTTCTGTTATCCCGGGTGAAAGGCCTTTTTAGGTTCATAGGCAGTTTCTAGGCTATTGGCCCTAGGGCCTTTATAAGCCTAGCCATGTTATACCCTTGTTCCTTTATTGACCAAGTTGTATGGTCTATATTTGCAGTGCGAGTTTATGATCAGCACTGACTGCTGTTATCCAAGATGGATTATAAATAGGTTCATAGATTTAAGCCTAATCAATGAACCCATGTGAGAATCAAAGCCTGCACCTTGTGTCTGTAAGGCAAATATCTTAACCATTATTCCAGTCTTTGAGGGGGATGGGATGGATCCATGTCAGTTTGATGGTCACCTTGCGGCTTCCCCTCCCTTGTTTTCCCCTCTGGTTGTATTTCAGCAGCCTCTTCATTCTGGACAGGTTGGTTGCAGTATTAAGTCTTGGCCATGGCAAGCTGTGACTGAGCTGGGAGGCAAGCCCTAAGAGCTTTATAAGCAGGTCCAATGCAGCTTGGGTTGCTCACCAAGACCTTAAACTTTTGCTGAAATGATCTTAGTTACAAGAACCAGCATAAGGATATGGTTTAATGACTGTGTTATGATGTGGGTGACATTATTTTCCTGTGGCATCAATAATGTTCTCTATTTTAAATCAATAAATGGTTGCAATGCCATATTTGGCATCTTCACTGATTCAGCTTAGAGGACAATGCCTATTAGTTCACTTGTTCCATACATATCCACAACTTTCTTTAGAACTGACTCTAAATTTGACACAGTTTGCTTCTCATTTTATTGTGTCTTCTGCTACAGACATTCACATCTGTTACCAATGAATCACAGAGCTCTTCAAAATCACTGGGCCATGTTCCAAAAGAGTTGTTCTCAGTGCAAGTTTGCCCTGATTCTAAAAGACTTGCTCTTAGTGTAAGTGACCTACTTCAGTTTAAGGCCTATCTATAAACAGGCTTACACTGGGGGCCACGTTTCAAAACACCTGCTCTCAGTCTGATCTCAGTGTAACTGATCACTTACAGTGAGACTAAGCAAGGCTTTTGGAATCGGGCCCGCTGTCTTCAGCTCTATCTCATTTTAGTCACACAGGCATCAGTACACCCTTATGCCCCTTATTTCTAGTAAAAATAGATGATGAATATATGGCAGCTTTTTTCAGGATCACCATATTACTTATATCTGCTCCTGATAATGGCCAGTTCAATCCACTGCGCTTTAGTAAGATTACATGTGCAGATTAAATAACTGTGTCACCTCCAACAAGGTGAAGAAATGCAGCATCTTGTACCTCCTTACCTTTTCTTTGCTATGCCACATGTAATACAGATAAGATCAAGTTGTGCAACCATTGTTTCTATTTTTCTTTGAAACTGACATAGAACTAATGTTCTGGTGACGTAAGTGGAAGAATGAAAGCCACGATGAATTTATAACTGGACTAGAAAAAAAATGGCAGAATCTCATGTGCTGCAAATACCAAACTTTTCTCTTGTACTTGAATCGTACATGGATGCATTCACCTGAAAGATTGTTTCTGCATCATTTTGGTGTACGGTGGTTTATTCCATTTGTTTATTACTTTACTTTCAAAAATATTGCTTATTTTGTCATGTGTAGTTTCTTGATCATTTGGCACCATTTCTTTTTTCATTTTGTTTTCATGTCATCGATTTTCAAATCATTTTGTCATATTTTCACTCATTTCATCAATGAGTTTATTAATTTCAACTCTCAAATTTCAGCTGACAGTCTATTGGCAGATTTGATTGGTTGCACTATTTCTTTGTATTGGTTTAACTGTTGGTGGTACCAGGGGAGTGTTTACAACCCTTTAAAAGAAGTACTTTTGAACCCCCCCCCCCTTTCACTGGCAGGTAAAACTCAAAAATTCCTATTTTGTTTAACCCTGTTTTGAGAGCATGAAATGTGGGGACTCTTTCTGGTCTACCACAGCCCAACTAACAGGTGATATAATGCAGTCACACAGAAAATTGTGCTGTATGCATCTGCTCTACTTACATGGCATTTATCATTGCAACAACGGCTGAGGCAGAAAAAAAAACATACACTGAAGATGCAGGTGAGGCTTATGGGTACTTACTCTTAAAATGATATTCTCACTTGGCTGCCTGTCATTTGACTGATAGCACTATTACTGAGTATTGATTGATTGAAGAAAAGTGAGCAAAACATATTTTGCTGACAGTGGAGTTTTCTTTTTTCTCCACTGTTGTGCAACCTCAGAGTAGGTATATTTAAGTTAAAGACATGTAGGGTGTGTCTCCTCACATGGTGGGTTTAAGGAGGTTTACCTCCCTTGCAAAAAAACATACCTCCGAGGTTCAACAAAAGCTGTTTTTCTAATTATTTTTTGATAAAAGTGCTGTCAATCGATCAACTTTTGTCCTTCTGACTTTACTATTCAGAGTTTCTGGAACTCAAATGGCAAGCGCTTATCATGCTGATGTGCCTCCAGGACTTAATGAGACCATTTCAGTAAAAAGTTTAGTAAAGTACAAAATTATTTAATGGCATTTTTATTCATTGATTTTTTTTTGTATTGTTCTTGTTTATTTTTATTCATCTTAGCTTATTATTTTTTTATAAGATGGTCTGTTTAACTCAAGTGTTATTGCAATGAATTGTTCACTTAAGGTTTCATCTGACAAGAAAGCTTGTGATTTGTTAATTGGTGACATGATGTCTTTTCCATGTATTATTTAAACTGGATGCAATGTAATAAGATTCATTTCTGAAGAAGTTCTACAAGTAAAAGAAATGAAAGTGCTAAAAATTATTTCTGGTGGTCTGAGGGTTTTTTAGCTGGTATCTGTTTTCCTACAGTATCCTAAGAGATTAAGTTACAGTAAAGTAAGAGATTAAGTTTTATTAAGTGTTTTTGTCCCTTTGGTTCCATGGACTCCTATTGTTTGTTTTAGCAATGGTACTGAAGTTTACATTGTGACTGGACTGGCCACAACACCCACCTTTGTTTTTTCTGTGAAAGTATTCTGCTTCTACACAGGTTACGTCTGTTGAAAACGATCCTAATTTTAATCTAAGTACACACTTCATTCCTGATGAGTTAAGCACACTTACTCAAGCTCTTGAGGAAGTTGTGGGAAGAGCTAACAATGTCATTCATAAGGAACATTCTCAATTTAATGGTCTTGATGGTGCTGAATTCATCCGTGATAATAAGTCAGTCTCCGACAAAGGTACACTAGTTGGGGAAAGTGAATATGTGGACTCCAAAGAAACAATAAGTGATTTTTTGCTGAGTGATGGAGTAAATGCTTTTTCTAATTTTTGGTGTGCTAACTTTTCTGGAGATACTAGTAATTGAAATCAGGTTATTCCCTGCTTACTGGATTGTAAGGGGATTATTTTTCAACTGGAGAAGAAGGTACTGAAATTTAAGTCATTGGAGCTTGAAAACTTTTATTTGAAAAGCTGTCACAAACTTAATATAGTTCTGTTGGGTCTTATAGTATACACTTTCCTATATGGAATTAGATACAATGACCCAGTGTTTTCCGACATTTGATAAGTATACAACAAAGCTGGGCTTGAAGTTCTTCAGTTCCTAATTAGTTGGAATAAAAGAAAAATTGATATCTTGAGAGGAGAGATCAAAGTGCTTGACCATCACATTGTGTCTCATCCATCGTTTTCTCTTTTTAAGAGTTTTTATGATGGCATTTCAGTGAAAGTGCAGAGGCATGCAGTCACAATTATTAACAGGAAAAAGAAGAAACTCAGAGAATGACTTGCATATAACCATAAACAAGTCTTTGTGATTAAAGGCAGTTCTCAGTTTCCAGTTACTAATGTAGCTGAAGTTTCAACAGATGCCAGTTTTCACAGCAAACGGCTGGACCAATTGATTCATTTTCTCACACTGAAACTGCCAATAGCCTTATGGCTAGTGTTCCCATCCCTCAAAGCAACATGTCTACTGTTTTTGGACCCCAGAGGGAAGGTATACCATATTCAATTTCTAATGCTTGTCCATTTGTTAATAGTGATCTGCCTGATGCTTCTTTGGATAGTCCTTTTCCCCCACGACCGATAACTGAGGCTTTTCCAATGGTGAGAAGAGCCAAAGTACCTCGGGGCAAGAATCAGGAAAAGGGAAGAGGTCATTGACTTTTGAATGGTGTATTTTCAATCTAAGTGAAAGGAATTTTACTGAAACCGAACGTACAGTACTGTCAGCGTTTTACTTTCATACCCTCTAATAGAGCTTCTGTTACTGATGTCATTCTTGATTCTAAACAGTTTGTTAGAAAGCACAGCCTTAAGTTAATTTTTGGCAATGTGAACTCCAATAAATCTAAATCTTTATTCAAACAAGCAAGTGTTGTTAACACTCCATTGACAAGTACATTGAATGTTTTTTCACAAATGTGTGAAAATGAGTTGTACGATTTGTTTAGAAATAAGGGATCTACTAACACTAAAACTAAACCTTTTTATAATTTAAATTGTAGTGAATTTGCATCCCTTAAAAACCTATGCTAGTATTCAGATTTGAGATACATGAAAGCTGACAAGGGCAATGGTTTAGTGGTTATGAATAGAGAAACATAATTTAGCAATGAAGGAATTATTGCCTGATTCAAAAAGCTATAAAAGGCATCCAAAGATGTTGTTAAAAGTTGCACATTAATTGATACAGTGTTATTAGATTTATTACATCAAGGGCTTATTTCTCTTGAAGTCTTTGAATTTTTCTAAAGTGGAATCACCTCAAATGGGTATTATTCTTGGTATACCCCAAATTCACAAAAAACAGAGTAAAATAGACTGATTTTTGCCTCACCTAGAAATAAGGCTGTCACCATTGCTTCCTGTCTTGACAGTGTTTTGAATCTGATTGTTCAAGATGGTAAATATTTTTTGAAAGAGTTATGGATTTTTCTAGATCAGCTTAAAGACTACCAGTTTTCTGGTAAAAAAAAAAAACATATTTGCACAGTTGATGTCAACTCAATGTACACTGCTATCAACCAGGAATTAGGTACTGGACTTGTTGACTTATATCTAAACAAATACTGCAGGTCTTAAAACCTCGATTCCAAAACTATTTGCCTTTTACTTGATTAGGTTCTCAATAACAACTTTTTTCAGTTTGGTGAGGGTATCTAGCAACAAATTTCAGGGGTAGCGATGGGGGCAAAACATGCCCCTGCCTTTGCTAGCCTGGTAATGTGTTTGTGGGAGGCTGAATATTTAGCATTTTTGCTCTTGTTCAAATGTTACTTATCATGTCAGGTACATTGATGATCTGTGTTTTATTTGGACAGATAGTGGTGAGATGGGTCAAGAGTTTGTCAAGCAAATGAATAATAGTATTAGTTTGCTAATTTTTGTAATCAGTGGTTTAGGGATTACAGTAATTTTCTTGATATATTGCTTACAGTTGACTTTGAACATAAATTTGAAAGTAAATTTTATAGGAAAGATACATTTAGCAACAGTTATTTACATTTTGGCAGTTGTCACCCTCCATTTATGAAATTCAACATATTTCAGGGGCAATTGATCTGTTTAAGCCATATTATTAGTGATGACTGTAAATGTCTTAGGGAGGTTGAGATACTTATTCAAATGTTTTGTGAAAGAGGTTACTGCAAGGATGAACTGGTTATAATTTCGGAAGAGACAGTCAAGGTTAGAATACAAAATTTCCCCAATTCTGGTGTTAGAGTTTACACCAAAAATTGAAAGCAATGAAAATGTAGAAATAATGTGTGCCTTCCCAGTTCCTATGAGTGTTGAGGGATGTAGAGTCAAGAATATTATTAAAGAAAATTGGAAGGTGATTCTTGGCAATCAGGATATAACTAGGAATGATGGACAGGAACCAAAGTTTATTTAAAAAAAGCAGGAACCTTAAGTTCTTGTTAGAGCATTTGAAGGATGATAAACTTGGTTCCAGCTGTGGGCCCCTTGGCACTTTTCCTTGCCATAACTTCAAACTCTGCAGATTCATTCATCCCACTAGTCAATATTTTGTTACACATCTTAATTATACTTTAACAGCAAAAGATAGATTTAGTTGTAAGAACGAATGTATTGTTTATTTAGCTAGTTGCTGCAACTGCAGCTGTTTCTATATAGGTTAGACAACTAGGAAACTGGGTTATAGAATAAGCGAGCACGTACATGCCATTAAAAATAAACATGCTAACAATGCGCTAGCAAGGCATAATATGAATTGTTCTGACTTTTGCAAATTTACTTTTTTGTTGTTGAAAAAGTTAATCAATTGTCTATCATTTATCAATTTAACAACTGTTTAGAGTTTCATGAAATCAAATGGCAAGTGTTTTTAGGTGCTAATGTAGCTCTGCGACTTAACGAGACCATTTCAGTAAAGAGTTTGTTAAAGTACAAAATTATTTAACAGTGATTTTAGTCATTATTTTTTTGTATTATTGTTGTTTATTTTTATTCATCTTAGCTTAATATTTTTTTTATAAGATGGTCTGTTTAACTCAAGTGTAAATGTAATGAATTGCTCACTTAAGGTTTCATCTGACAAGAAAGCTTGTTTGTTAATTGGTGACATGATGTCGTTTCCATATATTATTCAAACTGGATGCAATGCAGTTGTATTTATTTCTGAAGAAGTTCTACAAGTAAAAGGAATGAAAGTGCTGAAAATTATTTCTGGTGGTATGAGTGTTTTTTAGTTGGTATCTGTTTTCCTATAGTATTGTAAGAGATTAAGTTTTATTCAGTGTTTTTATTCTGTTGGTTCCATGGACTGCTTCCTTCTAACTTTATACAGTAAATCCAAGAAAAACTACCATGGTAGACACACCATGAAAATATGTCTCAAAAACACTCCACCATAAAATCCAAATATTGGAAAACAAGTATGTGGGAAAATGTCACCAAGCCTATTCAAACAAACCAAAGTCAAAACTGTTTGGTACAGAGATTGAAACACTGTTGTTTTCTATCTTTATGGAGTTTATAAAAGACACGTGGCAGCCAGAAATCACCTAAATCTTGTGATTTAAAATGTGTTCTTTGAAACAATATGGTTATGTCTGTTTTCAGTTCTAGAAAGTGTGAAAGTATTTGGTATGTGTCATGTACTGGCCTTGCCACACTTGTATCCTTAGGCTGTCGGTATCAGGTTAGTCACAGCACATCATGGCTACCAAAGTGAACCAAATGCAGACATGACAACATAAAGAAACTGACAACAAGGACGCAGCCAGTAAAAAAGACAATAACAAGGATAAAGTGAGAATAAAAATTGTCAATCAATTCCCGGCAAGGACGTTCTTGTTTTAGCTGGGTCATGTAAATATAAAGCTGCAGGACTTTTAGACAAATACCATCTGTAAGTGAAAGTATAAACATCTACCAATAAAAAGACAAAATAATTTACTTTAATGACATAAGCATGGTTGAGACTGGGTTACGTCTGGAGCCTGAGGAAGAGGAAGATAATTAAAGTGTACCAGAATAATGAATTGTTAAAAAGGGCCCACAGATTCAGAGATTTAGATGAGGATAACAGAGATATAAAGGCACCTTTTCTAGGACTTCAGTGGTAAATGTGGGTGGCTAGATTTAACAATTCATTATCTGCGCTAAATATAATGAATGATGCAAAACAAAAGCACAACTATTTCATGTGGCTGGGTAGAGACCATACAGAATATACAAAATCATGTTAAGATGTAGCAAATGCATACAAAGCTGTTCAAAAGAGATTGACAAAGCAGGTCTAAGCATGATTCCAAGATGGCCGCTGACTAGGAAACACTGACTCCTGTGTGCTCTTACTACTACCAGCTAATTTACTAAAATTACCTGCTGCTGATACATCAAAAATTGAAAAAAAGGATTTTTTAAAACAAAGCTAACCAAGCTCTACTTACTCTTCAAAAACTTTCTGGAACTAAGTCACTGAAAGTTTGATTTATCTATTCTGTCAACAGTGGTGTAGTGACACATACAGCCTAATGTACTCAGGCCGGACAGCATTGCAAGGATCCTACAAATACACAAACAAATAAACAAAAAACAAAAATCCGATCAGGATGGAACAAATGGAAGCGCAATCCTCGAAGACTAGACTATCATTAATTATATCTCCAGAAAAAGAAACATCTACTAAAAGACAAAAAACAACTAAAACATAACTGGAGGCTCCCAAACAGTCCCAGAAAAATAAAGCTGAACATCCCTTCATAATGGAGGAACTCAAGGCAGCGTTAACTCCACTTCAGTCTGAAATCCAAACATTTTCTTCAAAACTGACCTTATTTGGTAACAATCTGGAACAAATTATTTCGAGGCTGGACCAGAACGAAGCAAAAACAATGAGCAACGAAATTAAAATACAGAAACTTCAGAAAACCATATCTACCAATGAAACTTCTATAAAAGACATGCAGCAAAAAATAATAGACCTGGAAGCTAGGGCAAGATGTAACAATGTACTAATCAGAGGCATACATGAGAAGTTTGAGCAACCACAACTCTTCAGCATTTCAGAGGAAATATTTGAACTCTTTATGGACAACAAAGATCTTTCACAAGCATTCACAATTGAGAGAATACATGGGGCTTTGAGAAAATCACAAGTCCCGGATACACCTAGACAAATCTATATAAGATTATTAAATGCCTCACATGCCCAATCAATTTTGCAAGCTGCGAAGAAAAAGCAGTTCATTACTGGGAGAGGATAAAAATTACAATTGCTCATGACTTACCACTTCCTATAACACAAACCAGACAAAACCTCCCGCCTTTCTGCAAGCTTCTGATAAATAAAAACATAAAATTCCAGATTAAATATCCAGCTACTCTCTCCTTTCAGTACAAAAATGCTACATACTCTGTCAAAAACCCTCAAGAAGCGAAATCTACGTTTCACAATGCATTTGGTGAAGTTCCAGCAACCTCCAGCTAAGTACAAAACAAGAAAGCTGATTTACTTTTTTGTCCAAGCATCAAACTAAATAAAAAAATAGATCTTAACAAAAATGATTGATCTTACATGCTTCCAAGCCTCCAGATGCTGACCGGCCCACGAATGGATGAAAAGCGGACACAGAATCGCCCCTCAACTTGTAGATTGTGTGAAAACTTCCCTTGATTTTTGCTCTTCCCTTTTTCTTGCTTACAATCACATCTCCATCTCAACGTTCGAATGGTAGGCCAAAAAACGTTCATCAGGTCATTCTAGTGACCTCTGACCTGCTTGTGCATCTTTCTAATCTCACCTACAGGAACTTCCTGGATTAACTGTGGCACCAGTTCAAAATGCGCCGAATGCGCAACATCACTAAAATGCGTCTCTCCCCCCTGTCTAAATCCTCAGAGCAAGAATAGTGGAGTTCCTGTCGCTAAAAGGAAGGAGAATGAAGGTCAAGCTGTCTGAAAAGGTAGGAAAATGATGATTGCATCTATGAAGCTGTCTCAGACCATCTGTGGAGGTATGTAGCACCGCACATGCAGTTCAGAATCAAGGATGCTGTTCAAGGTTTTTGGCTTGCTTTTCTGACTGTAAGGTTGACTGGTTTTGTGTCCGGATGACTTTTTCGTAGCAATCGTATCTGATTATGCCTCCAGGTACAACAGATCGTACATTTTCACTACAGTGGTCAAATCACCTTGATACAAACTCTGAATGTTGGTGGTCTACACCTAAAGCATGCGTTTTATTGTCATGGAACATTTTTTTTTTTTTTTTATACTCTATTACTGCTTACCAATTTGTGTGGAGTGGACAAGCACTTTAAAGGAACGCTTGTACTGTTTTGCTTGCACACCATAAAGTCAACTAAACATATCAGTAGACATGAAGTCTGATTAGCAACAGTGTATGTTTATAACTCTACAGTGCTAGTTACTTGTGCAGAAAAGACCTAGAAACAAGTTGCTAAAACAGTACATATTATTACATTCTGTTCTCCATCTCATACTGCTGTTATAACTATAGGACATCTCTGACAAGCCTGGCTATCTGTTCTTTGAATTCAAATGAATTCAACTAATGTTTTGTTAAACCATGGTTATGTATTATATACACAGAGAGATTACTTAAAAATTGTATAGTTCTGTTTCTGCCTGTATCATTGCCTGAGACGGCATCGTCCACTGTTGTAGTCTAAATTCTTTGATGTGTTACTGTTAAGGCATGTTAACATCGCACTTCTAAGTAGCACGGTAAGCATTTATAAATCTATTGCGTATTACTAACTAATGCAGGCAGTGTCCTACGAACACAAGCAGCTCACCAAGTAGTTAGCTGTGCATTGAAACATAAATATACTGTGTGCGAGTTTACTACTCAGACTGTTTTGATTCATAATCCTAACATCTGAATTGGCTAAAAAAAATAAGGATTTTATCATGCTTTCCCTAATCACTAGAGAACTGTTGCCTTAAAAGGATTTACTCTTAAATTTCTTAGTCCCCCCTTTTGCTCTGAACATATAGGTAGCTGTAGTGCTGTAAGCCTCCTGCTTATAGTCTATCTCAACTCACAGTGCTACAAATATTTGAACTGCCAACTATTTGAGACTTTTGTTTTTGTTTTTCCTACTTGCTATTAACCCCAAGCCTTACCAGGGAAATCCCTTATATTTCCTAGTCACATTTAATCACCCAGTCTGACCAGTTGTGCAACTAAAAGCAAGATTGGCCAGTAGATGGTGGTATTTTCCTGTAAAGTACACCAAACACTGAAATAATTGTTTGATCCAAAAACTATAGGTGGCAGACAAGATAAATAGTTCAATCAAGAATAAAACAATATATACTCCAATAATGGAGTGTATAGTGGACCGGGCCGGGCCGGGGTGGAGGCTGGCCGCATGGACCGCAGTTCCGGATTTGTTCCGGAATGTTTGTTGTGGGTGCTTTTGCAGTTATACACCTGATGAAGTGGTTGGTGTTGCTGCGTGGGCGCTCACGGTGGGTGTTTTGGGGTGGATCTGGGGTTGTGTTTTGTGTGGCCGGCTTCTACCTTGGTTTGGTTCGCTATATTTTTTGTTGCAGAAATAGTTGCAGTGCTTCAGCCTAACCCCTCTTTCACCTTACTCTAAATTGTACAATTGTAACACAATTACTTTGATTAGTTGCAGCGCAGCTAAATGCTATATCACTACTGAGTTAAAGCTAACTCATCCTCTTATAATCCTACCTGTCCCCCCATTGTCACTATTGATTTTCAAGACTTAGGGATGGAGACTAACAATGCATGTATGTATATATATATATATATATATGTATATACACACGTGTGCCTATGTTTATTTTTATGTGTTCATCTCTGTTCAGGGCGAAGGAGGTAACAACAGGTGAAACAACAATCTGGGGTTTGATTGCTGAGAGATCAATGTTGAGGCAATCAATCTGGGCAAAGCAATTATGTGGAAACGTGCTAGGTGTATATTGTTTATCTTATATTGTGTCGTAAATATGTATTATAAACCTAGCTATTCCTTAGCTGTTATGCACATTTTACCTGTGCCACTTTTTGTTGAGATTGGTATAGATATTATAAACCTAACTATTCCTTAGCTGTTATGCACGTTTTTCCTGTGCCACGTTTTGTTGAGATTGGTATAGATATTATAAACCTAGCTATTCCTTAGCTGTTATGCACGTTTTACCTGTGCCACTTTTTGTTGAGATTGGTATAGATATTATAAACCTAGCTATTCCTTAGCTGTTATGCACATTTTACCTGTGCCACTTTTTGTTGAGATTGATATAGATATTATAAACCTAGCTATTCCTTAGCTGTTATGCACATTTTACCTGTGCCACTTTTTGTTGAGATTGGTATAGATATGTGTTCTACAGTTGACATCAGAATTGGTAGGGTGCAGATGTCAGAAAAAGACATGGAGCTCCTAGATGTCAAACACATTATTTATATTTGTTATGAAAAGTTTAAATGGGATCACTTAATCATTGCCTAAGTTTTTAATTGTGGAACATGTGCTGCATTACTGTGGGGCAAAGCTATACAAGCATACCGAAAAGCAATGATGGGACTGTCCTTTTGTAGAAGGGTAGGCATCTTAAGCTAATTTGACAGTGGTAAAGTAATTCTTACCTTCATATTACTCCCAATAAGGAATAATATATAAACTCCATGAAAGGCATCCACGAGGCATAGCGGTCACTTCAACTAAGACAGCTTAGCCCCCGGGGGGGAAATGTTATGCCCCAAAGGGACAATGCTACGTTAGTTTACTTGGTATGACTATTTGTACTGTTATAATTCTGTTTAAAAATTTTTCAACATGTTTTGCGTTAACTCCTTTGTCCAAACCAATTGCATGTGTTGGCTTACATCACAAGCTAATAAGTTAATTAACTAATGCTAATTTAGAGCAAGAAGTCTCAGTGTGTGTAGTTAGTTGGATTTTGGAATGTTGGAAATTTTTTGTAAAATAGTTAGTTATGTAAATAGTATATTTTCATTTCTTTCAGATAGTGGTAGATTGTGGTTAAGCACGTGGGGGGGTCTGAAAGGGGAGGTTGTCACTATACCTTACTATTGCTTTATACCTATCTCAACCAAAAAAAATAAAGTTACTTATTCATATATAATCTAATCACTCCTCTACACTCAAATTCATCTAACTCTAGCAATAACGACCTAACTCTACCAACCCACTAAACAAATTCCCAGTGTTATCAGTAGATTCATGGAATAGTAAAGGTTTACAAAATAAAAAAAAGAACCTAGTACTACACCTAATCCAAAAATCTACCTTTGAAATTACTCTTATTCAAGAAACGCATTTGACAAAGGAACAATGGGTGAATGACGCTACAAAGAAATGGATAAAACAAATAATAGCTGCAGGGAACTGCACGGTCTCCGAGGGGTAGCAATAATTGTTAAAAACTCTTTCAGGGGCTCAATAATATCCACTGGCAGGGATCCAGAAGGCAGATGCTGCTACCTTACATGTTCTACCCCATCGTATAACAAAGAAATATTTATTTTAAATGCCTATGGGCCTTGTTTATATCAATCCTCTTCCTATATGAAATATATTCACTTACTGAAAAATTCCACAACCATCTGATGATTCTCGGCGGTGACTGGAACATGACCACCAGACCGGAGCTGGACAGGACTTGTAAAACCAACAAACAATCCTTGGGTATTACTAACACTCTAAGTGATATAATAGATGATTTTAATTTATTTGATCCTTTTGAACTTTTCAGAAAAGACCCCTCTATTAGTAATTATACATTCTTCTCAGCATATCATAAATCCTGGTCCAGGATAGACTTTTTTTTTAATTTCAACACTGTTTTTATGTTATGAAATAATATATAGCAGTGACCCTAGAACTATTTCTGATCATGCCAAAATTAACTTTAACGTAAATATCTACAAACCTAACCCCGAGAACCGCATACCTACAAATTGGTCCTTTAACCCTAACCTCTTGAACAATAAGACCCTGCATCAAGAAACCCAAGAATTCCTGTCACAGACAGCAAGCTCCTTTGAAAAGTCAAATATTTCCCTAGACATTCAATGGGCAGCAGCTAAAGCCACTCTTAGGGGTATCCTTATCCAGAAAGCTTCTCTAATTAAAAAACAACTTAAATTGTGTACCTCAGCACTAGAAATAGAACTAAGAAGACTTGTGTCAGAGCTACAAACTAAGTTCTCTGCAGATATTGAAAAACATATTATCACCTTACAAAAACAACTGCATGAATTACACCTAAATCAGTTCTCTCTTATGGAGTCTAGACTTATTCATAGATACGCTGAATGGGCTCAACCCCTTCTAAGATTGTGGCAAAGATAATAAATATCAACCCCCCATCTACCAAAATAAAACAAATTAACCATAAGGGTAAATCCTTCTTCACAGATAAAGAAATCGTACACATATTTCAAGAAGTGTATGAGGAAGTCTATGGTCCTCAAACACTTGACTTAGAAAGTCCTAATGATCCTTTTCTAGATGAATTACAATTTCCAACAATAAGTGATACCCATAAGACATTATTAAAGGCGCCTATAACCATAAATGAAATATTTTTAGCGATTAACAAACTGAAACCAGGTAAAGCCCCAGGCCCAGACGGCTATGTGTCAGAATTCTATAAGTCCTTCAAGCAACTTCTTGCCCCCATCCTACACAAAGTTTATAACCATATAATCCAATTTGGCATTTCTGACTTATACATTAATAGTTCCAAGACTATTTTTATACAAAAATTAAACAACATTAACTTCAATCCAAATGACTACCATCCAATTGCTTAAATTAACCTTGACATAAAGATTCTATCATCTATTCTGGCATGTAGACTAAAAAATATATTACCCCATATCATATCCCATGACCAATTAGGTTTCATGAACAATAGGCATGTTTGGGATAACACTCTGTTCATTGAAGCCATAGCAGTATGACAATATACAACAAGTCTCCCAAATATGCACTTTCTGTTGATGCCCAAAAAGCTTTTGATAGGGTAAATTTAAAGTTGATTTTTAAAATCATGAAACACTTCTCCGTCCCTGCTGAATTCATCAAAATGGTAGCAACCCTTTATAATAAGGCCTCTACTACATTAAACATAAACAAAAAAAAATTCAAATCCAATTCAAATAATAAATAGTACAAGGCAGGGTTGTCCATTATCACCTTACTTATTTAATCTCTACCTTGAAGTTCTCTTGCTAAAACCAAGTAAAAAAACATTCCACCATTCAGTCTATATATATAAAATATCAGTGAAATATACTGCCTTTGCAGATGACTTAAATATCTACTTAGAACTCCCCTCAACTGATTTAGAAAAAATCCTAGGCTCTATTGACAAGTTTTCACAAATCTAAAACTATGCCATCAATTCTAACAAATCAATAATTTTTCCTCTAAACCCTCTTAGTCACAAAGAATTTTTCATACCAGAAACAAATATCAGAGTTAATTATTCACTTAAATATTTGGGCATAAACTTTACCCACCCCCCAACAGGAACTAATTAATAACAATATGTATAAAACATGGTCTAAAGTCATGGAAGATGTTACAAGATGGAAAAATATAAACCTTACCCTTCTCTCTAAAGCAGCTATTATAAAAATAAATATCCTACCCAAAATTATTTTCCATTTCTTTGCCCTTAATCAAACATTCCAAATGCTTTCTTCTCGAAAATGAACACTACATTGGGGAAATTTATTTGGTATCCTAAAAATGTCAGAATTAGCTACACTAAACTAACATTTCCCAAAGAAAAAGGAGGCCTGGAACTTCCTGATTTCCTAACATATTACCATATAATAAATGCCAGCCGTATTATTCATATAACCAACTACCATCCTTCAAATAAAGTGTGGAACCCCTTATGGATAGAAATCTACAATTCACACTTAAATGCATCCAATATCAATCCTAGAGCAACCATCTTCCTAAACTATAAATCTCTCAAACAATATAAAATTCACCCTATATTAATAAAAAATATCACTGGGTTTCAAAAGATGATAAAATCTCTTGGCTTAAAAAATTCCTTAACAATGGCTCAACCAATCCACTTGAATTCCAACTTCAAATTGAGTAACAACATGTTAAATCTGGACAGCTACCCTCTTATCAAGAACTGTACAGTATGAGACTTCTATAAAATTAAAGACCTACTATTTGAAGCTATTATAGCTTCATTGGCAGTCAATAAAAAATACTGTATAATTATTAAACAAATACTATACCTAATATCTCTGGTTACAAACAAGATTGAAGTTGCCCCTTCAGAATTTCAGCTCTTTCAGCAACTAATAACCCAACTTCTATTAAGGACTAAAATGCTTTCTAATGTCTATAAATTAATAACAAAAATAAAACACCAAGACAATATTCTATTCTCTAAATACTGGGATAGCCAAAACAAGGAATTAACACCTGACCAAAAACTGGAAGCAATTGACATAACAATAAAATTAACCCCTTTCAAAAAGTTGATATATACTCAGTTCATGATAAACAATAACACCTATCATACGCCATTATTCCTGAGCAAAATTAATTCAAATACTTTGCCTTTTTGCCCAACCTACCCCAATTCAGTAGAAGATACAATCCACATATTTTAGTCCTGTAAAAATGTGTACAAACTGTGGTGCTCCCTAAGAGCACAACTTGAGAAAATGGTATATATGAAGTCAACCCTATCTTGGGAAATGGCGATTTTGAATATATTTCCTAGTTCCTATAAGTATGAGATTAAACATATCACTGTGACACTATGTGCGCTACTCAAAACCTATATTACATATCACATATATATATACTGTGACACTATGTGCACTACTCAAAACCTATATTACATATCACATATATATATCACATATAACTTCCCCTCTCTGTCAGGCAGTCACCTGGATAGTTTGAGACAGGGAGCTCAAATCCTCAGTGTATCAGCTTGCTAACATTCCTAATTCCAAATATAGATTTGGTAATTCCAAATTTCCCATTGGAGTCAGAAAATGATATAGCAATCCTCCATATTCTTAGATACATTCCAGACAGAAACAATTTTCAAGTCCGCGCTAATGTGATGTCAGATAATGTAAATACCGTAATCTAATCATCAGAGCCAAATTATTGCTCTTCTCCACTGCATATACAGTGCACCTGACCAGGTCATGACCCTGTGTATGTCTTATGCACAGCTATATTTCTGCAACAGGAGAGGCAAAGTTGGCAAGGGGAGAGTGTTGGCATAATGACCTCACAAATATAAGATACAGGGTTTAATTCTGACCTTTGGTTATTGGCTTAGCTTGTAATAGTCTGCAGACTGGTACACTAGAATTTACCTATGAACTTACACACCAATTGCCCTTACTCTATATGCCTTCTATGCCGTATTATTCTATGGGTCTGCACCCCTATATTTATTGCTTGTACAATGTACCATACTTTGCAACTCCTGTGGTGACTTCAGTTCTCCTGAACAGGCATATTGTGTTTTTAATTCCTCACTGAATGGTTTATAACAATATTTGAGATACTAATTCATATAGCATTACATGATTTTAATCTCAGCTACCTTTCTCTACTGTTGTAGTTTATCATTTATTTAATTGTATCTGTTTTTATTGTTCAAAAGTTTATACTTCCTGTGACTTCACTGAAGAGGGGACTTCTCAGCTGGACATTCCCAGTTAGCAAATGTTATAAATAAATTAAATATATATATATATATATATATCTATATATATATATATATATCTATCTATCTATATATATATATATATATATATATATATATATACATACATACATATATATATATATATATATATATATATATATATATATATATATATATATATATCACAGTATAAAAACTATGTGTCGGAAAATGAGAAGATACTTAGCAAGAAGCGACAGTATTCTTGAGAGCAAAATACATTATGCTACATAGGTTCATGGATTAGTACTAGGCTAACTGCTCTTGCAAGTTATTTTAAGCCTAGCCAGTTATCCGTTGTGAGACTCAAACCCTGAACCTTGTGTTTGTAAGGCAAACACCTTAACCATTAGGCACCCTCCCACAACACAAGAAATCCTGGAGAAACAAGCAATGAAAATTGGATTACAGCAAAAAAAACTGCCAGAGAGATACAAATGATTAATTAGGTACAATATAAGAAAACCATTTGAAAGGAAATAGTAGTAAAAAGTCCAGAACAAAGACACATTTAGAAAGAATATACCTAGTAATGTATGCAAATACTGCACAAGATCCTATATAAGCAATAATATCTGTCTAGCAAATGGTGAAATTGTACAGTTTGTAAAAGGCAGAGCAATTTTGCAAGGCGCTGGAAGTGCTAAATGTACAGTAGCTTGAATGAATGACAGATGAGTATGTGAATATCAGCACAGCATCACAAACACAAGATGGCAGTTCAGAGAAGCTTGCATGAGAAAGGCTGAAGATATCATTGAAAATGAGATAACGTATTGTGTGAGAAATGAGACAACTACATCAGATTACAGTGAATAAAGTAACAAATCAGATTTTATGCATGTCCACACAGTGAACGAAGCTAATCCTGATGCAAGAATCTGAAATTGAGGTATGTTGCTTCATGGTAATCATAAATATACCTGTGACACTCTATAGAAATTAAAACTACTGCCAATATAAGGAAGTAATACAAATTTGCATATCATTTAAAGAAACTACTTCCAGTAAAATTTAGTTATGACACTAAAGTGAAGATAAATCACATACAAACTGAGGCAGCATTTCATGTGCTACTAGGAGAATGCTGTTCTCCACCAAGTTACTGGGTTTGCAAGAGGTTAGTTAAGGTATAGTGAAATAAAACAAAGACACAAAAGGAAAAAAAAACAGGCTACATCCACTACTGAATAAATACAGTGATTTATGTGAGACAGAAAAAAAATCAAATCAAACGTAATATATACAATTAATTCACAGAATTTCAGCGACACTTTGTTATTCCATTTCATCTCTCGATAAAAAGAGACGCTGAATTTAGTTAGATAGATGAGTGAGATATAATGGGAAGTGACATTATGAGCACCTTTGGCCCCCATCAATGGAACACAACCAAAGCCTCAACACCTAAATCAGGTGCTCCTATGTGTGGACTTGTGAGACCCTAGGTAAGCCATACAGATGAAAAGAGTGCTCACACCAGCTGTAGATGACAAAATCATTCAGCTGAGTGAGTAACTTTGTTCAGTAAATTAGACCTCAGATTAGGTTACTGTTAGCCTGAGCTCCATCCAGACAGTAAAGTCATAACTACATTTTTCATACACAGTGATTTCAGAAGGTGTAAGATATTTATATCTGGTATCAGCTCTACTACAAAACATAAAAATCATCCAGGATGTTACTCGACAGGTGACACAAGGTATCCCATGCGCTAATAGCTTCATTGGTGACATAGGAGTTTTTGGACTGGGAAAAGAATTAAAGAGCATGCTTATGATATTAAAGTTAAGAATAGTAACAACACCCCTTATAGACACATTACTAGTTGTATTAACTACAAAAAAAATCTTATTTGCTGTTTTAGAGCCAGTTAACATGAACAAGAGGGGTGGCAATTATAAAAGTCTTATTGAAAGAAAAGAAACTAAATAGCAAATCCGTTTGAGTGCTGACTGATCTCCTGGTCTAAATGAGACTGTTAATATTAAATGTTTTCTTAGCAATCGTAGACTAGCCATTCAGTAAAGGGTTAAAATGGACCTTTTGTAAGCAATTGTTCGTTGTTAATTGAACTTTTAATTTTATTGGCTAATTGTATAATTGAATTTTTATTTAAAGCTTGTTTTTAATGTTTTAAATGTTTCTGGGGGTCATTATTTGACGAAGGTGTGGAATAAACTTGTTACACTAAACTGCCACTTGCAACTTGTTTCAACACACTACAGTGGTTTTTACTGTAATCTTGCAGAATATCTTGGCTGAAGACATTATTTTTGAATCAGAATTTGAGCTAAGATTTCAAAACAACACCTGCAAATAGTATTCATTATGAATAAAAGTAACTAAAATGCACAGACACTTCAGCTCAAATGGTGTAGTGGTACATTGCTCTGACTGTGGTGTACAGGGTCCTGGGTTTGAGAGTTGGTAGGGCTGATTATCCCCCAGGAACTATCACCCCATTAACCTGATGAGTTTAATATGCAAAGCTATGGAACGGATCATCATGGACCTAATAAACAAGGATATAGGGACTCTCCAAACTCTGGATCCCACACAGTTTGGTTTTGTGAAGGGTCGAGCATGCCTGCTCAACTTGGTCGACTTCTTTTAGTCAGTCATCAGAGCTGTGGATGAAGGCAAGGTGGTTCATACAGCCTACCTTGATCTGGCCAAGGCCTTTGATACCATTTCCCACTCAGGAATCATAGAAAAACTCACTAAGCTAGGCATCAACCCCTATATCACTAGGTGGTTTGTAAACTGGCTCACAGATAGAACCCACAGTGTGAAAGTAGCTGACTCCAAGTCAGACTGCTAACCAGTCATGAATGGAGTCCCACAGGGTTCGTTCCTGGGTCCTCTCCTTTTTGGTATCTACTTCTCTGATGTCCAGGCCAACTCAAAGGGTCTCTGGCTGACAAAGTTCACAGACGATTGCAAGTTGGGAGCTATTATTAACTCTCCAAGTGATGTTGACATCCTACAGAAAGGCCTCACTGAGACCAAAAACTGGTGTCAGAACCATGGCCTTAAGCTCAATGCCAAAAAGTGTGTCATCATCCCCTTTGGGAAAAGCCCGATTCCCATGAATTACCACATCGATGATAGTCCAATGAACACAGAAGGAGTTATAAGAGATCTGGGAACAAAGGTTGACAGCAACCTCTCATTTGATCACCACATTGCCACTGTGGTCGGAAAGTCCTTCTATGTGACACATATCATTACTAAGGGTTTTGCATCCAGGAAGAAAGAGGTCATTGTCTCCCTCTACTCTTCCCTCATTAGGCCAGTCATCAAGTACAATGGCCCATTTAGCATGCACCTCACCAGACACCTGCAACAACTAGAGAGGCCACAAAAGTACCTCACAAAGAGGATCCTAGGCCTAAACACTTGTCCTATATGGACAGACTCAAAAAACTCTCAACTATTCTATGTCTCATATTGCCTACTTAGAGGTGATCTCTGCTTGACTTACAAAGCCATGTCTGACTCAGATCTGTTCAAAATGCTACATCTAAAGAAATCCAAATCCCTCCACACCACATGCTCCAAAGACCTCAACGTCATTACCACAATCAACAGAACATGCTGGAGGGGCACGTTCACAACACAGAAACTCCCCATGCTAAGGAATAGACTTCCTATACATGTCAAGCAGAGCACCTCACTGGCCATCTTCAAGAGAAATCTTGATGAGTGGATGAGAAATAGAAAATTCACCCCGGGGATCACTCCAGTGGCTCTGCTTGACAGAGGCACTGGGAACTAAGGTTGGGTGGCATGATGCCAGGGTAATCCTATGGGCTAGGCTTGTAAAGGCTCCAGGGCCATTAGCCTAGTACACACCTATGGACCTATGAACCTATGACAAAAAGGAGTTTGGCTAAAACTTAATGTATGTGGGGGTTTGGCTTCAGTCAGTTTATTTTCTCTGAAACTCATGGATTAGCCCTTAATCTTGGCTTGATGATTGATGTTTTAACTTAGAACATGATGGTTCTTTGCCTGACCACCAGATAATTTGGTTCTTATTGATTCTAATGACTTGTTAACTAGTTGAAACCAAGAATTTAAATACTATAATAGTTAGCCAATTTTCTCCTGCATCAGACCAGCTCCTTTTGGTGCCTAATGTAGGTAGAACTGCTCAATTTCTTTTATAGCCTATAATATAGCTGTAAGGCTGTTTATGGATCTGCTTGCCTCATCACATGTGCACTGTTATCCACATTGTTCCCCATCTGCCATGCCTTATGACTTTGCAGTGGTGCTGCATGCTTTGGTCTCATCTCATCTTGGCTACTGGTCATCTCCGTAGGTAGGCCTTCCAGATAACTAATTGCAGCTAATGCAGAACTGCATGACCCAGTCACAGATTGGTGCTTTAGATTACCAGCACATACTTGTTCTCCAAAGACTTTGCCAGCTCTGTATAAAGTCATGAATCACCTTTAAATTTCTCATGCTGTCTACTTTGCCCTTTAATACTGGCCGTCCCCATCTGAGAGTAATCCTTGTCCCGTAAGCCCCTTCTAAGATCTTTGCATTAATCTTTGCTGGAGCTGTTAGAGATTCCTAGGGTGAATTTGGAATACAATCAAATGTACACTTATTGTCATCAAGGTTCGCTATTAAAATCGTGAAGGTCCACTTACCTGAATATTGAAACGTCGACACGTATACGTCGAACCGTGAAAACACAGATCGTCCTGAAGCAAGAAATCTGAAATGTCAAATTGTCATGGTTGGCCCATCTGCGATATAACTCTGTAAGGTAAGTGTGCGATAGTTACGGACCTTAGGGTTCGGGTTCGGGTTAAGGTAAGTGCATAGATAGTAATGTATATAAGGTTTAGTGTAGGGTTAGAAGTAGGGTTTTGGTTAGTGTATGTAAGTGGTTTATTTATTTTGTTTGGGTAGTTTGGATAACTATGACGGTTCGAGTCTTTGAATTTCATGGATTAGGGCAATCGGTGTATTCGCGGTTTGCATAATATGTGTCGATGATTACGTATTCGCTGAATAGGACTTTCACGGTTCTAATATAGACCTGTCATCAAGCGGTGCACCTTTCGAATGTTCTCCCCTCGTGGTTCACAGAGTCTCCCATATAGGCTAAATACTAAAATGTCACTCAGAACTTGATTGCTTTATCTTTCATTTGAACTTGTAATTTAAATCTGTTCCCTTGTATTGGATTTAATTCACAAGTCATGCTTTTGGAATACAGAGTTTAAACTGCAATTTTAAATTGTATTACTACTTTATAGCACTACAATATACAGGGAACTTATAGTGGACCCATCTACCTTATAGTGCAGGGAATTTAAAAATAAATAAAAGTATTACAGTGAGCTATTTCAGACCAGTAAGCACTGGACATGTCATAAAGATGGATTTATTTATATTTTATATTTAACCTTTGTTAGACAGGTTAGTCCTACCAGGCTAGTAGCCTCTTTTCAAGGGAGACCTAAGGTAGTATTTATATGGTTTACTATCATTTTAGCGATTTCTACAATGTTGTCACTAAATAATGTGACCAGAAGGTTGCAAGATGAGAATGCCGAGGACTACTTGTTCAAACACCCAGACTTGCCCCCTGCAACAACTTCTAGACCCATGTTAGCATTTGTTCCTGTGTCTTCGCAGGTCAGAAGATTCTATGTATTGTTCAAACAAGTAGTCCTCAGCATTCTTGTCTTGCGACCTTCTGGTTGCATTATTAAGAAATTCAACATTGCAGTGATCACTAAAATGATAGTAAACCATTTATGCTACTAAAGGAAATTTGGACAGGGCTTCTGGGGACTTCCCTATTCTGTTTAATAGGTTCTGTGGAATCCTTTACATCTACCTGAGCTACCACTAACTCAAACAGATGGGGCCTTGGTTTAATGTCTGACCTGAAAGACGATACACTGAGGAGTGCAGCACCCCCCCTTATGCTGCACTGGAGTGGCAGTAATTGATCTACCTGGTGAGGGAATAGAAGTCACACCCTTCTGCACTAAAGGTAACTGTGTGGGCTATTGCACCACTGAAGCACCGAGCGTGTTTGCAAAAAAGACCAACTTAATATTCATGAGGAACTAAATGCCACATTTCATAGGCAAATATTAGGCTAACTGTCCTTAGGGGCCATTTTAAGCCTAGCCAATTTCTCTATTGTGAGAATCAGACCCTGTAGCTTGTGTTTGTGAGGTAACACTTTAACCATTGCACCAACTTCTCAACCCTTCCTAGTTACAGCTATAAATGGCATGGCAGCTGCTTGCCATCTTCTAGCCAGTCAGTTGACAGCACTCAAGAAACTGATCTTAGTATTAATCATGCTGATCCCATTTCAATTTCTCACTTTAGCTTCCGCATTCCTCAGAAGAGCTGACATCCCAGCAGTACAGCATAGTGAATAGCAGAATAGCTGGGCAAGTATTGATAAGCGCATTGTATAGTACTAAGCTCAGGGAAATACCAGCTGTAGAACTACTGCTTTCTGATAAGGCAATCAACCTAATTAGCAGTAAAGGATGTAATCATGCAAGTGAGTAGGCAGTAGTAACACAAACCTGTAGCTGTCATTGTAGATTGTGTTGGCTTCTCTTGGTATGTCTGGAGTGTCACTTGAAGAAAATGTTTTAAGTTCTCAAAGGAAAGTCACCCCCAGAGAATGCCACACATAGAATCATAGGATGGGATCAGAGGGCATTACTAGGATAGCAGCCCTAGAGTTTTTTTAAGGCTAGCCATTCATGCTTAATTTTTCCAATTATTGATGCTCCTGGGCTAGAATGGTGTTGGTATATACCTGCGCCTTAGGGCATCTACAAACTGCCCCTGTCCATAAAAGCCACAGGTAACAAGCCAAGGATGAATTTATGATTTCCCATTCATTAGTCCAAATTGCATTTGAACAGACTGTGCCTATAAGGTATGAATTGCTGTCTTCAGTAAAAGGTGGCCAGACTTTCATTCACGTGACACAATTTGTGCGATTAGGTCATTCTGAGATAATGAGATCAAAGCACAACATCGAAAACATTTCAAGAGCTGATACTTCTTTAAATTACGCATTTCAGAGAGACACGAAAACCTGTGCAATCATACATCGAAAACATTTCAAGAGCTGATACTTCTTTAAATTACGCATTTCAGAGAGACACGAAAACCTGTGCAATCATACATCTAAAACATTTCAAGAGGTGATACTTCTTTAAATTACGCATTTCAGAGAGACACGAAAACCTGTGCAATCATACATCTAAAACATTTCAAGAGGTGATACTTCTTTAAATTACGCATTTCAGAGAGACACGAAAACCTGCGCAACCATGTATTTAATGCAAACATTATGCGTCATTTGTACTATTCATTTACAGGACATTGATGTTTGAATTGTGTCCAGAATTTCTTTAACATGTCTCTGTAGTGAATGGACAGGTAAGCCAGCTGTTGTTGAAGAGATTCGTCTCACCTTGAATCTTCCTTCTGCTTTGCTAATAAGGGACAATGTAGCAGCAGAATAAACAGGAAGACCATTCTTATCTTTCACTAGTCACAAATTCCAGAACATCCCTGGAAAGTATCCAAGTGTTTCTAGCCATTAAACTGATAATATCAATTCTGTATGTCCAGAATCTGCTCTGATGATTCTTTCTTATGTAACTTCCTAGAAGAAGGGAGTAAGCATTAAAAATGAATATTGACGTGGAGAGCGACTGATTACATGCATTATTACAAATTTAAGAAATAAATAGTTGGTCAGGCTGGTATAGCTTCTGAAGTACAAGAAATAATATTTTACAACTTGATTTTAAACTAGATAAACCAGTCAATGCATATATGCATGAGTTAAAGAATATTTTAAAGCTTTCACCTGAACTTGATAGCAACAGTAAACTGGAAAAGAACCTATAAATTCATAGGTTCCTATAAATCATGCCCTAGCTTACATACACCCTTTAGAATAACCTCCAAGGCACAATTAATTGTGGGATACCTTTGGATTGAGTGGCTAGGTTTATAAAGCCCCAAGTGGTCATTTGTTTGGTATATACCTATGAACCTATGGAAATATCAAAAAAATTAGCAACAAGCAGGATTAAAAGAGCTTTGTCTAGTTGTATTACAAAAATGTGTACTGCAAAGTAATCCCAAAAACCAATAAACTAGTAGCTTTATTAGGATGTTTAGTTAATGAAATATTTAAAATGACTTTGCTTCTAAACTTAAAACTGCAGTAAAACATGTACTATCTCTGTGGGTCCGGGGATATTGCTCAAGCTGTGATTTTAGTCAACATGTTCTGTCGGTTTTGTTTGTCTGACAGAAAAGATGACCAGCATTGATGTGAGCTGTAGGTGGTATATATAAGTAGCAGGGGTTGTGTTTGGAAGGAAGGGCTTTTACTGCCCTGCAAAAAAATGTTGGTTTGATTTTGCATGCCCCAAGGTTATGTCACGGATCATGTGCTTCTTAGTGTATACTGAAATGCATCATTTAAATAAAGCTGTTTCTCTGGAGTACTACAAGAAGATAGCTAGAATATTTGGGCCTGCCTTATGTCATTTTATTAAAACAAAGCTAATGGAATGTGCTGCAATTTTAGAAAGAAGAAGAGTTCAGTCTCTTCTAGTTCTAAAGCACGATCACTTTTCTTGAGTGTCCTCTGGCATGTAAGCATAAGATTACTAACAACCAAAAGGTAGAGGTAATATGTAATATGTAATTCAAATGGGTATAGTAAAACTATTAAGTTCCATGACTGTAAACACTGATTTGATTCATGATGTAATATTAGGAAAATATTTCCTCATTTTAAGGTAATATCAAAAATCTGGAGGGGGCAATCCACAGATATAGTGTGGCAGGCTGATATACTTAAAAGACAGAGAAGCAGTTTGATACATAAATCCATAGAAAGAATATTAAGGGAAGAGCAAGGCAGTAACAGCAAAGCAATGCACTTATAATGAGATTCAGATTCAAACACAGGAGAAAAAAGGAACAATGTGGCTATGGTTATACAGTAAAAAGGATCCTGTCTGTTGTCAGAAGTTGCCTTAATGAAAGAGAAACAAAAACCTAAAACTGTAGCAGATATCAGTATAGAACTGAAGATGAAATTATAGAGAATTCTGAAGTAAAAAGCAATATAAGACATACATCTGCAGAGAGAGTTGCAAAGAATACTAGCACTGAAACTGTAACAGATAATGTTGGTTAACTGAGAGAAGACCCTGAGAGCAAAGAAATAAATGATAGTAAATATTAGATATGACATGGGTAAGACAAGGCAAAGTTTTAAAACTACTTCTGCAAGTGTATAGCAGAGAATTCAAGTGAAGGCAGAATGTCAGCAAGAGGTATCCATAAGCTTAAAAGAAAGTAAAAGTGATACATTTTCTTCTTGAATACCTTGTGCATTGGGATGGGAAAATTGAGAAGTGACAGAAAGTGGCAGAACGTTATCCACTCACACTAAGGGACAAGGAGAGCAATGACACTTTTAAGACATGTACTGAAAGCAAATATAGTAAAGAATGCGAATTTTACTTAGAACTACCACTTGCAGGGAAAGACATAAAAGAATCTGAAATTACCATGTTTTGGTGAGAAAAAGCTATACTTCAACCTTGAGGCAAGTTACAAAGAAAGTAACCCTGAATTAATATACTTACAGATAAGACACATAAACTTTAAAAAAAGGCACACTGGGAAGATTATACTTTAAGTTGGGCAAGAGCTGATATAACCTAGGTTATCAGGGAAGATTTTGCAGGCAGTTCAGGCTGGTGACTGATCATGTGCCAGCAGTTATGTATGCAGACTGGTGGAAATACAAAGTGCAGATGGGAACTATCCCTTCAGCCCTTTGAATGCATGCTGAACTACAGGCCTGGCCTAGTTAGTCAAAATGCTATTAGCTTGACAAGGGCCTACAACCCATTATTATGAGCCCATAATCCCAGGTTTTGTGCTAGAAAGGGGATGGTTATAACATTCTGGGTCTGGCAAATGGGTAGTGCACCTTTAAAATGTGTGTTGCAGTATGTGATGTGGGAACATTCTCATAAGCAAGGTAAGTATGAAGCTGTTTGCATTATTTCATCAGTTAAAAAGGCACTGACTGCTAATTAAAGCTCCATAAAAGGAAGTAGCCTGGAAGACCGGAATCAGGAAATCATTTCCACGTTTGGAGAGCACCAAAGAGGAAACCAGTGGAGATGCCAGAGCAACTGGGGCAAAATTGGAGTTATATCTGCTGATGTAACTTTGGTACACAGCTGAAATTAAGGCCTGGTTGAGACCTGCAGCCAAGGACTTTTAAATACAGCCTGCTGGATGGAAAAATGTGTGAAATTGAAAAGGTACTAAGAAAAATATTGCTGCATATAATTCTAAGAATCCAAAGTGTGCTGTTTTTCATTCATCTTGGATTTTTTGTTCCAAGTGAAGTAATAAACATATAATTTTTGTATATTTGTGCCTACAAAGTCCCTTTAAATTTCCAATACATATATTTATTTATTTAACATTTATAGGTTCATAGGTTCATAGGTTTATACTAGGCTATCTATAGGCATTTATAAGTCTAGCCAGAATGTGTTTGGCTTTCGCCACCCATTATAAATTTATTTTGCTATGCCCTTTTTTGAGGTTAGTATACTGTGCCTCTGTCTAACAGTGACACAGAAGTGATACCCAGGGTAAACCTACGATCTCCCATCCACTCATCAAGATTCCTCTTGAAGAGAGTCAATGAGGGACTCTGCCTAACCTGGACTGGGATTTTATTCCAGAGTGAAGGGAGCCTCTGGGTTATGAATCTGTCCCTCCAGCATGTCCTATTTATTTCAGTGCTGAGGTTCAAGTCTCTCGAGCACGTAGCTCGATGGGATTTGGATTTTCTGAGGTGCAGCATGTCCATTAATTCCGGGTTGGACATGGCTTTATACGTCAGGCACAGATCACCTTTGAACAGGCAGTATGCCATTGAGTAGAGCTGGAGTTTCTGTAACCAGGCAGCATATGGCATCTGTTTAAGCCCTTTGATCCTCTTGGTGAGGTACTTTTGGGGTCTTTCCAGTTGCTGCAGGTGTCTGGTAAGGTACATCCCAAAAGGGGCATTGTACTCAATTATGGGCCTGATGAGGGATGAGTAAAGAGGCACGATGACCTCCCCTGATCTAGATGTGAATCCCTTCATGATTAGGTGGGCTATATAAAATGTTTTTCTAACCACTTTGGCCATGTGGTTGTCAAATGAGAGATTGCTATCAACTTGGGTCCCCAGGTCCCTAATTACTTCTTCTGTACTTAATGGATTACCACCTATGTGGTAATTTGTGGGCACTTTGTTTTTGCCAAAGGGGATGACTATACACTTTTGGCATTTAGCTTGAGGCCATGGCTCTGGCACCAGTTGTCTGTTTCTATGAGGCCCTTTTGGAGGATGCTTGTGTCGGCTGGAGAGTCGATTATGGCGCCCAGTTTGCAGTCATCTGCGAACTTGGTCAGCCACAGTCCTTCCGTGTTGGCCTGTACCTCCGAGAAATATATACCGAACAAGAGAGGTCCCAGGACTGAGCCTTGTGGGACACCACTTGTAACTGGTTTGGAGTCTGACATGGCTCCTGCAATTCTAACCATGTGGGTTCTGTCCTTGAGCCAGTTTGCAATCCATCTAGTGACATAGGGGTTTATATTTAAGCTGGTGAGCTTATCTATAATGCCCGAGTGGGGTATTGTATCGAAGGCTTTTGCGAGGTCCAGGTAGGCTGTGTGGACCACCTTCCCCTCGTCAATGGCCTTGGTGACTGTTTCAAAGAAATCAACCAGGTTTAAGAGGCAGGATCTGCCCTTAACAAAGCCAAACTGGGTAGGATCCAATGTCTGTAGGTCCCCAATATCTTTATTCATGAGGTCCATGATGATCCTTTCCATAGCTTTGCAGACCAAGCTAGTCAGGCTTATGGGGCGATAGTTTCCAGGATCCGTTGAGGCACCACCTTTATGGAGAGGGACCACTGTTGCTGTACGCCACTCTTTGGGCACATATCCTGTAGTAAGGCTGAGATTGAACAGTAGTTTTATGTTTGGGTTTAGCTCTTCTTGGAGTTCATGTAGGACGCAGCCCAGGACACCGTCTGGTCCCATTGAAGCTGTGTTTTTTGCTTTGGAGAGGGCGGCTCTTACCTGAGCATCTGAGATGTCAGGGGGGCAGCACTCTGCTGGGATAGATATTTGCCCTTTTGGTGTGGGGGGGGGAGTTTGCGCTGAACCTGTCAGCTAGGATGTTGGCAATGTCTGTGAGTTCGGTGTATTTTTTGTCATTTTGGACTAATTCTGAGCATATCTGGGAATTACCACCCAGGTTCCTAACATAACTAAATAAAGCCTTGTGATTATCCTTAGTGTCCTGTGCAATTTTTCTCTCGAAGCTGGCCTTAGACAATTTTATGAGTGCCCGTAGTTCTTTGCTAATACTGATCAGTGATGCCTTCCCTTTTTGGGATTTTGCTCTATCATTTAGTAGCTTCCTCCTTCTATTGTATAGTTTGTTTATGGCTGGGGTCCACCAGACAGGACGTCTGCCTTTGGAGGATTGGGACTTGGTTTTATTTGGGATCGCATGATCCATGCATTCCTGAAGGTGTTCATAGAATGCATTTATAAAGGATTCTGCGGTCTGGGCCGTATTTTCCACAGGCCCGGGGGCTTTGAAGGATTCCACCTGGGTTTTGAGGAGTGTGAAATTTGCTTTAGAGAAGTTTTTCACTGTGGTTTTCTGGGCATGGGGTGGGATCGGGATGTGAATATCCAGTGAGATTAGTTTATGGTCTGATCTTACCAGTGAGGGATACACTTCTGGTCTGGAGCATAGAGTCCCCATGTTGGTGATGATCAGGTCCAGTATGTTTTCCCCTCTTGTGGGAGTGGTAACAAGTTGTTCCATAGCATTTGAGTTTATAAATTCTAGGAACCTTTGGGCTAGGGTGTTGGAGCTAGAGTAATGCTCCCAGTCTATGTTTGGGTAGTTGAAGTCGCCCAATACAATGGTGTTTGGAGAGACCTTCATATTTTCCAGTGTTCTCAGGAAGGCCGAGTGGGGTTCCTGGGTTTGGGAGGGTGGTCTGTAGCAGGCTATAAACTGGAAGGCAGTTTTACCCACTGTTAGTTGCACATGGATAGTCTCTGATGCTTTGTGCTTTGCCACCAACCTGGAGGTGTGGGTATCTTTGATGAATATCGATACTCCCGCTCCTTTTTGGTTCGGTCCAAGTTTTGGGGCCGAAAAGCATGGTATGAGGTATAACCTGGTAGTGCTGGGGTGCTCTCGGGAGCCCTGAACCAGGTTTCTGTTACTGCACAGATATCGATGTTCTCCATGCTAAGGAGAGTTTCGAGTGCGTGCATCTTGAGGTTTAGACTTCTGGCGTTGAGTAGCATTACTCTTAGTTTTTTATCCCTTGTGATACCTATGGAGGTGGGGTTGTCTTTTGAGCCTTGCCTAAAAAAGGCACTATGGGGATAGCAAGAGCCTTTGCCAATATCCGAAAGCCCAGGGGTGACAGGTGCAAGCCATCCCTAGCGAAGCATCGTGGTTTGTCGAGCATATCATCCCAAGCTGACATGCATTGGATCCCCTTTGAATGACATCAGTACTTAAGCCAATTGTTG
This sequence comes from Protopterus annectens, assembly GCF_019279795.1. Lineage (NCBI taxonomy): Eukaryota > Metazoa > Chordata > Ceratodontiformes > Protopteridae > Protopterus > Protopterus annectens. The sequence continues at coordinate 364,488,416 of NC_056744.1, read as the reverse complement.
AAATTGATCATCTTGTCTTCATATTGTGGCATCATTCTTGGTGAGGGTAAGATGCTACTCAAGGTCAGGGTCATACCGGCCTGGGCTACATGCTCAGAGAGCTCCTCTATGTCTTTTTTCATGTAGTCCAGGGAGGTACGTCTTAGGTCATTCACACCAGCATGGACAATGACTGAGTCATATTTGTACTTGCCTTGGAGTGACCTGAGTGCTTGTGTTATGTGGCGGATCCTAGCGCCCGACAGGCTGCTCACCGTGACCCTCTCCTTGTTCAGCCTGGTGAGCGGGACGTCAGTGTGCCTGACGATAGAGTCACCTATTACAAGTGTATCAGGTGTGTTGTTTAGTCTTAAGGGCTGTGACTGTTCGGCACACTGGCTTTGTGAGATATGTGTTGCACGTGTTTTGTTTTGGGGTAGCGGTTGCTTGGGTGCCTGCTTTGGAGGTCTCTGCTGCTTAGGCAGATCTTTATTTAGAACCTCCGAGTATGCTTTTGTGTGATTATGTGTTTGGTTTGCTGTCATGGTAGGTCTATGTGAGACTGGAATTGTAGTGAGTGTGGTTTCCTTCTTCTCCTGACTGGTTATGCCAGTACTAAGTTGAGAGAGCTTAGCCTCCAGTTTGGCTATATGGTTGCATCTCTCACATGTGTTGGAATTTGTTGGGAGGAGGAGAGGGTTGTCTGTGTACATGAGGCAGTTGTAACATTTGATCTGATGTTGTCAATCTTCATTCATTCTTTCTTGAACTTTTGGGTTTTGGTTCCGTCCTTGGAACTGGCTCGGCCATTATATTAAGCTCATGCCAGCCAGAAACTCTCAAGCTAAGGCTACCCATAGTGTCTCTCTTTCCTTCCCCTCAGATCTCATTTGCCATGTAGAATTTCAGATGCATCAGCCATGCTCTCAGTTAAGTGTTAGCTTTTTTTCTTATATATACCTATAATTTTTTTGTTCTGTCTTGTTGAGTGTGAGTGTTGTTTCTTCCCTTTTTACCTTATCCGTATAACTTTCTTACCATCGTTGGTATAGGCCCCTCCCTTTCTTCTTACCTTCTGTCAATACCATTATTGGTATTCCCCTTCTCCCCTTTACCCTTTGTGTGTATTTTTCTCTAACTACCTTCGTTAGTATGACCCTTTTAGAAAAAAAAGTTTCTTTACTCTGTTTTCTCTCTCTTACTTCTGTGTGTGTGTTAGTGGTGTCTGTGATCATTACCTTCTCCTTTAAGGTTTGGATAATGGCAGAGAAGCATAAGGCAACCACTGGTTTTAAACAGTGTGGAGGATGTGACAGAAAGATGCCAAACTCAGATGGGCATCTTTCCTGTGTTTATGTGAACTTTGCAAGGGCTTCAGCGCTTGAATCCTTGCAGAGAGGCACAATAAATTAATCATCAAAGGGATGTTAAAATGTCCTTTTAGTGAGGCTTTGTCTGAGGCGGAGACATGAAGGTCTCCCAAGAAGGGGTCAAACAAGAGGAGCCACTCTGTTCTGGTGTCTCCTAAATCCCAGGAATCTAAATCCTCTAAGGACCAGGCCTCTTCTCATACCTTGCAACTGAGGCCTAAGATTCAAAAATTGACACCTGCTACTGTTTCAGCACTGAAGCCTGCAACTTCCTCCATGGTGCCGACAACTACTGAACCCATGAAAGTCACCTCGGTACCAACCCTTTCATCAGTACCTATGACCCTCTTGGCACCAACAATAGTTTCCCCAGTCAAACTGGTCACTTCTCTCCTCCAAAAGAAATCAATGGTCAGCCGACCTTGGTGCCAAAGGTTGAATCCTTACCCAGGACTAGGTACTCCCCATCTACTGACCCCTTCCTTGGTCAACAATTGAGTCCCTTTGTTGAACACCCAGAATCATCCTCGGGGATGTCCATCCATTGCACCATGGGGGACTTTCAGACCTTGATGTAGTCCGATTAGTGGATTAGCTGTTGGTGACCAGATGTCTCCCTGCACCATCTAGGACCTCTCTCCCATCTGGATCTGAGGCCTATTCTCCAAGGACTCCTACTTATCTTCCTCCTTCAACCTCTCTGCAGACCTTGGAGGCCCAAATTCGACTTTTGCCAGTGCCAACTACTTCAGTAAAGATGGTGGACCTCACCTTGGTTCCGGAACCAACTCTGTGGTTGGCGGCTCTGCCGTAGCCGACTGACCCACTGGACCATGACTTGGCTGCTATCTCTGGGATCCCTATTTTGGCTCCAATTTTTTCCATGGCACCATCTACAGTTCCTGGTGCTTTGACAGTTCTGAGTCCTCTCATGGCTCCTTCTCTGGAGGTGGACCTGTCGGAGCAGGGTGTGACCCCAGTTCCAAAGTTGTCTTTCTCAGTTCTAGGCTCCCATCCCTCTTCAGGCAGGCCTGTCTTTCAGATTATGCAGAGAGCTCTCGCCTCAGCAGGCTTGCAGTTGACAGCATCCCTGTCAGAGTATCACCTCTATGTATCCTCTGGCTGGCAGCTGTCACAATCTGCTACATCGGGGCAGTGGGCACGGGAGCAGCAAGACACACTGCTGCAGGGTACCATCTCTTCAGAGTCCTCCTCTGATCTCCCCCTGAGGAGCAACCCCATAAGAGATTGTGCAAGAAGAAGCACCTAGATTCTCTGGAAGAATCTGTCACTAAAGATACAGATTATGATGAAGGGAAAGGTTGCCCATGGTGAATCCTGAAGATGTCTCCTTTGGAGACATCCTGTAAATCTTAAAACAGAGGAGTGATTGGAAGTCCACCAATCCTTCCTTCGAGGAATCTGTTTTCTTGTAGGCCTTCTGTGCCTGACCCATTGGTCAAGCTCATCATGCAGTGTGCATGGAAGGCTCCTGACACTAGAGCCAATCCCCTGGCGACCACACAAAATTTTCCATGCCCGAAGATCAACCCTACTGGTGCAAAGGTCTAGCAGTAGTTGCTAAGATGGTGGTGGCTGCCACAAAAAAGGAACTTGCTGAGTAGAGTCCTGCTGTCCATCCTCCAAACTGAGAGTCTCAGATGATGGACAGATTTAGGAAGTGGCTCTATGCTTCAATGACCTTTGCCATACGGTTATTGAATTTTTTGGCACATTTCACATGACTTCAAAGGGACCTGATAATAGAGCTTTCAGGGACCTTGGCAGGAGCAGTGTCTGATAAGGTATGTGATAAGGTTGCCTCCTAGCTTTCCACCCTTGAATTGATATCCAAATCGTCCATATGGCTTATTGGGCACACAGCTGAAGAGATGGCCAGGAGATAGGTATAGGCGTTGCCATTAGGCGTTACTCCTGGATGCACTTATGTGACTTTGTGGACACTTCAAGTCTTCCTTTGCAATGCTCCAGTAGATGCTATCTTGTTGTTTGGCCCTAAAGTCAGAGACACATTAGCAAGGTGTGAGAAGGATGGAAAGACACTTCTGCTGTGGACATGCATTTTTCCACTCCTCAATGACTTTACTCTAGGAATCAGAGGAGTGGAAAGATGTGGTTCAAGAAGACCTAAGGGCCTTTTTGGGACACACGTGGCAAGTATTCTCCCTGGGACAGAGGGGGGAACTCATTGGGAAGACACCCCTTCCGTGGCAGAGGGGGCCCACATAACCAGGGTTCCAGAGATTATTTCTCTGGACAACCTTACCAGCACTCCTGAGCAGTGGCCTGATTACTTTCCTCTGGAGGCAGTCGGGAGAAGATTCTCTCTGCACCATCTAGCCTGGCACACAATAACATCAGATTCCTGGGTGCAGACAATAATTACTAGAGGTTACTGCATCCCCTTTATTCTTTATCCCACACCACAAAGGCGAATCCTTGATGTTTCACCCAGTCAAAGGAATACAGCAGCACTAGAAGTTCAAAAGCTGCTTCAAAAAACCGTCATCCAAACAGTCCCACCAGACTAAATAGGATCTGGCTTTTACTAAGGATTCTTTTTAGTGCCAAAAAAGACAGGGGACTGGAGGCCGATTCTAGACCTCAGTGTTCTGAATGAGTATGTTCAACAGATGAAATTCTGGATGGTCACAGTTCAGTCAATCCTTCCTTTTCTGGAGAAAGATGATTGCATGTGCTCTATAGATCTTCAGGATGCATATTGCCACGTAAAAATGCACAAGCACTCCAGAAGATATCTCCGCTTCCAGTTGGGAACCAGTCATTACCAATTTCGAGCATTGCCCTTTGGTGGCACCACAGCCCCCGGGGTGTTCACCAAATGCATGGCAGTGGTAGCAGCTCAATTAAGGCTACAGGAATTTTGTGTGTTTCCATATTTAGACCACTGTCTCCTCACCACCCCTTCCAGGCATCTGCTGCATTCCACCTTGGACTCCATTCTAAGGCTTACAGAGTTCTTAGGCATCTCACTAAAAAGGGAAAAGTCAAAACTATCCCCAACACAAAACATAGAATTCATCAGAGCAACATTAAACACAAAATCCTGCATGGCTGCTCTCCCTCTTAACTGACTGATAAGGCTGAAGTCGCAACTCCAAGTGATACTCTCTAAAGGCAAAGTCCCGGCTCATCTGATTTTACTTCTTGGGTCTATGGCAGCAACAATCACCCTAGTTCCTCTAGCGAGATACCACATTGGCTCCTCACATCACAATGGTCTCTGTTAATACACCCAATGTCACACCCAATCCGTATAACCAACCGTTGAAAGCAGGATTTACATTGGTGAATGAAATCAGAAGAAGAATTATGTAGCCGCCCCTTCTCACTCTCTCAGCCCAATGCCGTAGTGACCATGGATGCTTTCCTGATGGGGTGGGGGGGGGCATTTACAGGGAAAGGCAGTCCAAGGCACTTGGTCTGCTCAATAGGCCAGTTTGCATATTAATGTCCTAGAACTGAGGGCAGTGGTCTTAGCATTGCAAGCCTTTCAATCTGCCCTCCCTTCGGGGACAATTTCTATTCAGTCAGACAACATGTCAGTGGTATGTAGATCAACAAACGGGGGGAACCAGATCCTACCCTTTATGTCGGGAAGCCCTAAGAATTTGGCAATGGGCAATTGCCTCCAACCACTTTCTAATAACAATGCACATCCCGGGGAATTCCAATGTGATTGTGGACAAACTGAGCAGATGTATTCTCTTGTCTCACGAGTGGTTTCTCAATACCAATGTGGCAATGACGATCTTTCATCAATGGGGTCAGCCTTGCTGTTATCTGTTTGCCTCTCCCATAAACCACAAGTGCAGCAGCTACTTTGCCCTAATCTCCCTTCAAGGTGAGTCCCCAAGAGATGCTCTCCTACACAATTGGCCCCAAGGACTACTTTACACCTTCACACCAATCCCTCTAATTTCCAAATTTTTGAAGAAAGCCCAATGGTTAAGAAGCAAAGTGATCCTTATTGCACCTTACTGGCCCTGTCAGGTCTGTTTTCCTTTTCTCTGGCCTCACCTGGTTCACCACCCATGAACTCTGGATCCAACTCCAGACCTGTTGTCTCCTCTACAGGGACTGGTCCATCCCAATCTGCATTGCCTCAAGCTGATGGCTTGGTTCCTCCACTTCCAGTGATTGCCAGGCAAAATAACCTGTCTTCCCCAATCCGAAACATACTTCTAGCTACTCACAAACCATCCACCAGAAAACTTTACCTTAGTAAATGGAACAGATTTGTGTTTTGGTCTCATAAAAGATGTATTGAGCCCTTTTCAGCTTCGATTGACAAGGTACTAGAATATTTATCAACCTTATTTCAATTGGGAGTCTCTGCCTCCACTGTTAGAGTTCATTTGGCTGCTATTTCAAATTTTCATGATAGCTTCAACGACCTTCCTTTAATGTCTCATTGCCTTTGCAAAACCTTTCTAAATGGTGTTTTGCATTTGAAGACACCTTTTAAAGAGCCCTTTGAGCCTTGAAATTTAATGCTAGTCTTGCAAAGTTTGGTCCATCAGCCCTTTGAGCCAGCAACCACCTGTGATATCAAATATTTATCTTGGAAAACTTTATTCCTGATAGCCATCACATTGGCCAAAAGAATATCAAAATTATTTATGTATTTATTTATTTGCAGTTTGTTTGCCAGGATACTCCATTGGGCCACAAGGACCCCATTTTCAATGGAGTCCTGGGGAGAAAAGCTCCAGAAAAATACAAATACATAGTACGCATTGCACATTTACATTACAGATTATCTCAAAGGAATACAAAGTAAATATGACAAGAAAAGGTTAACAGTGCTAGAATACATCAGTATAGTTCATTAAACAGCAATAAAAAACACTTTTTTTTCAAAAGTAGCAGCATAGGGTGACCGTTAAGTAGATGGTCAAATAGTTCAATAAAGCTGTGGAACTATAGGAGGCAGCGATGGCGTATTTAGTTCTAGGAGAGTAGGAAGTGGTATTAGAAGGATTAGGTAGGATGGGAACAGGAGCACTTCCATTGTGAAATTAGGTGTGAGTGCAGCAAGGTTTTAAATGAGGAGAGACTGCTGGTGATGCGGACAGGAGATGGTAGAGAATTCCAGAGGCGTGCAAGAGAGAAGGACATTAGGTGATTCCCAGCTGGACTTGTGGGTTTGTGCAATTTAATTAGTTTTGGGGAATTAGATCTTAGAAGTCGTTCTGGTTCATGCATTTCAAAGGTAGTGGCTAGAGAGGGACAACGAGAGGGGTTGTAAATGAGTTTGTGTGCTTGGATGAGTTGGGTGTAAGTGAGGAGGTTAGGTAGCTCAAGCCAGTTTAGTTGGTGAAGAGAATTAAAATGGTTCGAACCCGAGCAAACTATTCTTGACATCAAAATGTATGTTAGAAATGCTGTGCTCAAAACGATGTATAAGAGTATTAATGTTGAGACCAGCTATTCTGCTTTTAAGAAACCTAGTATGCATCAACCTTTGTTACATCCAGTTTTGGAAACTTTCTCAAAGAAATGTGAAATTAATTTAATGGGTGCGTACGATAGTGGGCAGGTTAAAAGGAGCTTTTACAATTTAAATGCTGAAGAAAGGCAGGCTCTACAGGAATTACAGCAGGATAGTGAAATTATAGTTAAACCTGCAGGCAAAGGTGGTGCAATTGTCATTATGGATTCAGATTTTTATAATGATAGCATCTTGGATCTTTTGAATGATAGGGATGTATACATCGAGGTCGAACAAGATTATGTGGCCGTGATACATGATAGAGTGAATGCTCATTTAAATGACTGCTTTAGTAGCGGTTTTATTTCTAAAGAGCTATATAAGTATTTTATTATTGAGTATCCCATTATACCGATAGTCCAGGGGCTACCGAAAATTCATAAGTATCTTTTGAGACCCCCTTTTAGGCCCATAGTCTCTGGTAGGGGCTGCATCACTGAAACTTTTTCCACTTTCATAGAAAAGAAATTGAGAACAGTGCTTAATACTGAATGACATGTATTATGGGATACTAAACAGTTCTTGACATATTTATTTGAATACACTAATGATCTGAGCTTTAATGGCGATTACTTTTTTGTTAGTATGGATGTAATTTCTCTTTTTTACCTGAATCCCACATGATAGTGACATTAGTATGGTGAAGGAATATTTGATGGGAAAGAGTGATTATGACCTGATCACTATTTATTTAATTTGTATGTTTTTGGAAATTACTCTGGAGAACAATGTGTTCATGTTTGGTGAACGCTTGTTTCTACAGAGGGTTGGCATAGCTATGGGCACTAGTTGTGTCAGTAGCTATGCCAACATGGTTATGGCCCAATGGGAACAAGAACATGTTTTTGACTCTCTATATGCCTCATGTTATTTTTTACAGGAGATTCGTAGACAACCTTTTCCTGGCCTGGAAAGGGACCTATGAATATTTAGAGCAGTTCATTTGTCATCTGAATAATACAGTTCCATTTCTGTCATTTACAAACAGGTCATCTTTGACAGAGATGGATTTTTTAGATGTTAAGGTTATGGTGAATTCAAATAGCAAGCTGACCACCAGTTTGTTCAGGGAGAGCTGTAGGAAGAATACGCTATTACAAAGGAATAGCATGCATCCTGGCCATGTATTTAGGAACATAGCCAGAGGCTAAAGTATGCGTATTTCTAGATTAAATAATGAGGAAACACTATATGACAGAGACATCAACCACTTTAGAAGTGAACTACTTGATAGGGGCTATGGGACAAAGGAGGTAGATAAGGCTTTATGTTTTACTAGAAATAATAGGAGAAGTAGATGTAGACCATATTTCTCTCAAAGGTTAACCCCTGAGAATGAGGAATTTAGTGATACTGTTGCAACTATTGACACATTACCAATGTCGATTTTTTATACTAGTGATGTCTTAATTCACAGAACGACGTTCAGTCCAACAAAGAAAAAACTGCACCAGCGATACAGAACATCAAATATCGCTCACTCCCAACACAACACCACTCCGTAAACTGCCTCCACTTGTAGATATAAAACCAAATTTCACTGTCCGTGGCTCAAAACGGAAAGAATGTCACTGGCCGTAACACAAAATAAAAGTACATTTATTGGCATTTGAAACGTTAAGTGCTTTCACTCACCACACAGTGAGCTTCATCAGAACGTTTGAACAGCTGTTACACAATGATTTAAATGTTGCCATTGGTGCCAAAACTCAAATTATTTTTTAAAGCTAACCTGCATACATAAAAACACTCGCTCTACCAACTTGTGCCATATATGAATTTCATAGCAAGTAAATAATCACATAAATACAATTATAAAAGCCTACAATAGCCTATATATAAAAAATATATGCAACTGTAAAATATTTAAATATAAAAAATACATATATATGAAATACTTATAATCCAAATATAATAAACAATTACTTCATTGCCTGATATCTAATAAAGGTTTAATGGATATGTGGTCATTCAAACCTGGTGGTGTCATGGCATCAGTAAGTAGTTGCCACCAAACCTCCTTATAGGATAATATACTTTTACTATTACCCCCCCCTAGGATCTGTGACCACATTCTCCAAAATGGCAAATTTAAAATTATGTTTTACTCCAAACTTTTCTATATGTTTAAATAAGGCGTTTTTTGGGTCCTTCGTCCTAATACTATATAGATGAGTGTAAATACGCTTCTTCAGATTCCTCTGTTTTTCCTGTATAATACCCTGGACAGGCCTCACATTTAGCCAAGTATATTACCATTTTCGAGTTGCAGTTGTCCTGTTTAAAACTTAACCTAGTCTTATTGATATTATCCAGGACCAGTCCTACGTCTTCATTAATAACAGAGCACTGTTTGCAAGCACCACATTTTGAAGTGTGTGTAATAATCCTGTCTGTTCCGGTATCTCTCAAACCCCTTTCTAACAACAGTTTCAAATTGCTTCCCATTTTATGAACAAATGTAGGTCTAAGACCCAAGATGTCTCTCTTTTCCTGATCTACCAACAACACATTCCAGTTCCTAATTAATATGTCTTTTATTTGGTTAGTATGTGGGCCATATTCCAAAACACAAGCCCTGTTGTAAACTTTAGTAACATTTTCATTATCTTTTAAAACTCTATTCCTGTGTTCATCTGTACTCCTGACTCCTAATAATGGGGTGTATTTTTTACCCCATTCACTGATAACATATTCTTTGACCTCTCTCATCATTTTACCATCATATCCTCTGTCCTTGAATAATTCACAAATATATTTTGAAACTGTTGTTAGAAAGGGGTTTGAGAGATACCGGAACAGACAGGATTATTACACACACTTCAAAATGTGGTGCTTGCAAACGGTGCTCTGTTATTAACGAAGACGTAGGACTGGTCCTGGATAATATCAATAAGACTAGGTTAAGTTTTAAACAGGGCAACTGCAACTCAAAAATGGTAATATACTTGGCTAAATGTGAGGCCTGTCCATGGTATTATACAGGAAAAACTGAGAGGAATCTGAAGAAGCGTATTTACACTCATCTATATAGTATTAGGACGAAGGATCCAAAAAACGCCTTATTTAAACATATAGAAAAGTTTGGAGTAAAACATAATTTTAAATTTGCCATTTTGGAGAATGTGGTCACAAATCCTAGGGGGGTAATAGTAAAAGTATATTATCCTATAAGGAGGTTTGGTGGCAACTACTTACTGATGCCACGACACCACCAGGTTTGAATGACCACATATCCATTAAACCTTTATTAGATATCAGGCAATGAAGTAATTGTTTATTATGTTTGGATTATAAGTATTTCATATATATGTATTTTTTATATTTAAATATTTTACAGTTGAATATATTTTTTATATATAGGCTATTGTAGGCTTTTATAATTGTATTTATGTGATTATTTACTTGCTATGAAATTCATATATGGCACGAGTTGGTAGAGCGAGTGTTTTTATGTATGCAGGTTAGCTTTAAAAACTAATTTGAGTTTTGGCACCAATGGCAACATTTAAATCATTGTGTAACAGCTGTTCAAACGTTCTGATGAAGCTCACCGTGTGGTGAGTGAAAGCACTTAACGTTTCAAATGCCAATAAATGTACTTTTATTTTGTGTTATGGGCAGTGACATTCTTTCCATTTTGAGCCACGGACAGTGGAATTTGGTTTTATATCTACAAGCGGAGGCAGTTTACGGAGTGGATTTGTGTTGGGAGTGAGCGATATTTGCCGTTCTGTATCACTGGTGCAGTTATTTCTATACTAGTGATGTGAATAATATCATACAGATTGTGAAAAATAATTGATCCATTTTGCATTTAGATGAGAGTGTTTGCTCTGTTGTTTGGGGAACAGCCTAGGTTTTGTTTTAAAAACAAAAAGTCCTTAAAGAGACGTCTCTGTTATAAGAACCTTAAGCATCCTAGGGGCAATAAGCTGGAAGTCCCATCTATGCACTCCTGTCATAAGTGGAATTTTTGTGAATTTATTGATCCATATGTTGATTTCATCCATCCAGTTACAGATAAGGTCTTTCGAGTTAATGTTTCTGCAGACTGTCGTTCTAGAAATGTTATATATTTGGTTAAGTGCAGGGCCTGTAGTTGCTTTTATATAGGCAAAGCTAACAGGTCTCTCTTAGAAAGGATGAGAGAACATACATACTGTATACATGCATTGGATGAGCATAATGCTCTAGCCAAACACTATACAGAACAAGGTAAAGATCATGTTTTTGGGTTTAGAGTGATTGAGATGGTAGGTTATGATGTTCATGGTTGAGATTTCAGGAATTATACTGAGGAACATGAATTATCCTGGATTATCAGGTTGCAAGCTGATAGATTCCTTGGCAGCAATGGGAAGGTTTCCATTCAGCTAGTTCTAAAAGCGAGAGGTCTCTTTAAATGATTTTATTCACTTTTATTTATTAATTGAACCAACCACTAGGAGTACGCAACAAAATTATTCATAAAACCACAAGTGTTCTGATTGAAGAAAATAGTAATAGTCCGTTGTATAATCCAAGCAATCCTTTATTAGAATACAGAGAATAAGCGCTTTCACGTGGTAAATCCACGCTTCATCAGATGTCATTAAAAAACTGAAGTAAAAGTCGGTATCCCTGTTGAATAGTTCACTCACCAAAAAAACTGGAAATAGTAAGAACGAAAGTGATGAACCAACCACTAGGAGTACGCAACAAAATTATTCGTAAAACCACAAGTGTTCTGATTGAAGAAAATAGTAATAGTCCGTTGTATAATCCAAGCAATCCTTTATTAGAATACAGAGAATAAGCGCTTTCACGTGGTAAATCCACGCTTCATCAGATGTCATTAAAAAACTGAAGTAAAAGTCGGTATCCCTGTTGAATAGTTCACTCACCAAAAAAACTGGAAATAGTAAGAACGAAAGTGATGAACCAACCACTAGAGTACGCAACAAAATTATTCAGAAACCACAAGTGTTCTGATTGAAGAAAATAGTAATAGTCCGTTGTATAATCCAAGCAATCCTTTATTAGAATACAGAGAATAAGCGCTTTCACGTGGTAAATCCACGCTTCATCAGATGTCATTAAAAAATACAAGAATTCTGCTATTTAACCTTTAAAACGCGGGAAATTAATTGAACAATTTCATGGTTAAAACAGCTGTGTGTATGTTGCTAAGCACTCAATGAGTGCGTTCATTAAGCAACGAGAATCTCACCGCTATTGCAAGCGAGACATAACAAATAAAAATCAAAACTGTCTAAAAATCACATAATGTAACATACTTCACTATATGTAAAACAATCACTTATATGTCTATTTAAAACTTGAAAGAAAACAATAACGTCAAACTACCTAACGTTAAATATGCAATGGAGACCTTCATTACGCTCAATCTCTCATAAATCCATGCATAGTAAAGTCTCACAAAACATTTACTGAAATAGTTAGTGAAACAAACTTAATAGTCATAATAGTCAGGGAAATCTGTACAACTTCTGGTTAATAAATACAAAAAATATATATAACAGGAGCAGAACACATACACATTAAATCCCGAGCATGTACTTCAAGCATTATTTATATGAGCATAGGAACCTATACTGCTCTCGGCAAATAATGGTAAAATAAAAACTGAACTATGGACAAAATTAAAAAACTAAATCAGACTAAAAAAAGAACGAAAATATTATCTCCTTTCTAGAGCAACTCCTTAAGATCAATGCTTCTATGTACATTAGGTATTAGTATAGAATACCATAAGGTATGTTAAAAACAATAAACAAACGAAACTCTAACAACAGAGCATTATTATAAGGAAAGCTCAAATGCATATGAATCACTAGGTCTTAAAAAATTTTTTATTATACGGACTGCATGTCTCAGATAAGGTTAGCTGAAATGGAACTATCTCTGAATGCGTTGATCTGCTAGCTGTGACACGGGTACAGGACCAAGGAGACAAAAATAAATTACCAAGGTTACCAGGTTGTTCAACCTTTACCCCAACCACCTCCTTCTTTGCTTCAGGCAGAGGCGATGACATCGACTTCATCACACAACTTGCAAATGGTCACTGATTTGGCGGATACGCCTCCCCCGAATCAAGAAGCATTCACCAACTATGCTCCATCTCACTCCACCGGAGCGATCCCTAAAAATACCTCTACAACACCTTCTTCCTCTGGGGCTTTTTTACCGTATTTGAAAAAACAAGTTACTCATTACAACAGAGGGAGGTCTCACAGCAGAGACTCCCGCAAAAGGAAAAACTCGTCGGAACAGTTTCCACAAAACAGAAGGAGAAGGAACTAACTCACAGCATTCTGTTTAATCATTCTAGTGTCTCTTTGGACTCTTCTAGTATTAAGGTCTTGAATAAAGGCCTTAATTATATACCAGCGACTAATGCGAAGCTGACAGAGACTTTGATTGATTTGAGGCTGTTCTGTAGGAATTTGTGTTTAAAGCTGCTTTTTAAAACTGATAAGTGTGTTGATCAAGATGTAGCACGATATAGAGTTAACAGCACATTTACACCTAATATGCCCCCACATGTTGAGTGCTTCCTAAAGGCTTGTGAACATCAGTATTATTTGATGTTCAGTAAAATAAATAAGAAAGGAAGATACTATAATCTTAGTCCTTTGGAAGTAAGCAGCCTGAACTATCTTAAACAGGATTCACGAATAGTAGTGAAACCGGCTGACAAAGGGGGGGGTCGTTGTGCTGGATAGAGAAGATTATCAGAGAGGCATGTATAGCATGCTGTAAGAAGCAGATATATACACATCCATTACTCACAAAGAAGTGTCACACATTATCAGCACGGTCAAGGACACTATATATAACTTGGTCATGTGTCGCCAAGTTAGTCAGGAGATTTATAATTTCCTATATATAGAGTTTCCCACCATACCTACTATCAAAGGCCTACCTAAAATTCACAAGGAGGTAACTCAGATTCCTTATAGACCCATTGTGTCGGGTGACAATTGGGTAACAGCCCATATATCTAAGTTTGTGGAGGATCTATTAAGACCGGTAGTTAGTCAGTTTTCTACCATATTAAAAGACACCTATGATCTCTTAGATAATATTAAAGACATCAAGCTAGACAACAGCAAACAACATATATTTATTGCTTTAGATGTCAGAAATCTATTTACGTCAATACCCAATACAGAAGGGATGGAATACATTAGACAGCTTTTGAGTAAAGAAACCACCTTCAGTAATGATAGAATCATTCTGGTGTGCCAACTATTAGAACTCATTTTGTATAACAATGTGTTCTTGTTTGGCGATAGGTATTATTTACAGAAATGGGGGGTGGCCATGGGCACCCCCTGTGCTAATACCTACGCCAACTTGGTAGTTTTATGGTGGGAGAAGTTGTTTCTCTTTACGCATGAAAGCTTCAAACATATAAAACTCTACAGACGTTTTGTAGACGATATTATTATCGTATGGGAAGGCACCCTACAACTGTTTGAAACTTTCCTAGATTATTTGGAAACCACCAGCAGTTTTTTGAGGTTCACAAAGGAATCTTCTGCTACTCATATCAATTTCCTTGACGTGACACTTAGTTTTACATCTGAGGGTGGTATTATTTCATCTTTGTATAGGAAACCTATGTGGCGTAATGCGTTATTGACTTTTGACAGCATGCACCCCAGGCATGTGTTCCAGGGGATAGTAAAAAGCCAGTTCCTCAGGATTATGAAGCTGTGTAGCAATGAAGCAGACCTCATTAAAGAGGCCCAAATATTACAGTATTTATTTCTCGATAGAGGCTATGACCCCAAAATGGTCCGGAAAATCAAACATGATATATTGGGACAGAGAATACCAGTAGAACCACCCAGAACAGAACCACATAGTCAGGTCGTTCAGCGTTATAGTAGAATGAGATCCCTCTACAATAACCACATCAGGTATGTAATAACTTACACTAGTGACATCAACAAAATACAACAAGTCATCCAAGACAACTGGCATATATTGACTATAGATGCCAACACAAGAGACCTGACAGGTAGGAATCCATCTTTTTTATATAAAAACAGCAAAAATTTAAAAAGGATTCTATGTGGAGATATACATACCATAATTGATGGCAATAGAATGACCCCTTATAATCCTATTTCTTATAGACGAGGTACTTTTCCATGTTATAGTTGCAGTAGATGCAATTACATCACTAAAGAACAATCATTTGAACATCCAACTATTGATTATGTATTTACACCGCATTTTTTTGCTAACTGTAATACCAGTAATCTTATATACCTTGCCACTTGTATTAAATGCCAGGCATTCTACATAGGTTTAACAAAAAGGAAGCTCCAGGACCGCATTTACAACCACTTGTATGATATTAGGAAGAAGATAGAAACGAATGCGTTAGCGAAACATATTTTGGAATTTCCATCACATTCTTTTACTTTTAGAGTGTTGCAAATAGTCATTGACAATGGTAGGGAAGGTAACAAGGAGAATAATCTGGCCATTAATGAACTAAACTGGATACTGAAACTAGGAGCGCATTTGACACCAGGGATCAATAATTTTGTATCTATAAAGCCGGTTTTGCTATCTAGATAGATAGGAAACCATTACCATCATATATATACAGCCACTATGTAAGCTGGTGTCTACGGATCCATGCGCATTAGACAGATTATATATAAATATATAGTTTGTTTTAGAAAAAATTTTTATTGTGTTGGTCCAGTACACAGTTATATACATTTTTTAGTTTTTATTGATCTATTAATGCAGATATACATTTAGAATCATTGTCTTATTATTTTGTATATATATCTTTTATATAAATGATATAAATAACACCAAGTTTAATTTCATAAACAATTTTATTACTGGGTGCATCAATAAAAAATATATATTTGTCCCACTTGTGTGGGCTCTCAAGCTTTTTTAAGCTTTATCATAATTTGATGGCAGTCTGTTTTTGGTTCTGCCTCTTGGCTTTTGGCCCTCTTTTTTGATATTATTTCTTTGGTAATTTATTTTTGTCTCCTTGGTCCTGTACCCGTGTCACAGCTAGCAGATCAACGCATTCAGAGATAGTTCCATTTCAGTTAACCTTATCTGAGACATGCAGTCCGTATAATAAAAAATTTTTTAAGACCTAGTGATTCATATGCATTTGAGCTTTCCTTATAATAATGCTCTGTTGTTAGAGTTTCGTTTGTTTATTGTTTTTAACATACCTTATGGTATTCTATACTAATACCTAATGTACATAGAAGCATTGATCTTAAGGAGTTGCTCTAGAAAGGAGATAATATTTTCGTTCTTTTTTTAGTCTGATTTAGTTTTTTAATTTTGTCCATAGTTCAGTTTTTATTTTACCATTATTTGCCGAGAGCAGTATAGGTTCCTATGCTCATATAAATAATGCTTGAAGTACATGCTCGGGATTTAATGTGTATGTGTTCTGCTTCTGTTATATATATTTTTTGTATTTATTAACCAGAAGTTGTACAGATTTCCCTGACTATTATGACTATTAAGTTTGTTTCACTAACTATTTCAGTAAATGTTTTGTGAGACTTTACTATGCATGGATTTATGAGAGATTGAGCGTAATGAAGGTCTCCATTGCATATTTAACGTTAGGTAGTTTGACGTTATTGTTTTCTTTCAAGTTTTAAATAGAAGTATAAGTGATTGTTTTACATATAGTGAAGTATGTTACATTATGTGATTTTTAGACAGTTTTGATTTTTATTTGTTATGTCTCGCTTGCAATAGCGGTGAGATTCTCGTTGCTTAATGAACGCACTCATTGAGTGCTTAGCAACATACACACAGCTGTTTTAACCATGAAATTGTTCAATTAATTTCCCGCGTTTTAAAGGTTAAATAGCAGAATTCTTGTATTTTTTAATGACATCTGATGAAGCGTGGATTTACCACGTGAAAGCGCTTATTCTCTGTATTCTAATAAAGGATTGCTTGGATTATACAACGGACTATTACTATTTTCTTCAATCAGAACACTTGTGGTTTTACGAATAATTTTGTTGCGTACTCCTAGTGGTTGGTTCATCACTTTCGTTCTTACTATTTCCAGTTTTTTTGGTGAGTGAACTATTCAACAGGGATACCGACTTTTACTTCAGTTTTATTTATTAATTGAATGAGCTTTTCTATTGGATGTTTTGAATGTTCAATTAATGCTATTGATGTTATTTATTTTAACTGTTTTCTGAGGATTTTGCCTGATGAAGCACATTTTATGTGTGAAAGCACTTACCCTATTTTTATCTATTAAAGCTGCGCTTTTATGGTGATAGCTGTGCTTTGGTGCTGTTTTGTTTTTGGATATTTTAGGTTTTGGTTATTCAGCACCATTAGTTCCACTGGGGCTATTTGGTCTCTTCCTAATAGTTCATTAAACAGCAATAAAAACACTTTTTTTTTTTACTAAATTAGAAGCATAGGGTAACCGTTAAGTAGTTGGTCAAATAGTTCAATAGAGCTGTAGAACTATAGGAGGCAGTGATGGCGTATTTAGTTCTAGGAGAGTAGGAAGTGGTATTAGAAGGATTAGGTAGGATGGGAAGAGGAGCACTTCCATTGTGAAGTTAGTTCTGAGTGTAGCAACATTTTAAATGAGGAGAGACTGCTGGTGATGTGGATAGGAGATGGTAGATAATTCCAGAGGGATGCAAGAGAGAAGGACATTAGGTGATTCCCAGCTGGACTTGTGGGTTTGTGCAATTTAATTAGTTTTTGGGAATTAGATCTTAAAAGTCGTTCTGGTTCATGCATTTCAAAGGTAGTGGCTAGGGAGGGACAAAGAAAGGGGTTGTAAATGAGTTTGTGTGCTTGGATGAGTTGGTTATAAGTGAGGAGGTTAGGTAGCTCAAGCCAGTTTAGTTGGTGAAGAGAATTACAATGCTGAGAAATGGCTCTGTGACCTGCCGCAAATTTTGATATTTTGTTATAGCAAGAGGAGAGTTTTGTTTTGAGGGAGGATTGCAGTTTGATGAGGATTGATGCACCATATAGGAGGGATGGGATGAGATAAGTATTGGCTAATATAACCCTAGTGGAAGGAGGGATATAACAATTATGGCAGTATAGCATACCAGGTTTTTTGTGTTTTTTTTATTTTTTTATATTTACTTGTAAATGTTTGTCGAATTTTAGTTAATCATTTATGAGTACTCCTAGTAGTTTAGTGTCAGAGACTATTTCTAGGGGAGTATTGTTTTTGCTGGTGATTATAAATGAGTGTTTATCTAGGGAGGAGGTTTTGGAGGCGGTGAATAACATAAGTTCAGTTTTGGTTGTATTAAGAGCCAGATGGTTGTCTAGCATCCACTGCTCAGTAGAGGAGAAGGCACTTTGAGTAAGCTTATTTAGAGTGGGGATAGAAGGGGAGGAGCAGATAATGGTAGAATCATTGTTATATTGGATGAGGCTGGAGTTTGGAATCCTTGGTAGAAGTCATTAATGAATATATTGAATAATAGGGGGCCCAAAAATGGAACACTGGGGGACACCTGTGGGAGTGTTAAGGAAGGGTGAAGTGGCTTTATTCCATTTGACTGCTTGTTGTCTTGTTGTGAGGTGGCTGGAGAATACTTAGTACAGGAAGGGGATGGGTTTAGTTTGGAGAGGTTGGGGAGAAGGGTGGACACAAAATGTTTGAAATCGCAGGCTTTGTTAATTGTTTCAAGGAAGGAGAAGAGGGCAGTGGAGGTGCTATGACCGTGTCTGAATCCATGCTGTGTGGGGGTAAGAAGCTGGTTGTTGATGAGATAGGGTAAGAGTTGTTGGTGGATACATTTTTCAAGAAGCTTAGAAATAGGGGATAAGATAGCGATATGGTGGAAGTTTGGAATGTCATTATTATTGCCTCCTTTAGGTAGAGGAATAATAAAGGCTTTCTTCCAGAGCTGGGGGACCTGGCTTTCTGAGATAGACCAATCAATTGGTATGCTGATAGGGAGCAAATTGGCTTCTGTGGCTACTTTTAGGAAGTAGGTGGGAATTTCATCAGGGACAATGGAACCAGATTTTAATTTTAGGAGAAGTTCTTTTATGGTGGATATAGAGATGGGATTGATAGAGAAGGGTTGAGGTTGGGAGCAAGGGATGCTAGGGGGGGGAGGAAGGGATGGGTGCAGGCTAAGCAGGGGCTTAGAGGTGTTAGTGAAGGATGATGTTAGCTTGCTTATGGACTCTATGAAAAAAGAGTTAAATTGGGTGGCTAAGTCCATGTCAGAGGCATCTGGGTTAGGGCAAGGGTTTTCTTTTTTTCCTGGGTTGAGGAGAGATGAGATTCCTTTCCAAAATAGTTTGGGATTGGTGTTGTGGTTGGTTTGGAGAATGAAAAAATAGGCTTTTCAGTCTGAGGTAATATGTTTTTTGACATTATTTCGTAGTGTTTTATATTCGTTAAGGGTGATAGTGGTTTTATTTTTATTGTAGTGTCCAGGCTTTGTCAGGGAGTCGCATAGTAGCTAAGGTGTTTTTTGTTAACCAGAGTACAGGGTTACTTTCTGTATATTTTGTTTTTAGATGGGCAAAGGAGTTGAGCAAGTTTGTGAAAGCAGAGTTAAAATAGGAGAGAGCATTATCTAGGAGAAGAGTCTTTAATAGGTTCCAGTTTGTGTTTTTTAGTGCATTTGCGAAGGTTTCAGCATTTAAGTTCTTTAGGCAGCGAGTGGAAATATAGGTGTGAGTTAATTGTATGGAAGAGGGGAGACGATGGGCAAAAGTGGGGAAGTGGTCAGGTAGTGGGACTGGGAGAATACCACTATCAGAGCTATAGTGAGGATGGGATACTAGAATCCAGTCTATTGTACTTCTAGTAATGGAGTAGTTGGAAGGCCTGGTAGTAGAATTGATTAGTTGTGTAAAGTTATATAAGTTAATATTGAGTGAGTTAGTGGGAGATTGGATTGTAGCCCAGTTTATGTTCACGTCCCCCAGGATTATGGTTTCATGAGTAATGTTGGTGGAGACCCAGGAAAGAATATCTTCAAGGGATGAGATATTGTTTCCAGGGGGAATATAGAGGGAGAGAACAAATATGAGTTTATGCTTATTTAGGTGGAGTAGGGCTGGTATAATTTCTACCTTGCCAAATTTGGGAAAGGGTTTGGTACAGGGGTGACTAAGAGGGATGCTGAGTAAAGGAATGCTACACCACCCCCTTTTTTGTGTTCTGTCTTTCCTTAACATGCAGTAGTTGGGAAGAGTTATTTCAGAATCTTGTATGTGGGGCTTAAGCCAGGTTTCTGAGATGGAGAGAATATCAGGCTGGTTATGTAGAAACCAGGCATTTAGAGCTGAGAAGTGGAGGGGGTTGCCTGTTGCTTGGGGGGGGGGGGGCTGGGGGCTGAATTCAGTGTGGTAGAGGGGCGTGGGTTTGGGTGGATGTCCCCAGAGAGAGGGATAGATTTAAGATGATGGATGACTTATTTGGTTTGTTTGGGCTGTAGTATAAAGGTAAAGAGTTTTGTGGACATTAGACTAGTGCAGTTGGGAACAGTGATTTTAGAATTAGCTATGAGTCTATAGGGGAAGAGCATGCTAGTGTTCTGGGGGTAGAGACTGGTAGATATAAGGGGGGCAGTAAATGTGTACTTTATAGAGGATGGGGAGTGGTGTGAAATGGGCGGAAGTGGTTTGCATTAGTAGGTTGGGTGATATAGTTTAGGAAAGTTAAGGTAATTAGAAGTATTATTTGAGTAAGTAGGGATAGAGGCTTGAGGGTCATGATGTTGGTTTTAGGATAGTAGTAAGGGGTGAGTTAAGTTGTGAAGTTAGTTTATTTGATTAAGAGATTATGGTTTAGGTTACTCGTTTGGTAGTTTATCAGGATAAGTAGTGTTTGGCAGTAAACTCTGAAGGGTAGCCTTACTTTAATGGGTGAACTGTGAAAGGGGATTTTGGGGGTATGATGGGTAGTTTGGATTGGATATTGGAAGTGGTGGGAGTGGCTAGTTAAGTATAAGTGTAGAGGTACTGGGGGTGGAGCCAAGGGAAGGAAGAATCAAGGGCAAAGAACAACAACAACAAAAAACAATCAGTGGAGTGGAAGGTAAGTTCAGAGGAAAGTATGCAAGGGGGGTGTGAAACCTCCATATGTCACCTTTCACAAAGAGAAAGTATCACTTAGAACTAACCCCTCTTTTCTGCCTAAGGTAGTATCAGACTCCAATATTAACCAATCTATAGATCTACCAGTTTTCTTCCCAAATTTTTCAAACAAGGGGGAAGATTGATTGCATTTTTTGGACGTACACAGAAAATTACGCTTGTATCTGGATAGAACTAAATCATTTAGAAAATCAGACCAACTGTTTCTATCCTTTTCAGGTACTAGACTGGGAAAACCAGTTTCAAAAGTTACTCTGTCAAAATGGTTGAGGGATTACATCACCTTTGGTTATACTCAAAATAAGCTGGACTCACCAACAAAAATTAAGGCACATTTAATCTGTTACCACTTCAGTAGCCTTTCACGCTAGAGCTTCTATGGATGACGTATGCACAGCTGCAACTTGGACTACACCTCATACCTTTATCACTCATTACAAATTGGATATGGTCTTCAGGGGGTAAGCATCCCTTGGCTTTATGGTGCTCAGGAACATCCTACCCTAGGGCCTCCCAAGGTCTAAAGTAGCTAGGGACTCTGTCCTAACAGTTCAAGAATGAATAAATATTGACAACATCAGATAAAGAAGTTATGTTCTTCCCTTAACGTTCCATCTGTGTTGTTGATTTGACATCCCACCCTCCTACCCCCCCCCTCCAAAAGACATCTGGAGGTGCGGAAATAGTTCTGGGATTCTAGTCGGTAGTTGCTCAGACAAAGCTGTCACATTTTTTCTCCCTATACTATGGACAAGACTCCATCTGAGCAGAAGGGAAGAGAGGCACTATGGGTAGCCTTAGCTTGAGAGTTTCTGGCTGGTACGAGCTGGATATAATGGCCGAGCCAGTGACAAGAATGGAACCGAAACCCAACAGTTCAGGAATGAATGAAGACTGACAACACAGATGGAATGTTATCGTAAGAACATAATTTATTTTTTACTGGGAAAGTCCGACTTGGAACCAGCCAATTTTCAGTGAAGGCCCAGGGAGAAATGCTCCAGATGCATGTTTATAGGTTCATAGGTAGGTACTAGGCTATGGGCCCTAGGGCCTATATAAGCCTAGCCAAAAAAAATGTACCCTGGCTTTCGCCACTCAAGAAAATTATTTTCCTGTGCCCCTGTCAATCAGAGCCACAGAAGTGATCCCTGTGGTGAATTTCCCATTTCCCATCCAATCATCAAGATTTTTCATGAAGAGTGCTAATGAGGAGCTCTGTTTGACATAGATAGGTAGTCTGTTCCAGAGTATGGGAAGTCTCTGAGACAGGAATCTATCCCTCCAGCATGTTCTGTTTATTGTGGTGACAAGGTTTAGGTCCCTAGAGTGTGTAGCTCGGAGGGATTTGGATTTCTTTAAGTGGAGCATGTCCAAAAGATCTGGGTTTGACATAGCTTTGTATGTTAGGCAGAGATCACCCCTGAGTAGGTGATATGTGATGGAGTAAAGCTGTAGTTTTTTGAGACGGTCTGCGTAGGGTATCTATTTGAGGCCAGTAATCCTCTTTGTGAGGTATTTCTGTGGTCTTTCCAATTGTTGTAGATGTCTTGTGAGGTACATACCAAAAGGGGCATTGTACTCTATAATGGGTCTAATGAGTGATGAGTAGAGGGGAACAATAACCTCTTTTTTTCCAGATGAGAATACTTTTGTGATGAGATGAGCCATGTAGAAGGATTTCCTGACCACTGTGGTGATGTGATTATCAAAGGAGAGTCTACTGTCCACCTGTGTCCCAAGGTCTCTTATCACATTTTCGGCATTAAGTAGACTACCAGCTATGTGGTAGTTCATGGGTACAGAGTTTTTACCAAAGGGGATGACAATACACTTTTTGGCATTGAGCTTCAGGCCATGGTTTTGACACCAGGTATCTGTCTCAGTGAGGCCCTTTTGTAGTTTGTCCACATCGTTAGGAGTTTCGATTATGGCTCCTAGTTTGCAGTCATCTGCAAACTTTGTTAGCCAAAGACCTTATGTGTTAGCCTGCACTTCAGTGAAGTAGATATCAAACAGGAGAGGACCCAGGACAGAACCCTGTGGTACTCCACTTGTCACTGGTCTGAAGTCAGATTTGGAATCTGCTACTTTCACAGTGTGGGTTCTGTCCATGAGCCAGTTGGCAACCCATCTTGTGACATAGGGATTTATACCTAGTTTAGTGAGCTTATCTATAATTCCAGAGTGGGGGATGGTGTCGAAAGCCTTGGCGAGATCTAGATAAGCTGTGTGAACCATTTTACCCTCATCTATGGCTTTGGTGACTGCTTCAAAGAAGTCAATCAGGTTTAGGAGACATGATCTGCCTTTTACAAATCCAAACTGGGTAGGGTTTTTCTAAAGTGTCTTTCTAAAGTGTGTGTATATCTATACATGTATATATATATATATATATATATATATATATATATATATATATATATATATATATATATATATATATATATATATATATATGTGTGTGTGTGTGTGTGTGTGTGTGTGTGTGTGTGTGTGTGTGTGTGTGTGTGTGTGTGTGTGTGTGTGTGTGTGTGTGTGGAGAGAAAGGCTCACAGCTTTGTATGTATATGTATATATATATATATATATATATATATATATATATATATATATATATATATATGTAAACCCAAAGCATTAACCATATAAATGACAAAACTACTTAAACATTGAATCATGGCACATTGCTCAAAGCAACACAACAGTCTCCCTGTCCTATACTTAAAAATCAAAAGTTGTGCATGCAAACCTCCGCATGTACACACGACACACCGCAACATACTATACATAGCAAAAACAACTCTAAGACAATCACAAACCACTGTGCCTCTCAACAGTTAGACAGCAATCACATCAGAATAGAATCCCATACTGATAACAATGTGAGAGGTATTTTTAAAAAAACGTTATTGCAACAGAAAATATAATCGAAATAGAAAAATCATGTATAGCAAATACAAAACTTCAGAAATCAAATTATTTATGAATGTTTTGTTGAAATAAGTTGAAAACACATGTAATTGAAGCAAGTTTTATGATTTGAATCATCAGGAAGTATATGAGCAGTTTTATTTTATCAAAGGTGCTAGCAAAGGAACGTTTATTTGTTTGAGTGGGGAAAAATTGAAGGAATGCTGTGGTTTGGTGTAAGTTTATGACCCTTATCCTAGCCTTTTGGTACTTGAGCAGCAAGTCTGTTATTGTTAATGCCACTGGTCATAACAGTGGATGCAAGGTTATATAGTACCTGATCATAGCAGTTTGAACTGCTCAAGGAAAATCCCCTGCCACTAAGACCTATATCATTTATTCAATATTCTGATCTGTTTTGAACAAGAAAGGTAGATGCTATCAGTAACAGAACAGCCTCAAAAAATCTTGCTTTCATAACTAATGTTAGTGCAATCACAATTAATCTATGACCTCACTTATCATGTCCTGGGGTATGCTCAATGTGATGTGTTTCTTTATTTCGGACATATCCCAGGAATCAAATTCCATCACTCCATTGTGACGGTATTAGTAGGCAGATGGAAGTGATATGCACAAAATACCCTCACTTCAATGACCAATCATATTTTTTCTGGAAAACAAATGTAATAAAATAGGAAGGCAGGGTGACTCTCTTTGTATGATTCATGGATCAGTGACTATAAAAATAAGTCGTACCTAAAACTAAAACCTCTGAGCCAGTTTGTACGCAAACAGTAACAGACTTATCAAGACATCTCTGCATGCACATTGTAATTTGGTTTATCTGTGTTACTATTAGCTGCTGTAAGAGAAGACTTCACGGTGGGGTTATTACAGTTTCTTTAAATGGTTCATGTAAGCTTCACCTCTGCATTATTGATGCCTTGTAAATTTCACCATTTGGAGCTGGACCTAATAATAGTTTAGAATTACCTATCATTTAAAGAGAACTCCCATGGGGGAGAAAAAAAACTGAATAGCTACATCTACTCCCTTTTGTGGACATTACTTTTTACTGGCATGACAAAGTGACCTACGATATTTGCACCTTGGTTAAGTAGTGCAAAAGCATCATTCTTTTCTGTTTTATGGCACGATGCACCAGTCTGATTTACAGTTATTTTACTGCTGGTCTGCAGTGCTACCATCTTACATCCTGCCTTTGCTGAATTGTACCACTCTGAATAAATTGCCCAATAAACTATCAGCAAAACAGTCTGATGATATTCTATGCATGAGTTACTGTAGCTAATAATGGTTTGGGGAAGTATGCAGTTTACCTGATAGCAGTATATTTATCTAAAGTAATGTTTGATAGTCGGATAGTGGACTGGGTGTGACTAGGATGGACAGGATTAGGAATCAGTATATTAGAGGGTCATCTCAGGTTGGACAGTTTGGAGACAAAGCAAGAGAGGCAAGATTGCGTTGGTTTGGACATGTGCTGAGGAGGGATGCTGGGTATATTGGGAAAAGGATGCTAAGGATGGAGCTGCCAGGTAAGAGGAAAAGAGGAAGGCCTAAGATAAGGTTTATGGATGTGGTGAGAGAGGACATGCAGGTGGTTGGTGTGAAAGAGCATGATGCAGAGGACAGGAAGAAATGGAAACAGAAGATCTGCTGTGGCGACCCCTAACTGGAACAGCCGAAAGAAGATGATGATGAGATGATGAATGTCTGATAGTGGACAACTAACACTTTGTTTGAAAATATAAACTTATTTATTTGCTTGTTTGTATTGTAGATGCTGTTGTTGTTTATAAAGAATGGGTCTATATTAGAACATCAAAGTTTCAAAACTTTGAATGTTCTAATATCGAACCCTATTCAGCAAAAGCTGAAAATATCGAAGCAACAGAAAACCGAATTTTTTCATAAGAAAAGAATTTGGTTGTCCGTTTCTGTTGCTTTGGTATTTTCATCTCTGTGGTGGAAAGTTATGGGTCGGGTTCAGGTAAGTGTGCGATTGAGTGTGGATTAGGGTAGTTAGGGTTATGGTGCAGGTTAGGTATGTGTGCGATTGTGGGGACGTGAGGGTCAGGGTGGGTTAGGTGAGTTAGGGTTAGGGTACAGGTCAGGTAAGTGTGCGATTGTGTGGACGTGAGGGTTAGGGTGGGGTAGGTGAGTTTGGGTTAGGGTGCTGGTGAGGTGAGTGTGCAATAGTGACGGACCTTAGGGTTAGGGTTTGGGTTAAGGTAAGTGGATAGTTAGTGGTGTGTGTATAGTTTAGTGTAGGGTTAGGTGTAAGATTTTATGTGTATGTGTGTGGATTGCTGTTTGTTTGGTGTGCTTATGTTGTGTGTATGTGTTTTAGAACAGCAAATTTTTTTCCTAGGAAAAAATTCACTGTTCTGTATGTTTGATTTTTTCAGCTTTTGCTGAATAGGGTTCAATATTAGAACATTCGACGTTTTAAAACTTCGATGTTCTAATATAGACCCGTTGTTGTTTATAAAGAACTGCTTGCCTTAATTATCACTGCACTCCATTACCAGCTGTTTGACTGATCGATTGCTTGATTGACTGACTGAATGTTTAAAGGCATTGATCAGGTAGTGCCTCATACCTCTCAAGTGTCCAGATTTTTGCCTCATGCTTTTGGTCTGCTCCTCTTAAAATTTCTACTTTTCTGACAAATCTCTGGAATGATCTGAGGAACGGAACTACTAAATAATGACATACATTTGAGTTTTAGACTTCATATGCTTCAGTAAATGCATGCTCACTCAAAACCTGTTATTCTAGCAACTTTATAAGTAATCATTTCTCACAGTAGTTCATTCTCCATTGATGCTAATAAAATATGTTCAAAGGACAGGTCTGAGCAACTCCCACTTAATTTTTTCTGTCTGATGCTCCTTCCTGTTTTTTGTGCATGATAAACAATGGCTAAAACACATAGTTTAAAATAAGGTGACAGCTTGACTCATAAGTCCTTCTAGTGTTTCTTAATATTTCATTATATGAAAGCAGCCTGTGCAGTGAATGGTATAGCATGCAGCAGCAGAGGACAAATGTACTGCATGTTGTTATTGATGCATGGTTTGGGATGCACCAGCAAAGGATGAATGTACTGCATGTTGTTATTGATGCATGGTTCGGGATGCACCAGCAGAGGACGAATGTACTGCATGTTATTACTGATGAATGGTATGGGACGCAGCAGCACAGGACGAATGTACTGCATGTTGTCACTGATTAAAGGTTCGGGATGCAGTAGCAGAGGACAGATGTACTCTATGTTGTTATTGATTAATAGTTCAGGATGCACCAGCAGAGGACGAATGTACTGCATGTTGTTACTGATTAATGGTTCGGGATGCAGCAGCACAGCACGGATATACTCCATGTTGTTATTGATTAATGGTATGGGATGCACCAGCACAGGACGGATGTACTCCATGTTGTTATTGATTAATGGTATGGGATTCACCAGCAGCGGACGAATGTACTGCATGTTGTTACGGATGAAAGGTATGGGATGCAGCTACAGAGGATGAATGTAATGCATGTTGTTATTTATTAATGGTTCAGGATGCACAAGCAGAGGACAAATGTACTGCATGTTGCTACTGATTAATGGTTCGGGATGCACCAGCAGAGGACAAATGTACTGCATGTTCTTACTGATGAATGGTATGCGATGCAGCTACAGAGGACGAATGTACTGCATGTTGTTATTGATTAAAGGTATGGGATGCCGTAGCACAGGACGAATGTACTGCATGTTGTTATTGATGAATGGTTCGGGATGCACTAGCAGAGGACGAATGTACTGCATGTTGTTATTGATGAATGGTTCGGGATGCACCAGCAGAGGACGAATGTACTGCATTTTGTTATTGATTAATGGTACGGGAAGCAGCATCACAGGATGAATATACTGCATGTTATTGATTCATAAAAAAAATTAGCAAGCAGATGTGAAAAAAAACTTTTTATCTTTGCTCCTAACCTTAAGACAGTTTAAATACATAATACTTTCAGGACAGTCTGTGTACATCTTTGGCTCTACAGCTCTACAAAGACATGAATTACAGTACATCTTAGCAGCACTATACAACATTAATAACCAGGGATCAGAAATTATCTATCATAGGCAGGACAGCTTAATCAGGTCTCTGCTTCTCAGAGTTGCTTATCATTTAAATCAAAAATATATCTGTCATGGAAAAGTTCTGCATTAGGCTGTGGCTATCCATGTTTATACTGACCTAGTGTTACCATAATTTGATGTCAAAATGCACCATCTGGATTTCATTTTGTTCCAAACTGTTTCAGAAGGGCATGCCCTGTGGCTAATCTTTGACTTTTGCATAGAAATTCTCATATCCTTTATTAAATCTCTTAGGAAAAGCCTTGCTTGCAGGACAATGTTTTGCTGCAGGCTATGGGAGGTGACATGTGACACTCTACAACATTTTTCCAACACTCCGAACCTTGATTACAAAGGTGGGATAAGTTATTTTGAAATATTCTTTGAAGCAGTTTATTTCTATTGGATATTCACAACATTGCTTGCATCTTCTGCAAAGATATAGAATATTGGTATTTATGAAAAATATAGTAATCTGTATGGATGTGTGTGAAAAAAGTCATTCTCAATTTTAACTGGGAAAAAAAGGAATCTAAGAATTGTCTAACATTGTTAAGTTACTGTTCTCTATGTCTAGGAATATTTGCATACATATTAATGATTTATTATTTTTCATTAATAAAATGCATTCTTTTGACATTAATGGAGAAGTGACAATTTATTTATTTATGTATATATGTGTGCATGTTTGTTTAATGGGTACGGTATTGATTAACAATGACCAACTTAAGATTTTAATACAACAAAAGTTTGGATGCACAGAAATGGCATAGGCATACATAGATATGGCACCAAAGTAATATTACTTACACATAAGATACATAGGCACAGTTATACTCATGAACAACATGCATTTTGATTTATATACAATAAAGATAGATGTTTGATGGTATGAAGAATGTGCAGTACATACAGCAGAAGTGGAGTGGAAGAAGAAGAGAAATAAATAAATAGGGAGAGAGAAAGAAAACAGGCAAGAAGAAAGAAAAGGGAAAATATATTTTAGTTAATATTTTGTAGTGGAATGAGACCAAAGAAGGCAAATGTCTTCTAAATGACAAGAGCTATTGTACCAGTGCCATGCCAAGGTCCCAAGAGGAACCATGTACTCCAGAGGTGCGCATGAAGATGGCTACCATGGAACAACTGCTGCAAACAATATCTGCCAGTGCTAAGAGCGTGATATCCCTGCCTGTTCCTCAAGCCACCCATCAGACAAAACCACTAACTGAAAAGGAAGAGATGAAGGCATATATAATGTTTCTCAGTGGACTGCCTTTCTGGAGAGCTTTACCTGAAATGACTGGGTTCAGGAGCTTGTTGCAGAGTTCACAGGGATGCTCTAAATGCCTAAAAAACAAGAACAATTACAGAGATTAGAAGGAAGTGAAAGGGGGTTTGCTTGCTCAAGCTGGGCTCAGAGTGGAGACCCAAGCTCTTAAATTTCATGAAGGATATGTTCAAAACATAAAGCAGTAACCTCTAACTGCCTGAACGCAATCATATTGTTATTTTTAGGTGAGAGCCTTAGGAAAACAATAGCAATAAAAACATAATTAAAATGCTAGACATTGATAGGGATGAAGAGTGACAAGACTGGGAATTACCCCTCAGCACTGAGAACTGAGCTTCCCTTATACCCTTACATACCCTACCCAAGCAGTCCGTCCAAAGCCAGAGAAGGAATCTCCAAACAAGGAAAAAATCACTGTCTTATATTCCTCCAAACACTTATGAAAAGACTTAGCCTTCTTACAGGAAGAAAACTTCCTCATTACATTTCCCTAAAACACCATTCAATGTGTCACAGCTAAACATTCCCCAGAAGATTTCTCTAAAGAATTTAGTAATCTTCCATCAATAAACTCCAGAACCCTCAGAGATTATGAATTACAGATTTCACTAACATTCATCTCCCTCTTCCATTTCAAATGCATACATCCAAAAGAAGTCTACTTGAAAATATTCCAACCAGCAACTTTCCTGGATCTGACAACATAAATCCTTGATTCTTACCTCACTGCAGAGACCATATATGTCTTCCTCTCAAAATGTCTTATACAAAACAACATGCTACAAAATTGTAAAACTGCTCTAATTAAACCCCTCCCAAAGCAAATCATCCCAAAGATAGCTGTCACTTCCATGCAACATCCATTACCCATCCTCCCATCTCTACGAAACATCTAGAACAAAATAGTCTACACTCTGCTCTGCCTCTATATCCAGCAGTAGCACCTGCTCTCCTCCAAACAACACGGATTCTGGCCTGGACAAAGTACCATGGCAGCACCCTGGTCCTAACTGATGACATCGTGCAAAACTCTAATAGTGGCGTCCTTACAAGTACCCTATTTATAGACATTACAAATGCATTTAACCTTATTGATAATTATCTTCTCCAAAACAAACTAACTGAAGCTGGTATCAGTTCAGACACCACTACCTGGTTTAAAAACTTCCTCTTCAGATTAAAATAGGTCCTCCCAGTCATATACCTATTATCAAAGGTGCACATGAAGGAATCATTCTTGTCACCCTCCTCACACAAACATTCAATCCCAATTCCATTTGAACTTATATGAACTCCAACAATGACTCATAAACTATGAAGCACATCTCAACTCCTCCAAGACCAAAACAATGCTTTTTGGGACTCCACAGAAATTTCATAAGCATTTGACTCTTTAACCATCTTTGACTTACACAACCATACTATAAAAATACTTCCCACATTCAAATAACTTGGATTATATTGCAACCAATCTCTAAAATTCCACTTTTACACATACAGAGTGAGAGCAAAAATAAATTCCTTACTCTTCTAGGCCAAACAAGATCTCCCGGTTTTTTTTTTTATCTCAGCTAGCTAGAGCAGCCATTGGCAAAGTTCTTCTCTCTCATCTAGAATATGGAGTACCCATTTTCACATCTACCTCCAAAAAAATACCACCCACACTCCAGAAATCTCCAACCGCATCTGCCAATTCATTACAAACTCACACGTTTGTGAGCATTTTTGTATCACCCTATAAAAAGCCAAATGGCTACCCATGAAACAAAGATCTAAGATTCTAACACTACAAGTTATTCCAGAACAGACCTTTACTTATCCTGCAGCTAAACCTCATGATAAAAAACCCTCCTCATACAACCTGTAACAATACTTACAAGCCATACCATCTCTCATTACCCTTAGAATCAAATTCCACAGCACTGCACATGCTCACAACAAAAACCGCAACAACTTTCGAAAAAGGAAATGGAAAAAACAGAGATATCAACAACAGAGGCACTTGATAGTAGTGACATTAAATTTAAAATTGTTGATTTGTCTTCATTCTTTTTGAATGAAGAAACTTGTTGCTTGTTATCCAAAGGATGGAACTTTGTGCCTAGTTTAAGAACTGACAGATGTGATGTTATTAACTCACTTAGAGACTACGTCAGAAAGTTAAATTTCAGGATGATTTTTGACAATGATGCTTTTATTTCAAATGAGTTTAGAAAACCTAGTTTGTTTAATCCCCCTTTAAAAAAAGAATTAGAAAATTTCCTAATGATGACAGAAATGCAAATTATTGATTTATTAAGCCAGCCTGCTAGTTTTAAGTATTACAACTTAAACAAACATGAAAATAGTATTCTTAAGTGTCTTTTGAATAATCCAGATATTTTAATTACCAAGGCAGATAATAATGGAGCTTTGGTGGTGTTAAATAAACTGGATTATGAACGCAAGATATATGATATGTTATCTGACATTAAGTTTTATAAAAAAGTTTTTTTCTCTGAAGTGACAAAGTCATTTGCGTTTATTGATTCTATGATAGAGGAATGGTTTTATACTAATAGAATTACAGATGAGATCAGAAAGTATTTAAGAACAGATACTCCTAAATTAAGCTGTGTATTAGGTCTACCCAAAATACATAAGTGTTTGGATGATCCACCCATAAGACCAATAGTATCCAGTGTAAATAGTAAGACTGAGGATCTAGCTATATATACTGATAGGTATTTACAAAGAGTTGTTGAAAAAGGTCCCACCTTTATCAAAGATATATTTGATTTTAAGAAGAAGGTGGAAGATTTGTTAATAACCGAAAATGTTATATTAGTTACTCTTGATATCCAGTCTTTATATATGATGATACCAAATGTTGAGGGACTGGAGACAATAAGGGTAGAGTTACTTAATTCTAAAATGTATTCTAAAAATACAGTTGATTTATTGATGGAAATGCTTGACATTATTTTAAGTTATAATTATTTTGAATTTGACAATTGCATTTACCATCAGATAAATGGCGTAGCAATGGGTGCCGCTATGGCACCCAGCTACGCTAATTTATTTATGCAAAGCTGGGAAAGAATCAATATATTAGGAAGTATTTTTTCTGATAATATTAGATTTCGTATCAGATTTATTGATGATGTTTTTCTTTTATGGAAAGGGGATGAAAACAGTTTGAATAGTTTTATTATGTATTTAAATGGCATTAACACATATTTGCAGTTTACAGCAGAGTTTAGCACTATCAGTATTAAATACTTGGATGTAGAGGTGATTAAGAGTGGTGAAAAGATTTATACCAAGATATTCAAAAAAGAAGTTCAAAATAATAATCACTTACATTATAGTAGTATGCATCCGAAAGGGATGAAAGATAATATTGTTAAAAGTCAGTTATTACGTGTGAACAGACTCACTAAATATGATAGTGATTTTGACAAAGAGAGTAGTTTAATCTGTGAACAATTTAGATTTAGAGGCTATCCCTCTGATGTTACTCACAATGCTTTAAGAGAAGTTAATTCTTTAAGATATAATAAAGCTACATTCAAGAAAAACGCCATGAGTAATGGAGAGTTCGGTGTGCGTATGCAAATTAGTAATTCAGTAGATAGTTACAATATTAAGAAGTTAATTACTAATAATTGGAAAATATTACAAAGTTCAGTTGAGTTTAAAGATAGATTGGGGGATAGACCCCAATTTATGTGTAAAAAAGGTAAAAGTTTTAAGAACTTGTTCCAGAGTAAGATGGAGAAACCTATTAGTCTAAATATTAAAAAATTAGGAATGCTGAAGTGTTTCAACTGCAAGTTATGTGATTATTTGCTAACGGATGTTAGCAAAGTCAATTTTAATGGTTTTAAATATAATTTTAACAAGTCTTTCAGTTGTAAAAGCAAGTATGTTGTATATTTAATTTTATGTCAATCATGCCCTTCTTTTTATGTGGGACATGCTGTCAGAGAATTATATAAACGAGTGTATGAACACATTTATGCTGTTGAGACAGGAGACTTAAAGAATGCGTTAGCGAAGCATTATGCTTCCATTAAATGTAATGTTAAGTTTAAATGTATTGTTCTGGAAGAAATTTATAATTATGACAGAAGGTTTGATGCAGAGAGTGAATTAAGCTGGAGAGAATATATGTGGCAAGTGAGGCTTAATGCCTGTTTTCCACCCGGCTTAAATAATAGAGATGAGTTTATTGCTTACTTAAAAAGAAAGGAATTGAGGCATCATTTAAAGAATGTATGATGTATTGATTATTTAATTATCTAATTATTCAATTAGTAGCTTGTTAGAATACACTTTAAATTGGTAGTGCTGTGTATCATTATTCAGTCTGAAGAAGTCACTACAGGTGATGAAAGCGCTTACTGTTTAATGTTTTATTAAAGCTTTTGGGTGTTCTCGGACGTCTTTTTATTATTTTTTAACCTTCCCAAAGAAGTCCAATAGATTTAGTAGGCATGACCTGCCCTAGACGTAGTCACACTGGGTTGAGTCCAGTATCGGAATGTTGCCTATGTCTTTTATGATGGTTTCTATGATACTTTGTTGCATGGCTTTGCGTAGTAAACTAATCAGTCTAATGGGTCTGTAGTTCCTGGGGTTGGTTGATGGTCCACCCTTGTGAAGTGGGATATCCACTGGAGTCCTTGATTCTCATTATGCAAAGCCTATTTTGAGGCTATAGTTGAAAAGTGACTCAAATGGTCCTGATAGATAATGTTTCAAGCTATTTCCGGATATTGCCAGGGCCCAATGAGTCTTTGTTTTGTCTTTAGCGAGCTCTACCAGAACCTACTCTCTGGCAACAGTTGGAAGGTTATATTAGTCAGCATTTCATGGCAGGAAATGGGGGAGTGGGGTGTGATGTTTGAGCTGAATTTGTCAGCCAGCAGATTTGCTATGTTGCTTTGCTCAGGAAGCTGGCACAATTGACCAAAAGTTCGGTACACTGCTGTCTGCTGCCTTTGTGGTTACAGATATGGCTGAAGAAGACATAGGGGGTTGTCTTTAGCCTGTGAGGCTATCTTAACCCCATAATTGTCTTTTTGGCCTTAATTAGTCATTTTTTTTCCTGTTTAGTTTAATTAGAGTGCTCCTATCATTATGAGAGTTGCTCTTCCTAATTATAGCCATGACTTTTTCCCTTTTGTTATATTCCCCATTTAGGTTAGGATTCCACCAGTGTGGTTGATACTAGTCTAATGGTCCTGGGGCCCTTACAAGCCTAGCCAAGAATTTTTCCCCAAAAAAGAAACCTCAATCAGCATCTGTCACCCCTGTCAATGAGGGACACAGGTGGAACCCCTGGGACAAATTTGTGGTTTCCTACCTACTCATCGAGGTTGAGCTTGAAGAGTTTTACTGAGGTACTCTGTTTGACATGTATGGGAAGTCTATCTGATCTTTGCTACCCATGAAGTTCCTCAGGCATCCACCTGATTCAGTTCAATTTGAACTTCTATATTGCAGGTGGTCTAGGTGATTATTAGATTATCAAGAATATATGAGAAGAGGAAAAAAGTTTATTTAAAAGTGTATTGGAGTGTTACACCTCTACACAATAGCGACTAAAAATAGTAATACCCATAGTTCATGAATGTGTGGAGAGGTCTGACACCATTCAGCATCCAGTTATAACAAGAATAATAGAAATAGAGTTCCAAGTCAGAAACTATTAAATATTAGTTTTAGGTCCTTCAGCTGAGAATATTTGTTTGGCCAAATGGTAGGAACCTTTCAGGTCACACAAAGAGTAAGTTGGGCAAACAGGTAAGAGACATCCTGATAAAACAAATTATGTGACAGCTCTAGTGAGTCTGCCAATAGAGGTTTTAGACCTGAATCTAGCAAGATAGGTAATGGGAATCCCAAAAAGTGAGAGGCCTGTTGATCATACTTAAGGTAATACTAGATGAAACCCTATCAAAACCCCACAAACGAGAAGTACAAGAATTTCTTTTTCCTCCAGAATAAAGAAGTCTTCTCAGATCCACCAGGCAGAACCAGTCTAATTAAACTGCACATAGAATCCAGTCTGGGAGAAAAAGTTCACCTAAAACCATATTGGATTGTTAAATCACAAAGCAGACCAGTTTAGAAAGAGGTAATAAATGTTGAAGTTAGGTTCATAGGTTCATAGGTTCGTACTAGGCTATCTGCCCTAGGGCATTTATAAGCCTAGCCAGAGTGTGTGTGGCTTTCACCACCCCTTAGGGTGAGAATACTATGCCCTTTTAGGGTTTAGTTTACTGTGCCTCTGTCTAGCAGTGACACAGAGATGACCCCCGGGGTAAACCTACGATCTCCCATCCACTCGTCAAGATTTCTCTTGAATAGAGTCAGTGAGGGGCTCTGCCTAACATGGACTGGGATTCTGTTCCAGAGTGTAGGGAGCCTCTGGGTTATGAATCTGTCCCTCCAGCACGTCCTATTTATTTCTGTGTTGAGGTTTAAGTCTCTTGCTCTCGTAGCTCTGATGGATTTGGATTTACTGAGGTGGTGCATGTCCATTAATTCCGGATTGGACATGGCCTTGTACGTCAGGCACAGATCACCTCTGAGTAGGCGGTATGCGACTGAATAGAGCTGGAGTTTTTTCAGTCGGGCAGCATATGACATATGTTTAAGACCCTTTATCCTCTTGGTGAGGAACTTTTGGGGTCTT
This sequence comes from Protopterus annectens, assembly GCF_019279795.1. Classification (NCBI taxonomy): domain Eukaryota; kingdom Metazoa; phylum Chordata; order Ceratodontiformes; family Protopteridae; genus Protopterus; species Protopterus annectens. The sequence goes on along the minus strand of NC_056744.1, from coordinate 364,452,335 downwards.
TCCAACTGCTGCAGGTGTCGGGTGAGATACATCCCAAATGGGGCATTGTACTCAATCATTGGCCTGATAAGAGAATAGTACAGGGGCACAATGACCTCTCTTGATCTAGATGTGAAACCCTTCATGATAAGGTGGGCAATATAGAAGGTTTTCCTAACCACTTTGGCAATGTGAGTGTCAAATGAGAGGTTACTGTCAACCTGGGTCCCTAGGTCCCTGATTACCTCTTCCGTACTTAATGGATTACCACCTATGTGGTAATTTGTCGGTACCTTGTTTTTCCCAAAGGGTATGACTATACATTTTTTGGCGTTCAGCTTAAGGCCATGGCTCTGGCACCAATTATCCATTTCTATGAGGCCTCTCTGAAGGATGTTTGTGTCCGCTGGAGTATCAATTATGGCGCTCAGTTTGCAGTCATCTGCGAACTTTGTCAGCCACAATCCTCCTATGTTTGCCTGTACCTCAGAAAAATAAATGCCGAACAAGAGGGGTCCCAGGACTGAGCCCTGTGGGACACCGCTTGTGACTGGCTTAGAGTCTGACATAGCTCCAGCAACTCTGACCCTGTGGGTTCTGTCCTTGAGCCAGTTTGCAACCCATCTTGTGATATATGGGTTTACATTTAAGCTGGTGAGTTTGTCTATGATGCCTGAGTGGGGTATTGTGTCAAAGGCTTTTGCAAGATCAAGGTAGGCTGTGTGAACTGACTTACCCTCATCAATGGCCTTAGTGACTGTTTCAAAAAAGTCGACCAAGTTCAAAAGGCAGGATCTGCCCTTGACAAAGCCAAATTGGGTAGGATCCAATGTCTGTAGGTCCCCAATGTCTTTGTTTATGAGTTCCATAATGATCCTCTCCATAGCTTTGCAGACCAGGCTCGTCAAGCTTATGGGGCGGTAATTTCCAGGGTCCGTAGAAGCACCGCCTTTGTGAAGTGGGACCACCGTTGCCGTACGCCACTCTTTGGGTACGTATCCTGTAGTAAGGCTAAGATTAAACAGCAGCCTTATGTGTGGGTTTAGTTCCTCTTGGAGTTCATGTAGCACACAGCCCGGGACACCATCCGGTCCCATTGATGCTGTGTTTTTAGCTTTAGAGAAGGCAGCTCTCACCTGGGCATCTGAGATGTTAGGGAGGCTACACTCTGCTGGGATAGTTATTTCTCCTTTTGGGGGGGAGGGGGAGGAGAAATTTGCACTGAACCTGTCTGCCAGAATGTTGGCAATGTCAGTGGGTTCAGTGTATTTTGTGTCATTTTGGACTAACTCTGAGCATATCTGGAAGTTTCCACCCAGGTTTCTAACATAGCTAAAGAAGGCCTTGTGATTGTCTTTTGTGTCTTTTGCGATTTTTCTCTCAAAGTTGGCCTTGGATGATTTTATGAGTGATCGTAGTTTTTGCTAGTACTGATCAGAGATGCCTTCCCTTTTAGGGATTTTGCTCTGTCATGTAGTAGCTTCCTCCTCCTGTTGTAGAGTTTGTTTATGGCTGGGGTCCACCAGACCGGGCCTGCCTTTGGGTGAATGGGTCTTGGTTTTAATTGGGATTGCATGATCCATGCATTCTTGAAGGTGTCCATAGAAGGCATTTGCAAAGGATTCAGCAGTGTGGGTTGTGGTTTCCACTGGCCCAGGGGCCTTGAAAGATACCACTTCAGTCTTAAGAAGTGTGAAGTTGGCTTTTGAGAAGTTCTTCACTGTGGTCTTTTGTGCAGGGGGTGGGGGCGGGATGTGGATTTCCAGTGAGATTAATTTATGGTCTGATCTTACCAAAGAGGGATATACTTCCGGTGTGGAGCATTTTGTCCCCATGTTTGTGATGATCAGGTCTAGTATATTGTCTCCTCTTGTGGGAATGGCGACTAGTTGTTCCATTGCATTTGAGTTTATGAATTCTAGGAACCTTTGGGCTAGGGTGTTTGGGCTTGAGTAATGTTCCCAGTCTATGTTTGGGTAGTTGAAGTCTCCCAAAATGATGGTATTTGGAGAGACATTCATACTCTCCAGTGTCTTCAGGAAGGCTGTGTGGGGTTCCTGAGTTTCAGAGGGTGGTCTTTAGCATGCTACAAACTGTAAGGCAGTTTTGCCTATGGTTAGTTGCACCTGGATGGTCTCTGATGCTTCGTGCATTGCCACTAACCTGGAGGTGTGGGTATCTTTGATGAATATGGATACTCCCCCTCCTTTTGTGGTTCGGTCCAAGTTTTGGGGCCGGAAAGCATGATATGAGGTAAAACCTGATAGTGCTGGGGTGCTCTCAGGAGCCTTGAACCAGGTTTCAGTCACTGCACAGACATCGATGTTCTCCATACTGAGGAGGGCTTGAGGCGTGCATCTTGAGGTTTAGACTTCTGGCATTGAGCAGCATTACCCTTAGTTTTTTTCCACTTGTGTTTTCTAGAGAGGTAGGTTTGTCATTTGAGCCTTGCCTAAAAAAAGCACTATGGGGGTGGCAAGAGCCTTGGCCAATATCCAGAAGCCCAGGGGTGACAGGTGCAAGCCATCCCTTGCGAAGCAGCATAGCTTGTCAAGCATGTCATCCCAAGCAGACAGACATTGGATCCCCTTTGAATGACACCAGTAATTAAGCCAATTGTTAAAACTGATCATTTTGTCTTTATACTGTGGCATCATTCTTGGTGAGGGTAAGATGCTGCTCAGGGTCAGGGTCATACTGGCCTGGGCTACATAATCAGAGAGCTCCTCTATGTCTCTTTTCATGTAGTCCAGGGAGGTACGTCTCAGGTCGTTCACACCGGCATGTACAATGACTGAGTCATATTTGTACTTGCTGTGGAGTGACCTGAGTGCTTGTGTTATGTGGCGGATTCTAACTCCCGACAGGCAGCTTACTGTGACCTTTTCCTTGTTCAGTCTGGTGAGCGGGATGTCAGTGTGTCTGACTATGGAGTCACCTATTACAAGTGTGTCTGGCATGTTATTTGGCCTTAAGGGCTGTGACTGTTTAGCACACTGACTTTGTGAACTATGTGTTGCATGTGCTATGTCTTGAGGTGGTGGTTGCTTGGGTGTCTGCTTTGGAGGCCTCTGTTGTTTTGGTAGATTTTTAATCAGCGCCTCCGAGTATGTTTTTGTGTGTTTATGTGTTTGGTTTGCAGTTGTGATAGTTCTATGTGAGGTGGTAATCAAAGAATCAAACAGTGAGTAGGGCAGCCTTATTGTTCTGGTTTCAAAACCTACAAAGGACCTACAGGTTCTGCAATGACTTTATAAAGTTTAATAACATCTCTAAGTTTGATAGCTTACCACATATGAACATTGATTGAGTTGTTACAGAAGGCTATGTTGCAGACTACCCTTGATTTAAAAATGTCTGTTAGCAGATTTTGTAATAAAAATCGCTAAAGAAAAAGAAAATGGCTTCTTTAACTCCTGATGGTCTGTTCCAGTACATAGTTTTCACATTTGGCCTTCACAGGGCCCAGATTTATTTCAATAGCTAATGGACAATTATTATTATTATTATTATTATTATTATTATTATTATTATTATTTGTTTTTTGAGCAGGAAAGTCTAAATGGGGAAAAAAACATTTTCAGCAGGGGCTTGGAGAGAAAAACTCCAGAGAGCATACTTACATTTTTAGCATACGAACAGAGGCTTAACAATGCAAATGTACATATATATATATATATATATATATATATATATATATATATATATGGATCACCTTCATTTCATCGACAGTTCATTTCACTGACACTCAACTCAGCAGGCCCAATTCACTGAAACTTCATTTCACTGACACTTCATTTCACTGACACTCATTTCGTCGACAAAACTATTCCACACTGTAGAGTGATCCTGGAGTTAGATTATATAGTAAGGGGGGTGTGGGGGGGTGAAGCCCCAAACACATACTGGGGTTCTATAATAGTTTTTTGGAAATAGTTATTTATCCCACTAGTATAAGCCCCACACACACCCCATTGTGGGGGCTGTGTCCCCCACACCCCCCTTACTATATATTCTAACTCCCAGGGTCCCTCTACAGTGGGGAATAGGCCATTTATCATTGTCGACGAAATGAGTGTGAGTGAAATGAAGTGTCAGTGAAATGAAGTTTCAGTGAATTGGGCTTGCTGACTTGGTTGTCAGTGAAATGAACTGTTGACAAAATGAAGGTGACCCATATATATATATATATATATATATATATATATATATATATATATATATATATATATATGGATTTGTATCACTTCACTGAAAGACCTTTTCACTGACACCCATTTCACTGAGACCAAATCACCTAAAGTTAATTTCACTGAAAGTTCATTTCATCTAAAACTCATTTCACTGACAAGTAGTACTCTAAGGCAAGTCAAAGATATATGTCCTTTTCCACACTGTAGTGTGATCCTGGTGTTACCGTGGTGGTGGTGCTGCGGTAGTGTTGTCGCCTCACAGTAAGACGCTGTCCGGTTCGATTCTCAGCTAGAGCATCTTCTGTATGGAGACATGCGTGAATGGGTGTACCTTCATTGAAGGTTGTGCATCAGGCCTGGCAAGCTGGTACGTAAAAATCAACTGCCAATCATTAGCGGGCCGGAGTTCTGCTGTGGCGACCCCTAACCGGGAAAAGCCAAAAGACACAAACAAACAGTGTGATCCTGGTGTTAGTATATATAGTTGGGAGGGTGTGGGGGCACAGCCCCCCACACTGGGGGGTATGGTAGCATAGCCCCACACTTAATTTGGTTTTCTGTTGTCTGGTTTTGTTTTACATTATTTGGTAAAACCCAACTAGTTGGGGGGGGGGCTACACTCCTAACTATATATACTAACACCAGGATTGCACTACAGTGGGGAAAAGGACATATACCTTTGACTTACCTTAAAGTACTACTTGTCAGTGAAGTGAGTGTTAGGTGAAATGAACTTTAGGTGATTTGGTCTCAGTGAAATGGGTGTCAATGAAATGGTCTTTCAGTGAAGTGATACAAATCCATATATAGACAGACAGACAGACAGAGATAAAGAAAATTTAGTTTTTGCAAGGTTGGCTTTCTGCAGTCAGGATTAGAAAGGAAAGGAGTAAAGATATAGAATAAGGTGAAAAAGTGGAGATTGAGTGTAAAGAGGTCAATATAAACTATGTACATCTAGTTATTTGTCAGAGGAAGAGGTGACTGTTGAATATCAAGTCCGACATTGTTTGAGAAGTGCAGGAGAAGTAGTAACAACATGTAGTTTACAAAGGAATAAATTAGGATAGCAGAGGAAACGTTGAGATGAATCGATAGAACAGAAGACATGCTTTCTACAGGGTTGAGTGAACGGTGTCATGTGTTGGATGTATAAAGGGAAACGATAGGTTGGTGGAAGTGGAAGGGATAAGAGATTTAAAAAAATCAATACTTTGGATGATTTCATGTTAATTATTCTACAGGAGTAGTGATCAAAGTTAGAAGGCATGTATGTATGTATGGATGGTGGATCTAGCCAGGTGCAGTACATGAAGAGAGAAAGTTATTATTTAGATGCTACTGAAGATGAGTTTTGAACTTGTCAAGCCTCATAATCTTTACAAAGCTGCATATTTGGATGATGTCATAATCCATTAAGAGGACTGTAACTCGCTTGCCAAAGGTTCATGTTGCTTTGGCTTCTGTTAGACAAGCTGGGTACACATCAGATGCCCCTAAAATTAAAACCTGGAATGACATAGAAGACACCTGTGGTACATGACAGCAAATGAGGACTATCAAGCCATGAAAAGAGAAGGTTGAGGCACCACAAAACTGGCCAGTATCCCAAGTGGGTGAGGGTATTCCGTGGCTTGACTGGATATTATAGAAAATTTGTACAGCATTTTGCCACAGCTGTATCCCCTCATTAATATCACAAAAGGAAAGATGCCTACAAAAATGAGGTGGACAACAGAGGTGGGGAATGCTTTCCAGCACTTTGTGCTCTGAGCTTGGGTTGGCATAATATGAATTTTCTAAATCTTTTATACACAGGCACATTGGAAGTGGACCTGGGAGCAGTATTGTTTAAGAGAGTGGGGGATTAAGAGCATCCCAAGCTTTATTTAAATAAAAAATTAATAAAACTGAGATTAAATATTCAGATTCAGTCAATGAACAGCTCAACAATGGTGGCAGTGCACCGAGCAGCCCTGCACAATGCTATATTCAACAGATGCAGCCACTTTCATTTTCATTAGATTCTCTCTTAGGAACCTTAGTTAAATCCACCTCCCAGTTAACTCCACCTCCTAGTTAACTCCACCTCCCAGTTATAACCATATAAACCACAGAGTTAAGCACTGGTACATGGTTGCATGTCTAAAGCTGATCTCATAGCCTGTCCAGTATAATTATTTACTAAGAACCTCTTGCTGGTACTCAAACTAAATTTTCACTCTCCACACGTACTGGTATACCCCAAATGTACATCTTATCTATAAACCAAAATGCTCCCTTTGGGAGTTGTGGGTGGAATCTCTGGTTTTTGATAACAGGTGTATTTTTCTATGCGTGTATACTTAGATTGTTCTTTTAGACGGATCATCTCCAACCTTCATAGGTGCTATTCCCCCTTTAGCCACATTAGTAATTATCTTGAATCATGGATTTGCACTTTTAAAACTGTCTCTGTGGCCAGCTTGGTTGAAATAGATATTCTGAGACAATGTAGCAATTGCCTCATGTTTACTCACAAATAGCTACTACTTAAACAGACACAGAATACGAGATGTAGTTATATAATGATACTGGAGAAACGTTCTCATCTTGTCTTTTGGCTTTTCCTGGTTAGGGGTCGCCACAGCGGAACTCCAGTCCGCTAATGATTGGCAGTGGATTTTTACCATGCTGAGTTGCCAGCCCGACACCCAACCTTCAAAGAAGGCACACCCATTCACGCACGCATCTACCTGCATGTCTTTATACATCACTTGACCATGGGGAGGACATGCAGACTCCAGACAGAAGGTGCTCCAGCCGAGAATAGAACGGGAGAACCTCTTGCTGTGAGGTGACAATGCTAACCGCTGCACCACTATGGCAAGCAGGTTGTCAGTACCGCACAACACCATACTAAATCAATCACACACAGCTCAGGCCAAACATATGCTGAGACCCTCCAAAGTAACTTACCTGAACCACAAAAATCTAGTAAATGTGATTTAAGAAACAAGTGCCCTCAACAACCTCACAGACACACAACCAGGCAACACCCAAGTTTATACATATCACTATGAGTCATATTTTTTCAAGTCAGAAGGCCAAATACCCAACCTCCAGCCAATCCAATATCCTAGTCATAGGTGACACCATAGTGGGAGACTGCAATGCACCACTCACCAAACTGTGCAAAGCGAGGGTCATAGTGAGTTGCCAAGATTAGCTACATCATGCAGGACTCATTTTCTTGTGCCACGAGTACATGTATGACACGGTCATAGTGCATGAGGTTTTAAATGAATTGAATCATGCCTCCCTGTAGTATATAAAGAGAGAGATATGACAGAGGTCTTGGAATGTCTGTCTAAAGCAGGTATGAGCCTAGCCTTGATCAGCATTCTACCACCAGTAAGAATGATGCTGTAATATGAACAAAATATTATGAACTTCAACAAGTGGCTTAGCTTCTGGTATCACTCTGAAGGAATGCACTATATTATCTGCATGTGATGAGATGATGACCAGTCCTGAAAGCTTATCCAAGGATGGCCTGCACACATGCATTGCAAAAGATTTTGTATATTGGCTAAATTCTAGTCCACTCCCACAGTGACCTTTTTAGTCTTCTAAAGCTTCCAATATAATAAATCTGAATTTGGATAGCATAAAGGTATTGGTTCTCAATACTCGGAGCCTAAACAAAACGACTCCACTCCCTACAAGCACTGCTAACCTTGTAAAATATCAAATTATGCATCATCATGGAAACCTGGTTCAAGACCAGTGACATCACTCCATCAGTTCAATATCTACCACACATTCAGGTCCACCACCCTAGATGAGGGCACTAAAAGTGGTGGTGTCTCCATAACCATAAACCATTTCACCTCCAGACTCATTAGACAAGATAATGACCTGGAACTTCTCCACGTCCAACTTACTGTTAACAAAACCCCTTAGCACATCTGACAGGAGGACCATCTCTATGCCCCCCTCACCCATATGGCAAGGTGTTTTTAAGGCAAGATGTAGGATTAGTGTTGGGGGAAGCGGCAGGATTAGGGCTAAGGTTAACTTAGCATGCATCACTAAAGTGGGCAGTGGGCTGTCTTCTGATCACTATCTTCTTTATTGTTCTGTCTTTGCCTTGCAACACGAAAGGGTTTCTCTGTGCCACCTACTGAGTCACTTTCCAGAGTGCCAGTGATGACTTGTTCTTTGATATTATGACTCTGTATTAGCCTCTTTGTTAGCCAATGAATATTCCTTACTAGCATAATCTGCCTTTTCTGTCACCCACTTTTTTCTGGATTCCTTCTTTCTTTTGATAATCTCCAGGACTTCTGCATTCCTCCACCAGCTTTCGTTATGTACTTTATTTCTAGATGCACCTCAGATGCATATCTGTTCCCAGTTTCTTCACACATGCGGTTTAGAGATACTACCATTCTTCTTCAACTCCATCTAGTTCATCTTCTTCATGAAGTGCTGGAGTCCTGAGTGTTTCCTTGAACACTTAGGTTCATAGGTTCATAGGTAGTTACTGGGCTATTGGCCCTAGGGCCTATATATGCCTAGCCAAAAAGGCACCCTGGCTTTCGCCACCCAAGAAAATTATTTTCCTGTGCTCCTGTTGAGCAGAGCCACAGAGGTGATCCCTGGGGTGAATTTCCTATCTTCCATCCAATCATCAAGATTTTTCTTGAAGAGTGCTAATGAGGAGCTTTGTTTGATGTATATAGATAGTTTGTTCCAGAGTATGGGAAGTCTCTGGGACAGAAATCTATCCCTCCAACATGTTCTGTTTACTGTGGTGACATGGTTTAGGTCCCTAGAGTGTATAGCTCGGAGGGGCTGGGATTTCTTTAAGTGGAGCATGTCCAACAGCTCTGGGTTTCACATGGCCTTGTTTGTTAGGCAGAGATTGCTTGCCCTTTTCCTCCACTCAACTTCCAGACATTCAGCCCTATTGACTTTAGAGCCTTCTCTGACCACTGTTTCAGCTGACTGTGGCCAACAGTAGTTTATGCTGTGGCTAACTGTTTCATTGGAAATGACTTTTCAATCTCTAACTGCATCCCAGTCCCCTTTCCTTACTAGGAAGAAGTCTATCTGCAATGCATGTCAGCCATTCTTGTATGTGATCATGTGAATGTCTGTCTTGTTGAGCTGTGTGTTGGCCATCATCAATTCATTTGCCAAAAGGAAGTCTAGAATGGCCTCCTCTTCTTTATTCATTTTTCCTTACCCATGTGGACCCAGGCAGTCCTCATACCCTGTTCTGTCTGTCCTGACATGTGCATTTATGTCCCCCATTATTAGCACCAACTCATGTTGTCCTGCATTATATAGTAGATCCTTCAAATGCTGCATGAAGGCACCCCATTCCTCCCTATCACAACCCAGTTTTGGGGCATAGGCTGAGATTATGAATAGTGCCCTCTCTTTACACTGGAGTCTGATTAGCACGAGTCTTAACACTAATTGTGAGGCTGTCCCTCATTATGAATAGTGCCCTATCCTTGCACTTTACTCTGATTACCACAAGTCTTTTCTTCATATCACAAGTTCTGATGACATCCCTCATGGTCTTCTGAAGACTCTTCCTCACTACAATTCCCACACCTCTTAACCCATTACTCACTGACCAGATAATTAAAATGGTTTGATTTAGACATACAGGAACATCAGGGATTCCACCAACATGACTATCTGCAGGACTATCTGCAGAAGGTATGGCATTTAAGTATTTTAATTTCAAACACTAGTATTTCTATACCAGACTTTAGGGTATTCTTCTGGTTTGGGGTTATATTTAAACAGGGCATTGTACTTTGCTGTATTAATAGATGATTCTCTTTCCAGCACCTCCAATGTTGAATTGCAACTACCTGACACTGGCACATGTTCCCTTTCATGCAGGGGCATGGTAGTGGTACAGTAGCTAGCTGGTAGGGCACCTAGGACGTACAAAAACAAAACACACACTATACTGATTAAATGTAGAAAACATATCTGGTAGCAACTCACCCATGATCCACTGTTAAGAAATAAAGAGCATTTCTCCAACAGCAAAAAAAAAAAAAAAAACAGTGTATGCCATCATTTTACATATCATGGCAGTGTTTGCAATATCAGAATATATAGGGACCCAGTGATTACAGTGTCTAGCATACAGAGAGAGACATAAAGTCATAAAATACCAGGATTTGCAGGAAGAAATGAAAGCAATGTGGAAGAAGGATAGTCAGATAGTTCCAGTAGTAGTAGGAGCAATGGGTCTTATAAAAAAACACTTTGCAGTCTCATTTAGATATAGTACTGATACATGTAATGCCACATAAATTACAGGAAGAGGCAACTCTGGGCACACCATGCATGCTGAAAAGTGGACTTTTGGCTAGCATTAAATGCAGAAACAATACTAATTTCATGAACTTTAATCATACTCTGAATTAAGAATGGGGTTTATTCCCATCATGGTATAAGAAGTCAAAAGACTTTGAGAGATTAAACCACTGGAAAACTACTAATTTGTCAGGCTCAAGGATAATGGTTTGGATGAAGTGTTAGTATGCTAAAGTGTAACAAGTCAAGGGAGTAGCTACCTGAGATGAAGTGTTAGTATGCTACAGTGTAACAAGTCAAGGGAGTAACTACCTGGGATGAAGTGTTAGTATGCTACAATGTAACAAGTCGAGGGAGTAGCTACCTGGGATGAAGTGTTAGTATGTTACAATGTAACAAGTCAAGGGAGTAGCTGCCAGGGATGAAGTGTTAGTATGCTACAGTGTAACAAGTCGAGGGAGTAGCTACCTGGGATGAAGTGTTAGCATGCTAGAGTGTAACAAGTCGAAGGAGTAGCAACCTGGGATGAAGAGTTAGTATGCTACAATGTAAGTCAAGGGAGTAGCTACCAGGGATGAAGTGTTAGTATGCTACACTGCAATAAGTCAAGGGAATAGCTACCTAGGATGAAGTGTTAGCATGCTACAGTGTAACAAGTCGAGGGAGCAGCTACCAGGGATGAAGTGTTAGTATGCTTCAGTGTAACAATTCAAGGGAGTAGCTACCTGGGATGAAGTGTTAGTATGCTACACTGTAACAAGTCAAGGGAGTAGCTACCTGGGATGAAGTGTTAGTATGCTACAGTGTAACAAGTCAAGGGAGTAGCTACCTGGGGTGAAGTGTTAGTATGCTACAGTATAACAAGTCAAGGGCATAGCTACCTGGGATGAAGTGTTAGTATGCTACACTGTAACAAGTCAAAGGAGTAGCTACCTAGGATGAAGGGTTAGCATGCTACAGTGTAACAAGTCGAGAGAGTAGTTACCAGGGATGAAGTGTTAGTATGCTACAGTGTAACAAGTCAAGGGAGTAGCTACGTGGGATGAAGTGTTAGTATGCTACAGTGTAGCAAGTCAAGGGAGTAGCTACCTAGGATGAAGTGTTAGTATGCTGCAGTGTAACAAGTCAAGGGAGTAGCTACCTGGGGTGAAGTGTTAGTATGCTACAGTGTAACATGTCGAGGGAGTAGCTACTAGGGATGAAGTGTTAGTATGCTACAGTGTAACAATTCAGTGGAGTAGCTACCTGGGATGAAGGGATAGCATGCCACAGTGTAACAAGTCGAGAGAGTAGCTACCAGGGATGAAGTGTTAGTATGCTACAGTGTAACAAGTCAAGGGAGTAGCTACGTGGGATGAAGTGTTAGTATGCTACGATATAGCAAGTCAAGGGAGTAGCTACCTAGGATGAAGTGTTAGTATGCTACAGTGTAACAAGTCAAGGGAGTAGCTACCAGGGACGAAGTGTTAGTATGCTACATTGTAAAAAGTCAAGGAAGTAGCTACCTGGGATGAAGTGTTAGTATGCTACAGTGTAACACATCAAGAGAGTAGCTACCTGGGATTAAGTTTTAGTATGCTGCAGTGTAACAAGTTGAGGGAGTAGGTACCAGGGATGAAGTGTTAGTATGCTACAGTGTAACAAGTTGAAAGAGTAGCTACCAGGGATGAAGTGTTAGTATGCTGCAGTGTAACAAGTCAAGGGAGTAGCTAACTGGTATAAAGTGTCAGTATGCTACAGTATAACAAGTTGAGGGAGTACCAACCAGGGATGTAGTGTTAGCATGCTACAGTGTAAAAAGTCAAGGGAGTATCTACCAGGGATGAAGTGTTAGTATGGTACAGTGTAACAAGTCAAGGTCAAGGGAGAAGCTACCTGGGATGAAGTGTTAGTATGCTAGAGTATAACAAGTCAAGGGAGCAGCTTCCTGGGATGAAGTGTTAGTATGCTACAGTGTAACAAGTCAAGGGAGTAGCTACCAGGGATGAAGTGTTAGTATGCTACAGTATAACAAGTCAAGGGAGTAGCTACCTGGGATGAAGTGTTAGTATGCTGTAGTGTAACAAGTCGAAGGAGTAGCTACTAGGGATAAAGTGAAGTGTTAGTATGCTACAGTGTGACAAGTCGTGGGAGTAGCTACGATGGATGAAGTGTTAGTATGCTACAGTGTAACAAGTCAAAAGAGTAGCTACCTGGGATGAAGTCTTCATATGCTACAGTGTAACAAGTCAAGAAAGTAGCTAACTGGGATGAAGTGTTAGTATGCTACAGTGTAAAAAGTTGAAGGAGTAGCTACCGGGGATGAAGTATTAGTATGCTATAATGTAACAAGTCGAGGGAGTAGCTACCTAAGATGAAGTGTTAGCATGCTACAGTATAACAAGCCAAATGAGTAGGTACCTAGGATGAAGTGTTAGTATGCTACAATGTAAAAAGTCAAGGGAATAGCTACTGGGGATGAAGTGTTAGTATTCTACAGTGTAACAAGTCAAGGGAGTAGCAACCTAGGATGAAGTATTAGTATGTTACAGTATAACAAGCCATAGGAGTATCTACCTGGGATAAAGTGTTAGCATGCTACAGTGTAACACATCAAGAGAGTAGCTACCTAGGATGAAGTATTAGTATGCTACAGTATAACAAGCCATAGGAGTAGCTACCTGGGAGAAAGTGTTAGCATGCTACGGTGTAACAAGTCGAGGGAGTAGCTTCCATGGATGAAGTGTTAGTATGCTACAGTGTAACAAGTCAAGGGAGTAGCTACCTGGGATGAAGTGTTAGTATGCTACAGTGTAACAAGTCGAGAGAGTAGCTACCATGGATGAAGTGTTATTATGCTACAATGTAAAACATCAAGGGAATAGCTACCAGGGATGAAGTGTTAGTATGCTACAGTATAACAAGTCAAGCGAGTAGCTACCTAGGATGAAATATTAGTATGCTACAGTATAACAAGCCATAGGAGTAGCTACGTGGGATAAAGTGTTAGCATGCTATGGTGTAACAAGTCGAGGGAGTAGCTACCATGGATGAAGTGTTAGTATGCTACAGTGTAACAAGTCAAGGGAGTAGCTACCAGGGATGAAGTGTTAGTATGCTAAAGTATAACAAGTCGAGGGCGTAGGTACCAGGGATGAAGTGTTGGTATGCTACAGTGTAACAAGCCAAGAGAGTAGCTACCTGGGTTGAAGTGTTAGTATGCTACAGTGTAACAAGTCGAGGGAGTAGCTTCCAGGGATGAAGTGTTCATATGCTATAGTGTAACAAGTCAATGGAGTAGCTACCTGGGATGAAGTGTTAGCATGATACAGTGTAACAAGTCAAGGGAGTAGCTACCTAGGATGAAGTATTAGTATGCTACAGTATAACAAGCCATAAGATTAACTATTTGCGATAAAATGTTAGCATGCTACAGTGTAATAAGTCAAGGGAGTAGCTACCAGGGATAAAGTGTTAGTATGCTACAGTGTAACAAGTCAAGGGAGTAGCTACCAGGGATGAAGTGTTAGTATGCTACAGTATAACAAGTTGAGGGAGTAGCTACCAGGGATGAAGTGTTAGTATGCTACAGTGTAACAAGTCGAGAGAGTAGCTACCATGGATGAAGTTTTAGTATGCTACAGTGTAACAAGTCAAGAGAGTAGCTACCTAGGATAAAGTGTTTGTATGCTACAGTGTAACAAGTCAAGGGAGTAGCTACATGGGATGAAGTGTTAGTATGCTACAGTGTAACAAGTTGAGGGAGTAGCTACCTGGGATGAAGTGTTAGTATGCTACAGTGCAACAAGTCAAGGGAGTAGCTATCTGTGATGAAGTGTTAGTATGCTACAGTATAACAAGTCGAGGGAGTAGCTACCAGGGATGAAGTGTTCATATGCTACAGTATAACAAGTCAAGGGAGTAGCTACCTGGGATGAAAGGTTAGTATGCTACAGTGTAACAAGTCGAGAGAGTAGCTACCATGGATGAAGTGTTAGTATGCTACAATGTAAAACGTCAAGGGAATAGCTACCAGGGATGAAGTGTTAGCATGCTACAGTATAACAAGTCAAGGGAGTAGCTACCTAGGATGAAATATTAGTATGCTACAGTATAACAAGCCATAGGAGTAGCTACCATGGATGAAGTGTTAGTATGCTACAGTGTAACAAGTCAAGGGAGTAGCTATCAGGGATGAAGTGTTAGTATACTACAATATAACAAATCAAGGGAGTAGCTACCAGGGATGAAGTACTAGTATACTACAGTGTAACAAGTCGAGAGAGTAGCTACCATGGATGAAGTTTTAGTATGCTACAGTGTAACAAGTCAAGTGAGTAGCTACCTGGGATGAAGTGTTAGTATGATACAGTGTAACAAGTCAATGGACTAGCTACCTGGGATGAAGTGTTAGTATTGTACAGTGTAACAAGTCAAGGGAGTAGCTTCCTAGGATGAAGTGTTAGTATTCTACAGTGTAACAAGTCAATGGAGTAGCTTCCTGGGATGAAGTGTTAGCATGCTACACTGTAACAAGTCAAGGGAGTAGCTACCTGGGATGAAGAGTTATTATGCTGCAGTACAATAAGTCAAGGGAGTAGCTTCCTGGGATGAAGTGTTAGCATGCTACACTGTAGCAAGTCAAGGGAGTACCTACGTGGGTTGAAGTATTAGCATGCTACAGTGTAACAAGTCAAAGGAGTAGTTATGTGGGATGAAGTGTTAGTATGCTACAGTATAACAAGTCGAGGGAGTAGCTACCAGGGATGAAGTGTTCATATGCTACAGTATAACAAGTCAAAGGAGTAGCTACCTGGGATGAAGTGTTAGTATGCTACAATGTAAAACGTCAAGGGAATAGCTACCAGGGATGAAGTGTTAGCATGCTACAGTATAACAAGTCAAGGGAGTAGCTACCTAGGATGAAATATTAGTATGCTACAGTATAACAAGCCATAGGAGTAGCTACCTGGGATAAAGTGTTAGCATGCTATGATGTAACAAGTCGAGGGAGTAGCTACCGTGGATGAAGTGTTAGTATGCTACAGTGTAACAAGTCAATGGAGTAGCTATCAGGGATGAATTGTTAGTATACTACAATATAACAAGTCAAGGGAGTAGCTACCAGGGATGAAGTGTTAGTATGCTACAGTGTAACAAGTCGAGAGAGTAGCTACCATGGATGAAGTTTTAGTATGCTACAGTGTAACAAGTCAAGTGAGTAGCTACCTGGGATGAAGTGTTAGTATGCTACAGTGTAACAAGTCAAGGGACTAGCTACCTGGGATGAAGTGTTAGTATTGTACAGTGTAACAAGTCAAGGGAGTAGCTTCCTAGGATGAAGTGTTAGTATTCTACAATGTAACAAATCAATGGAGTAGCTTCCTGGGATGAAGTGTTAGCATGCTACACTGTAACAAGTCAAGGGAGTAGCTTTCTGGGATGAAGAGTTATTATGCTGCAGTACAATAAGTCAAGGGAGTAGCTTTCTGGGATGAAGTGTTAGCATGCTACACTGCAGCATGTCGAGGGAGTACCTACCTGGGGTGAAGTATTAGCATGCTACAGTGTAACAAGTCAAAGGAGTAGTTATGTGGGATGAAGTGTTAGTATGCTACAGTGTAACATGTTGAGGGATTAGCTACCTAGGATTAAGTTTTAGTATGCTACAATATAACAAGCCAAAGGAGTAGCTACCAGGGATGAAATGTTAGTATGCTACAGTGTAACAAGTCAAGGAAGTAGCTAACAGTACAACAGAGGTGAGAAATCATCTTCTACAAAGACAGTATAAAGAGAAATCAATATGATTAACCCAAAAATATTTTTGAACAAATACAACACATTTGCCATCATTCAAGATAAAACGCATATCTTCCCACTGCCGACACTGGTGAATACATAAGTAGTTCTAATGTCTGTTTAAAGTTCTTTGAAGTAGGAGTAGGGCTGGTCAGTTAACAGTTCCTGGATTACAATGATAGTGCTGACACTGCAGGAAGAACGTGTCAGTGCTTGTACTAAAAACTGGAAACCTTAAAATATGCAGTTAAGCTAGTTTGTTTTGTTGAGCTTTTATAACTACTGTTAAAGATGTTAGAGGTGCTCTAAGAACATAGTTCAGAATTATTTGAAAAAAAGGGAAAATGAAAAATAGATTCTATAAGCCGTGCTTAATACATTAGACGTACTACAATACCGCCCTTCGATTTCTTGTAGCAAGTTATCTTATCTTCATATTTTGTAGCATCTGCGAAAACAACTAAAGCTAGTATGACAATCTTGTATACTTGATAAATATGGTGGGTAATAATAACTCTTATTTATATATTCTTTAAAATTCAACAATATTTCTGGTTATAGTAACAGTGCTTAGGTTTCATAGTTTACCACAGACATTGTGCCCCTGGCTTAGTTAAACACTGCTGGTGGACATTTTTTCCAGTAAAAATAACAACACAGTCAGCGTTAGGTATCTGTAATACCCATAACTGTGGGGGTGGCCCTAATCATCCCTGGCAGTGTGTTCGCCCCACAAAAGCTGCTTCTGGTTGGATACAAATGAGGAGAAGAATGTATCAATTTCCTGAATGAGATCTTTAACATGAACCGAGCTGTGTTATGACCCTTTTGGGGTAAAGCTAATAATGGCCTCTCCTCTCAACCAAACCCATTCTAAAACCTGCCTAGTTCAGATGTGGGTGTGTACAGAATGTTACTGTAGATTAGTGAGGCAGGGGTCATGGGAAGTGTGTGGTTATGACTTCTTTAATTTTCATCACTCAGACTTTAGAGGTGTGTACAGGAGGTCATTATAGCTTAAGTTTGGGGTGGGGACAGTGTGGCTATTGTTTCTTTTACCTTTCTCATAGACATCAGAGATGTACACAGCAGTAACTTGTGTAAAGGCAGTGTATTATACAGAAGTAGCAAAGTAGAATATATTACTGTAATCATTATTTATTTTTCACTTTCCTCACAATCACGCATCAGGCACGTATACAGATGGCTGCTTTGGGGGGTTGGGGTGAGGATGTATGGTGTATATATACATATATATATATATATATATATATATATATATATATATATATATGTGTGTGTGTGTGTGTGTGTGTGTGTGTGTGTGTGTGTGTGTGTGTGTGTCAGCAATGACTTTTAATGCATGACTGTGGCAATTTGAACTTCTGCTTTCATCCCGATCTAACACCATGACTGCTGGGGATACTGGCTTAAATGAGTTATTTCTTAGATTTTTATTACTGTGTTGTCACATCAGGAAATGTGTGTTTAAAGGATGCAAGAACAAATAAAGCTGAACAACAACACTGAATTTCTTTCACTAATTATAATTTCTTTTCAAGCCATCATTGATTGAAAAGGTTGTGTAAAAAGAAAAAAATACTTTAAAATGCACTTCAGAGCATGTAGAAAGTTATAGCTTCTTGAAAAATCTGAATAGTAAGGCAAAATATGAGAAAAGGAATAAATAAGTAATGTGTATGGTGTGGAGAACCCAGGATGGGAGCAAACAGAAATGAGCACTGGAGGATATGTATGTGTGTGTGTGTGTGTGTGTGTGTGTGTGTGTGTGTGTGTGTGTGTGTGTGTGTGTGCACGTGTGTGTGTGTGTGCATGTGTGTGTGTGTGTGTGTGTGTGTGTGTGTGTGTGTGTGTGTGTGTGTGTGTGTGTGTGTATGTGAGAGAGTGAAATGATACACTGTTCTTAGTGCACCATTTCACCTAAGTCTAGCCCTGTATCATTACTGCAACTAAATGTCAGTAACTGTGAATGTCTCTTTGTGAGGTGGGCCAAGATATTGTGTTACATAGGCCTGTTGAAATTAAGAGCATTGTAGCTGCAGGTCATTCTGTGTGGACTACTAAAATTTTGCAGCATGATCTATACGGTTGCTTATGAGGGGTGACAGTGACAAGGTGATACTTCAACTGAAAGTGTCTAGGTGTGCCCCCAACTTGAAATTTGCTGGGGGCCCCCAAAATGTTAACACTGATGCTGTACATCAAAGGTAAAAAAAAATGATTTCCTTATGTCTAGCATGACTCATATAAAGGGAGCTTGAAGTGGATTCTAGGAAAAAAAAAAACACCAAGATCACTTTACAGTGGCAGGTCCACTGAGACATAAAAAAACAAAATGACATAATGATTCTGATGCATTAAAATTGTCAGAGGACAAAGATATAATGAAATGACTGATATATGGTGACAAACATTATTTATTTATACTTTTTTGTTCACTGGGTTAGTCCCGCAAAGCCAATGGCCTCTTTTCAGGGGAGACCCAAGGTGGTATGCATACTGACTAGGGCAAATTTGGTTATGGCGTCTTTTATATCCATCTAAGCTACCACCAATACAGGCCAATGGGGCCTCGGTTCAGCCTCTTATCCAAAGGAGTACAGTATCCACGGCTTATGCTGCATTCCAAATAGACCCACACTGGTTTTCTGCCCCTTCCAAGGAAAGCAGCACTGATAATGACAAAAACTGCACCAAAGAAATGCAACAACATGAACTGCCTGGTATTCTATTTCTCATTTGCTGAAATAACATCAATAGAAATCATTTTGATCCGAATGTTTTGGGGTACTACCATACTCCCCAACTTATTTGGTTAAGAATTCAGGGCAAAGCCAAAACTTATGGGGGCAGTGATAAAATAAGAAAACAATTTTAAATTTGACTCTAATTCAATTCAAATGTCAGTAGAGCAGGTTTTGCTTCGATATGCATTTTTATAACATAAAACTGTAATGAATGTCATCACTGACTGTAATCATGAGTGATCAAAAATGTTATGAGGGGCACGACAAACCTCTGAAACAAAATCAGGGGCATTCTGCAAAAATAGGGGCAGTTGGGAGGTGTGGGGATGTCTGGTCACAATAACCCACTCCAGGATTTGAATACATTTTTGGATCTGCTGGATTGTAAATGATGCAGTTCTAAATTTCTGAATTTTATTATAACTGTCTATAACCAAATCTAAGCAGAGGAATGTAAGAGTCTGTAATTCTAATGACTGAGATCATTAAAACTACGTATTCTTAAAACCTTAAGCTGAGACTTCTTAATTTGCAGACAGTTTAGTATGGTTTAATATTACCATAACATTCATAGTACCAACAAGCAATCGAATTACAAAAAAAAACTACAGCCATAGTGAACTTTCCATCTTCAAAATATGAAACACTACACTATACTATGTCCTCTAAGGTGGAAAATGGGAAAAATGTGGAAAATTTACTAACGACTAGGGAAGGAGCTCACATCATGTTTAAAATGTTACTTTATACTAATGCAACTGATGTTGCAAAAGTCCATGGCCCCAGATAGGAAAAGCCAAGCAACACCCCTACACACACACACACACACACACACACACACACACACACACACACACACACACACACACACACACACACACACACACAAGGAAAAAAAGAAAAATGCAGGTAACTCCAGTCAGCATCAAGTAGTCAGATAATTCAGGTAAGAGCAGGCATGCAGCATTATGAACACCATATACCATCCATAACACCAAAGCACCATATACCATCCATAACACCAAAGCACCATATACCATCCATAACACCAAAACACCATATACCATCCATAACACCAAAATACCATATACCATCTATAGCACCAAACACCATATACCATCCATAACACCAAAGCACCATATACCATCCATAACACCAAAGCACCATATACCATCCATAACACCAAAACACCATATACCATCCATAACACCAAAATACCATATACCATCTATAGCACCAAACACCATATACCATCCATAACACCAAAACACCATATACCATCCATAACACCAAAATACCATATACCATCCATAGCACCAAACACCATATACCATCCATAATACCAAAACACCATATACCATCCATAACACCAAAACACCATATACCATCCATAACACCAAAATACCATATACCATACATAGCACCAAACACCATATACCATCCATAATACCAAAATACCATATACCATCCATAACACCAAACACAATATACCATCCATAACACCAAAATACCATATACCATACATAGCACCAAACACCATATACCATCCATAATACCAAAATACCATATACCATCCATAACACCAAACACAATATACCATCCATAACACCAAAACACCATATACCATCCATAACTCCAAAACACCATATACCATCCATAACACCAAAATACCATATACCATCCATAACACCAAACACCATATATCATCCATAACACCAATACACCATATACCATCCATAACACCAACAATCCAAAGAATTAAAGAAGGTGCAACTATAGTCAACCTTCCATTTTTAAAATATAGAATACTGCACTGTCTAACACAATGTGGAACCAATGGCTTAGTCATACCTCTCAACCTCTTAGAGCAAGAAATCTGGACAAACCTATAAATAAACGTGGGACAAAAGCCCAAAAATAGGGAAAATGTTTAAATATTGCTCTTACAAACTTAGAAAGTTGATAGAATAGCAGGTTTTGCATTAACATGAAATTTCTGAAGGGTATGAAGTCTGAAACTCAAATGTTTGTCATTATTTTCTAACTTCAGTATCTAATGATTTGCTACTAATGTGCCAGAAAACCACAATTTTATAAAAACTATACCAAAAATCTGAGACAAAACTCTGGATATTCTGTGAAAATCTGTACAGTTGAGAGGTATGGGTTACTGGCATATTAACACCTAGGAAGGAAGCCCACACAATGATTAATGTGTGGAAGTTATACAAATTAAAAGCTCTTGGAACCCCCAGCTTCTCTTTGTTTGCCAGAACAGTTAAGTCACTTAGTTACAATGTAAAGTTGTCTTTTTACACTGCTGATAAGACAAACATTTAAGGCATACAGCAGTTGTAATATATTGTGTTTTACCACACATCCAACATTTCAAACATTAGATGCCTGAGAGTAAGTTGAAAAAGTCAAGGTCCCCTACCCCCACCAAAAATAAGCAAATTATTCTCATTTTAGCATCTCTAGTTACAAATTCTCAGTGACAAACACTGTTAAATGTTCTTCCTATCTCTCATTATTACTTCAATCTACCCTCTACTTGCTAATACCTTCATCTTTGACACAAACACACATGCACACACACTCACATACATCAGTTAAAGCCACTTGTATGACTCTATATCTACGATATTAGCTTTGGATCAAGTGAATGAATAAATTCATAACTAATGGCCCAGAAATGTATCTCAGCTCACTGATGCCAGAACTATGCATTGCAACTTCCCTCTGCACTCTCAACTTCTTAGTTCAAGATTCCGAAACGGGGAACAAAATCAGGGACAGCTTTTAAATATTTCTCTTATATACTTAGAAAGTATAAGATATGCATTATTAAGCTTTTTCTGAAGGTTATCAATCTGAAACTCACACATTTGTCATTGTTTAGTGACCTCGATCTGCAACCAGTTGCCAAAAGACACAAATCTAAAAAGGACAGACCAATATACCTCTCAAGTTCTTTGCTTAAGAATTCTTGTCAAAGCCAAAAATTGTTGGGGACAAAAAGGGACAAATGTTAAATATTATTTTATGTATTTGTCAACCAGATGGGTAATGTGTGCCTTATCAGGTGTGACCCAGGAGCACTTTCTGGTTAAGTGACTTGGTCAAAGTCACAAACAAGGCAAATGGAAGTGCGAGGATTCAAACCTTATACCTTTGACTACAGGAAGCAGTTCATTAACCTAAGTGCCATGCAGAGGTGTTGCTGGTTCAACCAGTGCCCTGTATTGATTCAGTGAACTAGCCCCCCAGCCTCAGCTCAGAAGTATAGCTAGGGCAAGGTGACAGGGGCAATCACTCCAGGTGAAAAGTATTGGGAGAGTGTAAATGGCCATCCATCATCCTGTTTATTTTTTTTATTGTTGTTTTCTCTTCAGTTGAAGAACTAGCAGGGATGGGGGGGGGACACATGAATGTAACTGTAATAATCCAGTTGGTACAATGTAGTGATCAGGTTATAACAGTGAAATGTCTTTTTTTTTTGCTCTTCAGTGGAAGAGCTAGCTAGGGTGAGTGTGGATGTTACTGTAGTAATCTGATTGCCAGAATGTAATGATAGGTTACTACAGAGAAGAACGCATTGTTTTGTCTTCAGTTAATGAGCTACCTGGAGTAGGATGCTGGTGTGTGGTATTGCTATAGGGTACTGACTGAGCCCTCTGGCTCCGTTTTTCAGGTGAAGAGCAAAAAAAAAATTACTTCTGCAGATCTGTAGGAATGCCATTTGGCTTCCTGCAGACAGTACCTAATCCACATCCCCTGTACATGGGCAGGAGCCAATCAGGTCCCATTTCTGCTCCCTGCCACCAACCCTCCTTCCTCTCATTTTTGTTAAAAAAAGAAAGAAATGTTTTTTGTCTTTTAAACTGCTGCAAACTGCTTGCCACAAATGTAGCAAGCAGTTGCTGTAGTTTATACCACATACAGAGTGCTACAGCACTCAGGTTTTAATTTAAAAAAGAAAAAAAATACTTTCAACTATAGAAAACTGCTTGCTGCAATGTAACAAGTACTTGCTAGAGTTTAAACCACACAGGGAGCGCTACAGTGCTCAGGTTTGACCACAAAAGGAATATTGCCTTTTAAAAGCTGGTATGCATTAAGGAAGAATCAGGATTGGCTGACTGCACCCCCAACATGTTGTGCCCAAGGCAGTTGCCCCTCTCACCCTGCCCTAGCTGCGCTACTGGTGCTAGACAACTTTAAATCACTTAAAATGTTAACAGAATAATTAGTGTTAGATGGACGTGCATTCTCTGAACAATAAAACTGCGACATTGTAATGGGCATCATTGTTAACTGACAGCAATCTTCAGTGATTTATCAGAAAAAAATCTGTCTATGGGCATAAACAAGAGGCAAAATCAGTGGCGTTCTGCAAAATCAGAGACTGATAAGAAGCAAGTTAATGTAATTCATTTTAAATGTTAACAGAACAGGTTTTGCATCAACATGCATTTTATGAAAATTTGAAGAACAAAATGATGAAACTCTTGTATTTGGCATTACTGGCTGACTTTAAACCTTGGTGATTTTTAACCATCAGTGATTTATCAGAAAATGAAGACAGAAGTGAAGCACTGAGGTTCTAATCTCTAAGTAAGCTCAAGGATTCAAGGTTTGATTCTTTCTACCTCTATTTATCTACTGTGCAGCTTGATTAAATTGCCTAACCAGACATTTCTTCTGGGTTGCCCCTTTACCTGGTTTAAATGATAGAGAAACTAAAAATAGAGAGCACACATGTGAGTCTAATTGCAGTTTCTGAACAATAAAAGCAGATCCACATTATGGTTATATGGGGTCCCAGGCAGAGTAATGGACCAGACCCCTCACAGCCATACCAATATGCCTTTACTTGGCTAGCTCTCCCCACTACCATAAAACACTGTTGAAACATGTCAGTGTGCATACTATGGTTATATGGGGGTCCCAGGCAGAATAATGGACCAGACCCTCACAGCCATACCAATGTGCCTTTACTTGGCTAGCTCTCCCCACTACCATAAAACACTGGTGGAACATGTCAGTGTACATACTATGGTTATATGGGGTCCCAGGCAGAGTAATGGACCAGACTCCTCACAGCCATACCAATGTGCCTTTACTTGGCTATCTCTCCCCACTACCATAAAACACTGGTGGAACATGTCAGTCTGCATACTATGGTTATATGGGGTCCCAGGCAGAGTAATGGACCAGACCCCTCACAGCCATACCAATGTGCCTTTACTTGGCTAGCTCTCCCCACTACCATAAAACCCTGTTGGAACATGTCAGTGTGCATACTTTGGTTATATGGGGTCCCAGGCAGAGTAATGGACCAGACCCCTCACAGCCATACCAATGTGCCTTTACTTGGCTATCTCTCCCCACTACCATAAAACACTGGTGGAACATGTCAGTCTGCATACTATGGTTATATGGGGTCCCAGGCAGAGTAATGGACCAGACCCCTCACAGCCATACCAATGTGCCTTTACTTGGCTAGCTCTCCCCACTACCATAAAACACTGGTGGAACATGTCAGCCTGCATACTATGGTTATATGGGGTCCCAGGCAGAGTAATGGACCAGACCCCTCACAGCCATACCAATGTGCCTTTACTTGGCTAGCTCTCCCCACTACCAAAAAACACTGGTGGAACTTGTCAGTCTGCATAATATGGTTATATGGGGTCCCAGGCAGAGTAATGGACCAGACCCCTCACAGCCATACCAATGTGCCTTTACTTGGCTAGCTCTCCCCACTACCATAAAACACTGGTGGAACTTGTCAGTCTGCATACTATGGTTATATGGGGTCCCAGGCAGAGTAATGGACCAGACCCCTCACAGCCATACCAATGTGCCTTTACTTGGCTAGCTCTCCCCACTACCATAAAACACTGTTGGAACATGTCAGTGTGCATACTATGGTTATATGGGGTCCCAGGCAAAGTAATGGACCAGACCCCTCACAGCCATACCAATGTGCCTTTACTTGGCTAGCTCTCCCCACTACCATAAAACACTGTTGGAACATGTCAGTGTGCATACTATGGTTATATGGGGTCCCAGGCAGAGTAATGGACCAGACCCCTCACAGCCATACCAATGTGCCTTTACTTGGCTAGCTCTCCCCACTACCATAAAACACTGTTGGAACATGTTAGTGTGCATACTATGGTTATATGGGGTCCCAGGCAGAGTAATGGACCAGACCCCTCACAGCCATACCAATGTGCCTTTACTTGGCTAGCTCTCCCCACTACCATAAAACACTGGTGGAAGATGTCAGTCTGCATACTATGGTTATATGGGGTCCCAGGCAGAGTAATGGACCAGGCCCCTCACAGCCATACCAATGTGCCTTTACTTGGCTAGCTCTCCCCACTACCATAAACCACTGGTGGAAGATGTCAGTTTGCATACTATGGTTATATGGGGTCCCAGGCAGAGTAATGGACAAGACCCCTCACAGCCATACCAATGTGCCTTTACTTGACTAGCTCTCCCCACTACCATAAAATACTGGTGGAACATGTCAGTCTGCATACTATGGTTATATGGGGTCCCAGGCAGAGTAATGGACCAGACCCCTCACAGCCATACCAATGTGCCTTTACTTGGCTAGCTCTCCCCACTACCGTAAAACACTGGTGGAACATGTCAGTGTGCATACTATGGTTATATGGGGTCCCAGGCAGAGTAATGGACCAGACCCCTCACAGCCATACCAATGTGCCTTTACTTGGCTAGCTCTCCCCACTACCATAAAACACTGGTGAAGCATGTCAGTGTACATACTATGGTTATATGGGGTCCCAGGCAGAGTAATGGACCAGACCCCTCACAGCCATACCAATGTGCCTTTACTTGGCTAGCTCTCCCCACTACCATAAAACACTGGTGGAACATGTCAGTCTGCACACTATTTTCTTCTCTATTTTTACAATAATCACAGAAATTTGGATTTAATTTAAAAATTGTGTTAAATATTTTACAGCAAAAACACTGACAGCTATTTAATAAACAAAACAAAATACTCTCACATTGGAAACAGCATGAGTATCAGTAAATCCTTTAAAACTCACATTTATTGAAAATGCATCAGGCAACCCATTTAACAACAACAAATGTGCTGATATTCACAGTCAAACAGGATAAAATGAAGCATTAATTATGGGTTATCTGCAGGGTGCAGAAATTGAAAGACAAATGTGTAATGAATTTGTCAGCACTTTGGGACAGCTACTGGACACAAGTGTTTTTTTTTCAGTGGCAGCCCAGTAGCACTGTCTGGTTAAATGGCTGGAGGGGGGGGGGTAAGCCCCTTTTTTACTACAATTGACTTATTTCTTCCTTTACACCATAACTACTCTGCAATGCAGGATGCTCCAACAAACACAAACACAGATATGTCACCGTTACTTAGTGCTACTCACACAACTGCATACATTCATAGGTAGGTACTAGGCTATTGGCCCTAGGGCCTATATAAGCCTAGCCAAAAGGTACCCTGGCTTTCGCCACCCAAGAAAATTATTTTCCTGTGCCACTGTCAAGCAGAGCCACAGAAATGATCCCTGGGGTGAATTTCCTATCTCCAATCCAATCATCAAGATTTTTCTTGAAGAGTGCTAATGAGGAGCTTTGTTTGATATAGATAGGTAGATTGTTCCAGAGTATGGTAAGTCTCTGGAACAGGAATCTATCCCTTCAGCATGTTCTGTTTATTGTGGTGACAAGGTTTAGGTCCCTAGAGCATGTAGCTCATAGGGATTGGGATTTATTTAAGTGGAGCATGTCCAAAAGCTCTGGGTTTGACATAGCTTTGTGTGTTAGGCAGAGATCGCCTCTGAGTAGGCGATATGCGATGGAGTAAAGCTGCAGTTTTTTGAGACGGTCTGCGTAGGGCATCTGTTTGAGGCTGCTAATCCTCTTTGTGAGGTATTTCTGTGGCCTTTCCAGTTTTTGTAGATGTCTTGCGAGGTACATACCAAAAGGGGCATTGTACTCTATAATGGGTCTAATGAGTGACTAGTAGAGGGGAACAATGACCTCTTTTTTCCTGGATGAGAAACCTTTTGTGATGAGGTGTGCCACATAGAAGGATTTCCTGACTACAGTGGTGATGTGATTATCAAAGGAGAGACTACTGTTTACCTGTGTCTCAAGGTCTCTTATCACACGCTTGGTGTTATGTAGACTACCACCTATGTGGTAGTTCATGGGTACAGAGTTTTTACCAAAAGGGGTGACAATGCACGTTTTGGCATTGAGCTTGAGGCCATGGCTTTGACACCAGGCATCTGTTTCAGCAAGGCCCTTTTATAGGATGTCCACATCTTTTGGAGTTTTGATTATGGCTCCTAGTTTGCAGTCATCTGTGAACTTTGTTAGCCAAAGACCTTCTGTGTTAGCCTGTACTTCAGAGAAGTAGATACCAAACAGGAGAGGACCCAGGACTGAACCCTGTGGTACTCCACTTGTCACTGGTCTGAAGTTGGATTTGGAGTCTGCTACTTTCACAGTGTGGGTTCTGTCAGTGACCCAGTTGGCAACCCATCTTGTGACATAGGGATTTATACCTAATTTAGTGAATTTATCTAAAATTCCAGAGTGGGAGGTGATGTTGAAAGCCTTGGCGAGATCTAGATAGGTTGTGTGAACCACCTTACCATCATCTACGGCTTTGGTGGCCGCTTCAAAGTAGTCTATCAGGTTTAGGAGACATGATCTGCCTTTTACAAACCTGAACTGGGTGGGGTCCAGAGTGTGGAGATTACCAATGTCATTGTTTATAAGTTCCATGATAATATGTTCCATAGCCTTGCAGACCAGGCTCGTCAGGCTAATGGGGCAGTAATTTCTGGGGTCCGTGGTGGCTCCCTCTTTGTGGAGTGGGATAACTGTCGCTGTGCACCATTCAGTGGACACATAGCCTGAGGTGAGGCTATGATTGAACATGGTACTTAGGTGGGGTGCCAGTTTGTTCTGTAGTTCATGTAGAATGCATCCTGGGATGTTGTCAGGTCCCACGGATGCTGTGTTCTTGGCTTCGGAGAGTGTGTTTTTTACCTATGTAGCCATGATTACAGGAACTTTGCACTCTTCCGGTATAGAGATGGGCCCTTTAGGGGATGAGAGGGGGGTAAAGTTAGCACTGAACCTATCTGCCAGGATGTTGGCAATATCAGTTGGCTCTGTATATTTAGTGTCATTGTGCTGTAACTCAGAGCAGATCTGAGTGTTGCCATTGAAATTCTTGACATAGCTATAGAATGCTTTGTGGTTGTCTTTAGAGTCAATGGCAAATTTTGTTTTCATAACTAGCTATGGAGGATTTTATGAGGGATCTCAGCTTCTTACTGAGGCTGACCATGGAGTTCCTCCAATCATGGGATTTTACTCTTTTTTGCAACAGTTTCTTTTTTCTGTTGTAGAGTTTGTTTATGGCAGGGGACCAGCAGATTGGCTTCCTTTATTTGGAAGATAGCATCTTGGTTCTGTTAGGGATTGCATGATCCATGCACTCATGTAAGTGCTTATAAAGTGCATTTGTGTAGGATTCAGCAGTCATACCTCTATTGTCCATCAGCATGGGTGTTGTGAAGTTTGCCACTTCTGTCTTACGAAGCGTGAAGTTGGCTTTGGAGAAATTTTTTACGGTGGTTTCCCTAATAGGGGGTGTGGGAGGGATGTGGATGTCTAGGGTGATTAGCTTGTGGTCGGATCTGACCAACGAAGAATTGCCCTCTGGTGTGGAGCACCGGTTGCCCATGTTGGTAATAACCAGGTCTAGGATATTGATGCCCCTGGTGGAGGTGTGGATAAGTTGATTCAAGGCATTGAAAGTTATGAATTCCAGAAAAGGTTGAGCACAAGAGTTGGTACATGAGTAGTTTTCCCAGTTAATGGTGGGGTAGTTGAAATCACCCATTATTAGGATGTTAGGTTGTACCCTAATATTTTTCAGTGTATCAAGAAATGAGGAGTGGGAATCCTGGGGCATGTTGGGGGATCTGTAGCAAGCTACAATTTGGATTGCGGTCTTGCCCAAAGTTAGTTGCACTTGAATAATCTCGGATGCATTATGCTGAGCAATTAGCCTGGAGGTGTGGATATCCTTAATGAATATGGACATGCCTCCGCCTTTAGTGTTTCGGTCCAGGTTAGGTGGCCGAAAGGTGTGGTATGAATTATAGCCTGGTAATGCAGGGGTACTCTCTGGAGCCTTGAACCAGGTCTCTGTCATTGCACAGATGTCGATGTTCTCTATTTTAAGGAGTGCCTCGAGTGAGTGCATTTTGAGGTTTAGACTTCTAGCATTGAGTAGCATTACCCTCAGATTTTGCTTGCTTGTACCTGTTACGGTGGTGAATTTGTCATTTGAACCTTGCCTAAAAAAGGCACTATAGGGGTGGCTAGAGTCTTAGTCAGTATCCAGAATCCCAGGGATGACAGGTGCAGGCCATCTCTGGCAAAGCATCATGGTCTGTCGATCATGTCATTCCAGGCAGACACATACTGGATCCTCTTAGAATGACACCAGAAGCTTAGCCAATTGTTGAAGTCAATAATTTTGTCTTTGTACTGTGGTATCATTTTGGGTGATGGCAGGATGCTACTCAGGGCTAGGGTCATACCTGCCTGGGCTACAAGATTGGACAGCTCCTCCATGTCCCTTTTCATGTAGTCCAGGGAGGTACGTCTCAGGTCATTCACACCAACATAGACAATGACAGAGTCATATTTGTACTTGTTGTGGAGTGACCTGACTGTGTGCATTATGTGGTGGATCCTGGCACCTGACAGGCAGCTGACAGTAACTTTCTCCTTGTTTAGCCTGGTGAGTGGAACATCAGTGTGCCTGACTATAGAGTCACCTATGACTAGAGTGTTGGGTACGTTGTTATGCTTTATGGGCTGTGGTTGTGTGGCACACTGAGTTCAAATGTTTGAGATAAAATTAATGAACAAATACATGAATAATGACCAAGAACCATGCAGTGCATGCCAGCACACAGACACTCATGTCTGCCCAACCTCTTAGCTCAAAAATTAAAGACCCAAACATCAGGCACAGATTATAAGTCTCTGTCTTCTATAGTTAGAAAGTTACATTATCAAGCATTTGTTGAGGGACACAAAGTCTGAAATTCACATCCTGACATTTAGTACTTGTAATTCTCAACAAAATGCCAGAAAGCCAACATTTCTACAAGAAATGGACCAAAACAATTCTCAATTTCTTTGCTCAAGAATTCTGGACAAGGGCAAAATAATTGGGGGGAGGCCCCAAATGAGACAACTTTTGATACTTTTTTTAATCTTTTTTTTTACAAGGTAAATCTACTGGGGAAAGTCACTCTTTTTTTGGGGTGACACAGGAATACTGTCTGAGAGACTTTTCCACAGTGAGATCATAATTAAATAGAGCTGGGAGGATTCAAACCCAGCATTTTTGGGTAACAGAAGTAATTCATTAACAGCTCAGAGCTTTAAATGCCCGACAACTCTAACAGATTTAAAAAAATTAACAGAACTACAACTGGTGTTGCATAGACATACATTTTCCAAACAATGGGAATGATGAAACTCTACCAAATAAGGAAGTTAGGGGTGATCTGGCAATTTGTGTGGAAGATTAAGCCACCAGCTCAAAGGTACAGGTTTGATTCTTCAACCGCTTGACTCTAATCAAGTCACTCAATCAGGAATCCTTATCTAAGGGGAGACACACACACACACAACACACACACACACACACACACACACACACACACACACACACACATAGACACACACACACACACACACACACACACACACACACACACACACACACACACACACACACATGCACACCTGTTTATTCAGTGGCTTACTGGCTGTGAGTTTTGGCACATCTGCCTACAGCTAGCACTGATTCTTTCAAAATCCCCATTGAGCAATGGTTGTCCAAAGAGATAATCAATCACACCTGCTTGTTAGGAGAAAACTGAGTTGTTTTAATAGGGACTGGGACCCTAAGGGGTGCACATTTTTACAGGGGAGAAGGGAGACATGCCCCCCATGTATCCACCTAGTTGATCATCAGAGGATGATTAACAACAGCCCTATTAGCAGCCATTTACAAACTTTGTTAGCTAGAGGTCTTGCCTCTCTACTTGGAGATATGAGAAGTAAATGCCAAAATATAGAGGTCCCAGCACCTAACGCTAAAGGACACCATGGTTCACTTTCATGCTTTCTGATCACCTTCCTGCAAACTTGCTATGTGTGGATTCTGTCTTTCAGCCAGTTTGCTATCCATATTATCACACATAGGCCTATTTTAATACATTTAGCTTCTGTGTGATACTTGCATAGGGAATGGTGGTGAAAGCCATGGCCAAGTCATGATGCACCACTGTCTACAGCCTCAGTAACCTTTCTGAGGAAAATTACCAGATTCAGTAGATGGAATCTACCCTACACAAAGCCTGATTGGTGGGGGTCAAGCCTAATGAGATTCTTGACATCATAGTCTATGAGGTCAATTCTCATCCTCACCCCCCTTTTTCCTATTTTCTACGTGGGGTCGGGGTGTCATGTCAGCTGTCTTTATTTCCCTATTCAGTGCCACTCTCCTACCTTCTTCAACAGTCATGTCTGACTGTCAGACGTCTTCTCTTACACAATCCGTCTACTTTGCTGGATGTCCTTGTTCCTTCATGCTTTCTTCCTGTCTGCCCCAAATCCTCTTCACCAGATTGTCTTCTGCTTTTCGGTATGTGCCTGAACCACCATAAACAATTACCTCAGATCTACTTGGGCTTCTGCCCTGATGTCTTCATGTCTTCATCTGCCCCACAGTGTGCATCCCACCACCCATCTCAGGCACATCATTTCCATCACCTCTAGCTTCCTCAACTGCTCTGTCTTCTCTGCCAGTTCTGTACCGTACAGTAGTACTGGTCACACCATTGTTTTGTACTCCTTACTTTTCAGCTTCCTTGGCATACTTCTGAAATACACTACCCCTGGCACTCTGTGCCAGTTGACTGCAGCCCCTCTGATTCTAGCATTGACCCTATCATTCAGACTTCCCTTCTCCTGAACCACCCCTCCCAGATACTTGAAGCTATTAACCTGCTCCACTGTCTTCCTTTCTATCTCAATTCTCAGCTTCTTCTGATTTCCCCCGTTAGCTGCCATTGCAGCTGTTTTATCTGTGCTTAGTTTCATCCTACGTACCTTCAGTTTTGCATTCTAGACCCCTGTCCTTTGCTAAAGTTCATGTTCAGACTCTGCCTGTACCTGTAATGCCACATCATCTGCATACAGCAGTTTTGTAGATTGCTAATATAGTCCATCACTGGTACAAACAGCTGTGGGCTCAGAGGTGAACCCGAATGCACACCCACTCCTACTGGGAACCCCTCTGTGAGTCCAAACACTGTTTGTGCTTGTGTCATTGGGTCCTTGTACATAGCTGGCACTAATTCTACTAACATTTCTGCGATTTCTAACCTTAGCAATACTGCTAGTTTTAGCTTCTTCTCAACTATCTGTCTAATTGTGTTAGCAGCCCTACAATGTACTACAGTGCCTGCACCTGGCCATGAGTGGCCATTATAAGCTGTGCTAGGGTTTGTGCATGTGTGGACAGCTACATGATACCCATATATACCTGTAACCTTTTGCAACTCATACAGCTGACGATAGGGAAGCAAAGACACATTGGTGGTATGACTTGTAGACCATTTCCATGCTAATAATGCACTCTATATATGTTTGTAAGAGTGTTCTGGATGGGTAAAGGGCACGCATCTGCCACACCTCTCCACACATGTCTGTTGTGGGTACACTAGTGCACATTGGCATTGGCCTATGTCATACTGTCATGCTTTTCATCAAAGCATGTCATGTGGTTTCTGCTACATGCGTCAACATGACATAGCTACCATTTCCCTCCTGGTATCAACCTGAAAGTGACTATGGGTTCTGCAATGGACACACCTGAAGGGCTTGCATTTGATACAGCAGGGACACCAAGAATTTCCTTCACATGCTGATTCTGCACTAGTGGAAGCACCAGCTGGGCAAAATCATATGATGGCTTCCAGTAAAAGGTGGTTGCCTGGCACTGTCTTGCCAAGACAGTGAGCGATGCCATAGGAAACACAGGGTCTATATTACCTTATCAAAAAAGCTAGTCAGTGAATCCTTGTTTGCTGACCAATAAACAGCAAACTCTCAAATCTTCAAAGAGCCACTTCAGCGAATTTTTTCCTAGGGGAAAAAAAATTGCCTGGTTATCTTCGGGAATTTTCCCTTTTCCCCACTGTAGTGCAATCTAGGAGTTGGTATATTTAGTTAGTAAGGGTGTGGGGAGGGAATAGCTCCCCAGATTGGAGGGTATGGGGGGATGAAGCCCCCCCACTTTGAAGGGTTTGAAATATTGTTTTGTTTCTGATTGGCCAAGCGATTTTTTTCCCATAGGAAAAAATTCGCTGAAGTGGCCGTTTGAAGAAGTGACAGTTTGCTGTTTATTGGTTGGTGAACAAGAGTTCACTGACTAGGTTATTTGATAAGGTAATATAGACCTGAAATATCCACTCTGGTGAGCAGTGCCTGGATCAGTACAATGACCTGCAGAAGCATCACTATGACCTACATAGCCAGTGGGAAGAAGATTTTAGGCAGACAGCACCTGAATTCTACAGTTAATATGACCTTCTTATAGTTTTACAAAACCAGGCATTATTGTACCCTCTGTATGCAGTTACTAAAGTTCATGGGTCTACTTTTGTTCTCTTTTTTGTGTTTTTTTCTGAACATGTTGAGGTACAGGAGAATTGACTGATCTGTCAGAGGAGGCAAGCACTCCTTTGTGGCAATTGCAACATGTACATTGAATTACTGCCATACCTGTATATATCTGTACCTCACCTACTTAACTGCCCTTGTTCACAATGCTGCTAATTAGTTTCACCACTGATAATAGTTTTCCTTTGCTTTCTTTGTCAAAAAACCTGCAAATGCAAGTGTAATTATGCTGCTGCCCTTCCTATGGCCAGGTATTCCTGATGGTGACTTTGTATTGCAGACTGGGTTTTCCTTGTGTGTCACACTGCAAAGACGAGTGCAGGTCTCTGCTGTGGTGCATTTCCATTTGGCATAGTTCAGTGCTTTGTTCCTATGTGTCAGCCATGGTAGTATCAGTCACTGTCCTTATCAACCTGACATATCATACTTTATGGTCCATTACACTTGCCGTAACTGTACCAGTTATGCCTGGCATACTATGGTTATGCCAGTGTCAAGCTGTCATGTGTTGATGCACTTGGTTTTATGATTGTTAGCATGTAGTATTGCCACAGGAATTATGTACCCCATGTGTATCTTTGGTAGTATTCTGAGGAATGTTATATATGGCCCCTTACCACCCTCTGTTCTACTGTATAGTGCTTGCTCATAACCTCTTCAGGACTGTGCAGTTCATTTGTACAGTTGGGTTGCAGTTATTTATGTTTAACTTCAATGCCCATACACTCAAGTATTGCTCCATTTACTGTGTCTGTGTCCTACACACTGGTGACAGGGTACCTCATATCATATCTCACCATGTAGCCCACATAGTTCTGAATTAGGTTTGCTCTAATCTTGTATATATTGCTTCCATTTTGATGGGTTCCCTCAAATTATCTATCGTACGATCCAGTTAATATATAATTATTGATCATGGGATGGGTAAGGCTAATCTATAACCAAATACGGTAAGTTAATTCGAGCACCAGAAGGGAAGTTGGCTAGGCTTAAAAATGCCCACAAGGGCAGCTAATTTAGTACTTAGCTATGAATCTATGCACCTACACTCAGCTAATGACATTTTTCCCCTTCCTAGGCAAGTACTAAAAACCATTGTGTAGCACAACTATGTAATCATTACGTTTGAGTTATTTTTTTCTCTTTATGTAGCCATCTTTATTTCATTATTTGTCCTTTGTTTTGTTTTCCTCCATGACAAGTCATGTTTTCTGCAATGTCAGCCACATAGTTGGATGTGTTTTACTTTGTGGTATTCTACAACAGAAATTAGGAAAATTGTTGGCAACCCTGCCACTTTAGAAGAACCTTATGTTAGGGATTCTCTCTGTTTCTCTCTCTTGGCAATGTTTAAGTTGAATCAATGACAGGGCGGTATTATTTGCCACCAATGTTGGGCAGGCTTTATATAGTAACAATTAATCACCACTCAATAAATAAAAAACAATAAAAGCAAGCAGAAAAAACACCAAGAAATGTCTTTGCAAGACTGTAAAATTTAATGTCAAAACTAGGTTTAGCGCTTTCATCTTAAAACAACAGACTTCATTAGAACATAGAACAAATACCACATTCTAACTTCTGATGAAGTGCATATTTTTTAGGATGAACTCCAATGCTATTTCTGCCATAAATATCTGGTTATAGGTTAATGGGTTCATATGTGCTTACTAAGCTATAAATCTATGAGAATTTCAAGAAGCCCTTCTTTACATTCTCATGGTAGTTTTTAACCTTTATGTTTTGCATACAAATAATCCAGATGTGGGCAAAACAAGGGCATGCTGGGACATTTAGTTGTTGTCTCCATCCATGAGGGACATAGGCACTAAACTGAGAATGAACGTGTGGTTTCCCACTCATTTATCTAAATTACATTTGAGTAGAGTGAGATATGTACTCAGTTTTATTTGGAGTGGAAAATGATCCCATACAAGAGGTATTCTCTGTGATATATAATTATACTGCCTGTGATGCATAAGTTATTTTCCCTCCAACAGCACAGATGTAAAACATTGTGGATACCTTTATTCTTAGGAGCATACTCCTGCAAGCATTGCAAAATGTAAACACTTCATATCCTTAAGTTATTGGTCTTTTCCTTCTGTAAGAGTTGAAGCAACACAGCGTTCTGATTGTTTATTTGTGACAGTGGATATTACATTACTTACACATGTACCCCTTTTATGTAAGTAGAAGTATTAGCACAATAATCTGATTGTTTATTTGTGACAGTGGATATTACATTACTTACACGTGTACCCCTTTTATGTAAGTAGAAGTATTATCACAATAATCCGATTGTTTATTTGTGACTGTTGATATTACATTACTTACACGTGTACCCCTTTTATGTAAGTAGAAGTATTAGCACAATAATCTGATTGTTTATTTGTGACAGTGGATATTACATTACTTACATGTGTACCCCTTTTATGTAAGTAGAAGTATTAGCACAATAATCTGATTGTTCATGTGTGACAGTGGATATTACATTACTTACACGTGTACCCCTTTTATGTAAGTAGAAGTATTAGCACAATAATCTGATTGTTCATTTGTGACAGTGGATATTACATTACTTACACGTGTATCCCTTTTATGTAAGTAGAAGTATTAGCACAATAATCTGATTTTTCATTTGTGACAGTGGATATTACATTACTTACACGTGTACCCTTTTATGTAAGTAGGCGTATTAGCACAATAATCTGATTGTTTATTTGTGACAGTGGATATTACATTACTTACACATGTACCCCTTTTATGTAAGTAGAAGTATTAGCACAATAATCTGATTGTTTATTTGTGACAGTGGATATTACATTACTTACACGTGTACCCCTTTTATGTAAGTAGAAGTATTAGCACAATAATCTGATTGTTTATTTGTGACAGTGGATATTACATTACTTACAAGTGTACCTCTTTTATGTAAGTAGAAGTATTAGCACAATAATCTGATTGTTTATTTGTGACAGTGGATATTACATTATTTACACGTGTACCCCTTTTATGTAAGGAGAAGTATTTGCACAATAATCTGATTGTTTATTTGTGATGGTGGATATTACATTACTTACATGTGTACCCCTTTTATGTAAGGAGAAGTATTAGCACAATAATCTGATTGTTTATTTGTGACGGTGGATATTACATTACTTACAGGTGTACCCTTTTTATGTAAGGAGAAGTATTAGCACAATAATCTGATTGATTATTTGTGACAGTGAATATTACATTACTTACACGTGTACCCTTTTATGTAAGGAGAAGTATTAGCACAATAAACTGATTGTTCATTTGTGACAGTGGATATTACATTACTTACACGTGTACCCCTTTTATGTAAGGAGAAGTATTAGCACAATAATCTGATTGTTCATTTGTGACAGTGGATATTACATTACTTACACGTGTACCCCTTTTATGTAAGGAGAAGTATTAGCACAATAAGCATTAGATTTTTGTGGCGTTTTCAGGACTGCATATATAGGAACCCTAACTTCTACAACATGCTTGGTAAGTACATGATGTCAGTGTTGAAGTTTAAAAATGCTTGTCATGAAGCAATATATATATAAATATATTAAATATATAAATATATATAAATATTCTGAGGAATTTAGACTTGCTGTTTTGAATATGATTGAAGAAGGGTGTGTCTTTAGATTTAAATACATGGAGCCTTGTGGAGCAAATGTAGTCCGCTAAGCCTTTTCATGACAGAGTAATCGACTGGTAAATATTTAATCGATTTATATGTGTTTGCTGTTTGTGATGTTATTACTCTTAGAATATATTTTGAGCTCAAAGCATTTGGTAATAAAGACTTTTTACCTATGACTAATCCTGCTGTATGTTGTTTCTTTCCGTCTTTTCCTCTGGTTGTTTATTTTGTAGAAAATTAGCATCACTGACATATGGGAGTGTTAATCTGTGCTACTTAGAATTTAATCACTCTGTACTATTCCTTTTTCTCTATAGTATACTTTCAAAATAAACATTTAAAATAGGATACATCTAATACAGCCAAATGCTTTGGAGAGCATCTGCTAAATCCACTTACCTCATTGGTCCAATTATATACTTTAATTATTGTCAAATGCAGTGTGAGCTAGTAGTAATTACATGCTTTGATAGCTGTTTTACTCAAGTCTGAGCTTTCTCTAAAAAAACCCTTAGAATATATTAAGGAAAGTAACACAGAAACATAAACTCCAACAGCAATAAGGAACGCTGGGCCTGCCTAGACTGTCCCATCCCCTGTGCATTAATGAAAGGCTGCAGGTCATAGTTAAGCAGCATTTTATTTCTAGCATTTTCATCGGTACCATTTTTTTCTCTGTGTTTATGCATTTAGTTTTTTCACTATTTTGGCATACCACCTCCTCTGGAACATTGTTCCAGTCATCCAGAACCATTTCTTTAAGTGAATATTTCACCACATTTCTATAAGATGGATACTGATTTTTTATATGCTTTTACATCACAACATAAATATACTATGTATGTAACTGGATCATAGGATCATAGGAAGTTACTAGACTATTGGCCCTGAGGCCCTTATAAGTCTAGCCAAGAGTTTAGCTCATGTTTAAACAAGTCAGCACCCAAAGCCCCTGTCCAGCAGGGACACAGGTATTTTCTGTTTCTCATCTAGTTATTCAGGGAGGTACTCTTCTTGACATGGAGAAGAAGTCTATTCCACAGATGGGGGAGTCTCTGGGGCACAAATCTGTCCCTCCAACATGTCCTATTGATGTCACAGACCAGGTTGAGGTTGCAAGTGCAGGTTACTTGAATGGAGCTTGACTTGCGGATATGCAGCAGTCCCATCAAGGTGGGGTCTGAGATTGCTTTGTATACCAGACAGAGGTCACCTCTGAGGAGTTTGTATGAAACTGAGTGCACAGACAGAGCTTTTAGCCTATCTGTGTAGGGCAGATGTTGGAGGTCCTGGATTCTTCTGGTGAGAAACCTCTGTGCTTTGCGAGGTACATGCCGAAGGGGGAGTTGTACTCAATAGTTGGGCTTATAAAGGAAGAGTACAGGGATGTTATGACCTCCTTGTCCCGGGCTGAGATGCCCTTACTTATGAGGTGGGCAATGTATAAAGCTTTCTGAACAATGGAATCAGCATGGTGGTCAAAAGTCAGGTTGCTATCAACCTGGGTGCCCAAATCCCTCACAACTGATTACATGCTTAGGATGTTATTAATGTGATAATATGTGGGGGCATCACTCTCCCCAAAGGGGATGATGATGCATTTTTTGGCATTCAGCTTGAGACCTTATTTCTGGCACCAGCCATTTTTTGGGTGAGACCCTCTTGGAGGATGTCCACATCTCTTTGGGGAATTGATGACCATGCCCAGCTTGCAGTCATCTGCAAACTTGGTCACCCATAGACCACTGGTTTTGGCCTGCACCTCAGAGAAGTATATCTTGAATAACAGAAACCCAAAGACCAATTCCTGTGGTACTTCACTTGTTATGGGTCTACTGCTTGAGGTGGCTTCCCCTATTTTGATTAGGTGGGTTCTATAAGTTTGCTACCCATCTGGTAACATATGGATTGATGCCTAGTTGAGAGAGTTTATCCATTATGCCTGAGTGGGGAATAGTATCAAAGGCCTTGGCCAGGTCAAGGTAGGCGGTGTGCACAGTCTTCCCCTCATCCATGGCTTTGGTGAATGTCTCAAAGAAGTTGACCATATTTAACAGACATGATCTCCCCTTGACAAAGCCAAACTGTATGGGGTCGAGTGTTTGGAGGTTGCCAATGTCCCTGTTAATGAGGTCCATAATAATCCATTCTATGGTTTTGCAGATCAGGCTAGTTAGGCTGATGGGTCTATAATTTCCCAGATCTGTGGACACTCCACCATTGTGTAAAGGGATAACAGTGTCCTCCAATCAGCTGGGATAAAACCGGTGCTCAGGCTTTGATTGAATAGGGTGCCTAATGGTGCTGCAAGAACAGCTGGAATACTTTGGCTATTTTTAAGACAATCAGATATCTAAAGTACATTGATTTAATAAAGTGATGAGTATGAAGATTGTCTGTAATGAAAATGGCTGAGTGTGTGTGTGAGAGGGGTTGCACTGTACTTAAAAGTAGCAGGTTGACCATAATTATTTTCACTTTCTATCACAGTCAAACATCAAAATTGTCTCTTTAATTGGCTGGCTGTAGTGGTCTGGGCAGGACATTAGTGATAGCAGCTGATCATTGTCACAGTAGCTTAGTGAGTAGTGTTGCCATTTAGCAGTGGGTGTTTTTCTGCTTGTGGTTGTTGGCTGTGCTTCCTTCTGTGTGGAGTCTGTATGTGGTCCCTGTCTCTGTGTAGATTTATCCATGTGCTTTGGTTTCTTTTTGCAGACCCTCAGCTATATAATATATGCCTCTGGTCAGTCTAACACCAGAGGGGTGCATAGAAAGTAATTACTTCTCTCTTTGGAGGAACAGGAAGGATGTCACTATTCCTGGATAGGATTTAAATATCCTTGCATTTATTTTGTCAATTTATTATGGAACTACTGCTTTTTGAACTATGAACACAAAGCTTTAGACACAACATATTTTCCTTGAAAGAAAAAATACAACTGTGTTTCTTTCCTTAGTCATATTTTTTCAGGTCATCATTAAATTAAAAAGTTGTAAAACAGTTCTAAGATTCACCTCAGAGCTTCTAGTATCCTACAACTCTGATGAGCCTAGTAGTCTGCAAACTTCTGGTTTAATTCAGTTAAATCCTGCATATCTTTTACAGTATAACCATGGCTAGTTAGAGTGGGTTAAAACATGAAGTAAGCTAAAAAGAACGACAAAGTATGAAAAACCAAGGATGAGCGTAAAACAGAAGAGGGGCACCTGATACGTGTGTGTGTGGGGGGGGGGGGGCTAGTGTGCAACAGATGGGCCCATGGAGCCCTTTGTCTAAGTTCCCATTTCATCCAAGGGTGACAATGCTGATTGCAGTCAGACATGTAAATCATCAATCTAGGTTCATAGGTAGTTACCAGGCTTGTAGTAGGGAACCATTATGGCTCCTAGCTCAGATTCCCAGCTGCCCACAAGAGCTGTCTGATTAAGTGACTAGGTAATGGTCACACAGTCAGCAAATGAGAACTGCGGGAATCAAACCCTGTACCACCGGAACTATAGCTCACACCCTTAACCCTCTGATCCAAATGACAGTAAATGCAAAGCAGTCCATCTAAAGACTTATTACATACCAGGGCAATAACCAGACAGTGACCAAAGGTAAGACTAAAACCTTGTAAGTTAAATACCTTAGCCATTATGCCAGCCCCTAAACCAGTAATACCAATTTCTTAACCATGAAGGTCCAAAGTCACTTCTCAGGGATGACCTATGAACAATGTTTGGTTAAATGACTTATTCAGGATTACACAGCAGGGACATGACAGCTAAGGGAATCAAACCATGTACCACAGGAAGTATTGCTCAGAGACTTAACCCTTTGAGCAAACTGCCAGTGCCAGACAGAAATTACACCACCCCAGATGAGACTTAAACCCACACTCCCTGGCATAGGAGGCCATTGCCTTTTCCATGTAAGGTGTCTATAGTCAGTAAAGTGCCTATAATGAGAGGGAACATACTGAGGCAGTCTGTGGATGAAAGGTGCCTATAGTCAGTAAAGTGACTATAATGAGAGGGAACATACTGAGGCAGTCTGTGGATGAAAGGTGTCTATAGTCAGTAAAGTGCCTATAATGAGAGGGAACATACTGAGGCAGTCTGTGGATGAAAGGTGTCTATAGTCAGTAAAGTGCCTATAATGAGAGGGAACATACTGAGGCAGTCTGTGGATGAAAGGTGTCTATAGTCAGTAAAGTGCCTATAATGAGAGGGAACATACTGAGGCAGTCTGTGGATGAAAGGTGTCTATAGTCAGTAAAGTGCCTATAATGAGAGGGAACATACTGAGGCAGTCTGTGGATGAAAGGTGTCTATAGTCAGTAAAGTGCCTATAATGAGAGGGAACATACTGAGGCAGTCTGTGGATGAAAGTGAATGATGGTATTTGTTATCTGATCACAACTAATGATCATTAACCTGCTGTAATAAAGCAGCACCTATTCCATTTAGGGACAGCCACCTATTCTATTGTTTCCTACAACCCCTTCTTGCATTGAACTCACAACCCACCACTGTTGGCAACCCTACCCAGCAGTGCTGATAATTTTACTAGCAGCCTAACCAGCCCCCATAACAGC
Source organism: Protopterus annectens (assembly GCF_019279795.1). Lineage (NCBI taxonomy): Eukaryota > Metazoa > Chordata > Ceratodontiformes > Protopteridae > Protopterus > Protopterus annectens. The sequence goes on along the minus strand of NC_056744.1, from coordinate 364,410,214 downwards.
ACCCGTTTAACTTATATAATTGGTAGAAGGTGAAAGAAGACATAACAGACTGAATGTTATAGTGGGAAAAAACACATTTACTTTGGTGGATAAGACACAGTCCAGTGGCCAGAAGCATAACAAGAAAGAATTTTTAAATACATGCTGAGTTTGTATTTAGAGGAGTATAGCTAATGCAAGGTTCATGAGTACTGCAGCTTATATAAAAATAATTCATAATTGCATTGTGGCAGTAAAATAAAAATACAAGTTCTATACATAAGGTTGTCTTGTCGCAGATGAAAAGCACCAGTTCCCCCCTTGTTCTTGGACATATTTGCATTCTGGTACTTTGGTCAGGTTGCACCACTTCCTACTTATTTTTGTTTCCATTTTGCTAAATGACTTAAGCCCTAGCAGGCAAAGACCATTACACACCTGGCCAGGTAGATCAGCTCAACACTAAAGAAAAGTAGTACATTATACAATTCGACAACCAGACATTTGGTACAAGGAAAAGTAGTACGTTATACAATACGAAAACTAGAAGTTTCGTACAAGGAAATGTAGTACATTATACAATACAACAACTAGAAGTTTGGTACAAGGAAAAGTAGTACATTATACAATATGACAACTAGAAGTTTGGTACAAGGAAAAGTAGTACATTATACAATAAGACAACTAGAAGTTTGATACAAGGAAAGTAGTACATTATACAATACTACAACTAGACATTTAGTACAAGGAAAAGTAGTACATTATACAATACGACAACTAGAAGTTTGGTACAAGGAAAAGTAGTACATTATACAAAATGACAACTACAAGTTTGGTACAAGGAAAAGTAGTACATTATACAAAATGACAACTACAAGTTTGGTACAAGGAAAAGTAGTACATTATACAATACGACAACTAGAAGTTTGGTACAAGGAAAAGTAGTACATTATACACTACAACAACTAGAAGTTTGGTACAAGAAAAAGTAGTACATTATACAATATGACAGCTAGAAGTTTGGTACAAGGAAAAGTAGTACATTATACAATACGACAACTAGAGGTTTGGTACAAGGAAAAGTAGTACATTATACAATACAACAACTAGAAGTTTGGTACAAGGAAAAGTAGTACATTATACAATACGACAACTAGAAGTTTGGTACAAGGAAAAGTAGTACATTATACAACACGATAACTAGATGTTTGGTACAAGGAAAAGTAGTACATTATACAATACGACAACTAGAAGTTTGGTACAAGGAAAAGTAGTACATTATACAATACGACAACTAGAAGTTTGGTACAAGGAAAAGTAGTACATTATACAATACAACAACTAGACGCTTGGTACAAGGAAAAGTTGTACATTATACAATACAACAACTAGAAGTTTGGTACAAGGAAAAGTAGTACATTATACAACACGATAACTAGATGTTTGGTACAAGGAAAAGTAGTCCATTATACAACACGATAACTAGATGTTTGGTACAAGGAAAAGTAGTACATTATACAATACTACAACTAGAAGTTTGGTACAAGGAAGTGCCTATATGGGGAACGCTCATTTAATGATAGATGCCAAGGTTTTGAGGTGGACAACATGTCAACATCCTGGTTTGCTAATTATAGAGCAACGTTTGGGTCAGAATGATGATCAATTAAAATTCTTAACATTTGTTATCTTCAAATAAACATTTAACCTGCCCACCTAGAAGTTTTGGAGATACTACAAATACACAGTTAGTTCTTTTAATCTCCTTACCAGCTATGCTTTCACTGCAAGCTAAATCCTTATAATGAAGCACTTGCTCTGTTCCCAGGGTTCAAAACTAGTGTCAGTCAACTGAACGCCTACTAAATTTATACTTTATTGTCTAAGTATAATTGGGATAAGGCAAGGCCTCTATTGCATGAACACTGTGTTAAGTTTGAGGGTCATGCTAAGGAAATAGATTGTCAACTAACTCTCACATATCCTTACTAGCTGTCCTAGACTACTGGTTATTGGGAAAATTACTCCCCCTCTCTGTACCCCCATAAGTACCAGACTATATGTCTTCTGCAGTTATCTGTAATGTAACTACAAGGCTTTATGTAACATCTGAATGGAAGATACCTGAACAAATGTCAATAGTAGGATGGTCATATATTTGTGAGAAGTATATCAAACTCTTACATCATGAGCACCTCAACCACACACACTATATGATCCTGAAACCAGAATCTGGGGATGTCTTAGCTTGGACATCCTTGATCTGTGGAATAGGATGCTTCCATACCTATCTTCTGAGTTTATTACTAAATAAGAACTCAGTTAGTTGTGTTAAATTCTATCTTGCCCTATCATTCACTTTCTTTACTCCTATACACTTTTTCTATTCACTATAAACTAACATCCCCTTTTTTCTTCTCTTTGCATTTTTATTCCTACTTGCTTCATAATTTTTTATTATACAGCAATCTAAATTAAATGGCACATGAGCTATTGTGAGTAAGCACTAAATCAAATACTATAATAATTTAATGTAAATAGATAACTTAAGGTTTACTTATGTCATTTGTTAGGTAAATGTTTATCCAAGGTATTACTGTTCATTGTGTTCTGATTGTTTCCTATCAGGTTATAACTGTTTATGAAAATATGCTTATGTTGCTCTTTCTAAAGTTTTGGCAATAAAAAAGAATACAATAAGTGTAAAATTATAATATGTAAATAAGTGATAAATAAAATATAGAGGCAATATATGTACATTATGACTGATGTTTACACATTCATATACTTAGTAACTTCCTTAGTGGCTCAACGTGTTAAAGATGTATGCACTCAATTACAATGCAATAGATGCAGGGTATGAAACACATAATGGATTCTATAGCTATAATCCATAAGTATATACCTGTGAACCTATAAGCAGAGGTCTTCCCAACCCAGTTCAAGCGTAACTTGACCCAGTGGATGGGGAATCAGAAATGTACCACTGGTGTGGCACCTATGTCTCTAATAGATAGAGACAGTCTGTAAATGCTTGAGCACTTAGGCCCAAAATAACTTTAGGATACCAAAACTTGTCCGATATATTGGGAAGCATGACTAGGTTTAAAAAGACCCCTGACCTCATTAGCATAATATAAAGCTATAAACCTATGATGTGTTGAGTCTATATTACCATGTCAAAAGACATGTTCAATGAACACATCTTAATCAATATGGAAATATTGACTTGTCAAAAACCCAAACAGCTGAGTTAGCGAATTTTTTCCCAGGGACAAAAAAATAGTTCGACCATTAATGGGGATTTACCCTTTTTCCCACTATAGTGCAATCTTGGAGTTGGTATATTAAGTTGAGGGGTGGGGGGTTTGTGCCCCCCACATCAGGGGTGTGAGGGGCAAAGCCCCCCATGTTGTAGGGTTTGAAAGTGTGTTTTTTTTTTCTGCATGGCCGAGCATTTTTTTTCCCCTGGGAAAAAAATTCTCTAACTCAGCCATTCGGGTTTTTTGGCAAGTCGATATTTCTGTGTCAATTAAGACATGTTCGGCAAACATGTCTTTTGACACGGTAATATAGACCCAACTGTTTACCTTAAAATGACAATTGATGCCTGCAATCTATAAGCTGAAACAAGATGAGAAATGTTTATGCTGCATCATTTAAGTCTACAAAAGTGATTGAGTACCCTCTAAATAAATTAGTTGGGCCTATATTATATCACCAAATGCTTAGGTAAGCGAACCATGATTAATCAACCCCATGCAAGCTAAAGCTTACAAAACCGAACTATCAGAACAGCGATTTTTTTTTCAAGGGAAAAAAAAGTGCTGTTCTAACGAAAAAAAAATGAAAGAAAGAAAGCACATTAAAACTTGAGATTAAGTGGGGGGCTTTGCCACCCGCACCCCCCATGTGGGGGGCTGTGCCCTCCTCACCCCCCCCTACTTAAGTATACCAACTCTGAGACTGTACTACAGTGCCAAAAATGGCAAAGTACCGAAGCAGCCAAGCAAATTCTTTCCAAAGGAAATAATTTACTTACATGCCACTTCGATATTTTGCCATTTCGGTTTTGTCAGTTCGACCAAGATGCATTCAAAAACATGCATCTTCAGTCTGCTGATAGGAACCCAATTAGTTGTGTGTACATTTATTTTTTGTAAGACAACTGAATGTTACTAAATAAATCAAAACCGTGAAACCCCTAGCCTGAATGATGTTTTCTAAACTGTTGTCTCAAGATTTAATAAAGAAAACAACATAATAAAACAATTTTGTATAATAGAAAATATAAGTAAATAGAGCATATCAGGAGGATATTTTGAGCCCTAATCATAGTACCTGCCAACCAACACTATTCATGGAGTATGTCCCAACAGTTTATAAAGCATTCCAAAATTCCTCTAAGATTCTTTGCTATTCTTATTCTTACTTCAGGTAATGAGCTGTTTGACTACCAGAAAATATGTTAAGCACTTTGTTGCAGGAGTCAAGGGACATATAGCTGGAGTGAAAAAATACTACTGAGTACTGTTAGCGTTTGATACATGTCTGGCAGAATAAGGGCTGAAGGTAAAAGATTTGAAACAGAGTTGTGATGTATTCAAACCATCTAAGAATCTTAAAGAAAGGAGACGTTTATTTTTGGCAAGTAGAAATTGATTAGGAACATTAAGGTTAGACATATTTACGTTGAAAAGATGTTTTTATTCCTTCTACACAATTTACTGCCTTGGAAATTGTATGATTTTGGGGGGAGGTAACTATTTTACTAGCAATAATTGCTTCAGTTAGCTAATTTTTCTAGGATTATTGATTTATAACTCTGTCTCTCTTCAGCAGATCAGATAGTTTCTTGTATGTCTATCACATTTGCATTTCTCTCTTAGGTGACTCCTTTCAAATATTTCACAGATATCAATGCCAGTAATTTTTTAACTTTCTCTCTATTAAAATCTGAACTTGTGAGAGTCTGGGATACTGCAGTGAATATGCCAAAATTACAAGATGACATTCCCTCCACATGCCCAGTTATTTAGGAGTAATGTGCACTTATAACTGCATAGTCAGTTTTCAGGCTTCTTCAAACCTTTTAAATTCCATTCTGCACCGTTGTCTGATATGACAACCTCAGGCATGCCTTCTCATAGGAATGCAAAAGTGAAAGCACTTATCACACCGACAATTGCAATCTCTGTCAATGTAATCAAATGTGGGTATTTATAGTAGTAAAATACAGACATTGTACCATATCATATATCTTATCCATGGCTACTTTGAAATGAAACAGATCAGTGAACACTGTGCACCACTGTTGTCCTGATAACTGTAATTTATTTCAGAAAAAATGCATTTCTCATTCAGCATAAATTAATCTCTAAAATGATTTGACTTTATTTTGATTTGTTAGCAAATGCATTGTCACCCAAAGAATCTGCATTTCTTCTTCTTCTTGTAGCAGGTGTTCATTCTGTTGCAGCACCATCAGCGGCACTTCTTGGTTTTCTTTTACTGCTGTTACATTGTCTTTCTCTTATTCCTAAAAGATACAATTATTAAAACATCCCAGTCTTCTTTTCCCGAAACATGCAGAAATGCTGCACACTGTACATTTTGAAGCTTCTCAGTTATTATCTTGTAGAGAGATTAGCATATTAAATTTCTGGATCCAAAGACTGCTAAACTGTATTATAGTGAGACAGCATTTCTTATGAGTTATGAGAGTGAAAAAATGAAATGGTGACTTTTATTCTGAAGTAACACAATTTCAAACTGCAGATTATGTTTGTATACTATAGGGTGCTCAATGATGCAGAAACCAACTTATTCACTTTTCATAGCATGTACCATTCATTACATTCATCAGGATACTCACAAATGAAACAATGTAACATTATACATCCATAAGGATATTCACAAATGACAAATGACACAGTGTAACATGACAATCATCAGGATATTCACACATGATAAATGACACAGTGTAACATGACAATCAGGATATTCACAAATGACACAGTGTAACATGACAATCATCAGGATATTCACAAATGACACAGTATAACATAATCATCAGGATATTCACAAATTACAAATGACAGTGTAACATTATGACAATCATCAGGATATTCACAAATGACAGTGTAAAATTATGACATTCATCAGGATATTCACAAATAACACTGTGTAACATGACAATTATCGGGATATCCACAAATGACAGTGTAACATGACAATCATCAGGATATTCACAAATGACACAGTATAACATGACAATCATCAGGATATTCACAAATGACACATGTCAAAGTGTAACATGACAATCATCAGGATATTCACAAATGACAAATGACACAGTGTAACATTATGACAATCATCAGGATATTCACAAATGACACAGTGTAACATTATGACAATAATCATGATGTTCACAAATGACACAGTGTAACTTTGTGGCAATCATCATGTTGTACACAAATGACAGTGCAGCATTAGGACATTCATCAGGATGTTCACAAATGACACTGTGTAACATTAAGACATTCATCAGGATGTTCACAAATGACACAGTGTAACATTAAGGTAGAATGGATAGTGAGGCTCAGGGCCAATGTAGGACATGGCCTTAATGAATTTATTCCATTAAGACCTGTTCTAAAAAATAGACCCTTGCGTAGAGAACTATGTTACTTACTTATGCTAACTTTATATAGTATTAACAATGTTTTTATATATTTTTTACTACAAATTTTTATATATGAATGCATGTATTTATTGTATAGATAAGTAACAGTTAGTATAAATATAGAAAATTAAATTTAATATGTTTTTAAGAACTAATTTAAGCTGAATGTTTTTTAGTATTAAAAGGGTGTGTTAATGATGGTAGTCATACACCTGAAGAAGCTAACTGTGAAAGCGCTTGTGTGTGTCATTAAAGCAGTCTGCCTTTGGAAAGAAGCTGGGGCCTTGTCTTTGCTTTTTATTATTATTTATTTTTTAGTTGTTTTTCTGCTACATACTTTAAACAAAGATACCTGGTTGGTGTTGGGCTGTTTTTTTCATATTGTGGAGTTATCTGTTTTCCAACAAAACCAGGAGAATGGCAGCCGGAATGGACGATATAGAAACCATTGAACTGGATTACAACCCAAATCTTGGCAGTAAGTGGACTGAATCAAATGTTACCCAATTTGTGAGTAAGGTGAGCGAAATAAGTAATCCATTGTTGAACAACACTTTGCAAATAGAAGGAACTGAATCTGCCAACATAGACTTTGTAGCAATGAAAAGTGACATTTTGGCTTTAGAAAAAGAACTGTTTAAGCTAAAAAGGGCAGAATACGAAAGATTCCACCTTGAAGTTTGTGTGACAGAAAACATTATACCTCGTGGGTTAAGGACCCTGAAAATGCCAGCACGTAATCCTTGTGATCCCATGTGACTAAGTGAATGACAGAAGTTAAATCTGAACACAAGTTTGGGTTATTTAAGACTACTAATTGAATCTGCCAAGAAAGAAGCGTATAATGTAATAGACACAATCAAAATCAAATATCACTCTATCTGTGATAAATATGATTCAGAATTAACTACCGAATTGTTGGATGATTCTATGAATAATGCTAACTGTTATGCTAGAAAATTGGCTCAAACCAAGTTGAAGAAATTAGAAAGAGATCGTAAAGATTATGCACTAGGTCATGTTTTCACTTGGCCTCGTGATTTAATGTTAAATACAGTACCGGTTGCAAACCAACCTAATACTATTACAGATTTTTCCATCAACAATAGACATTTGGGCTTAGTTCCGGTCCCTAATACTATGGAGATGCAAGATGAATTAGAGGGTCAGTCTAACGTGGAAAATGTAACCAATGACAACATACAGGATGTAACGTCACAGGGAGTTAGAAGGAAGAACATTGTAGTGACTGCAGAAGTGCATCACAATGGAGAAGAAAGTAGCGTGAATCAACAGCTACATAACCAGCAATCTTCTTTTTTGGAATCGGGGCCTATACAGCATCAAAAAAGAATGCCGCTAATGTTTCTGCTACCTATCAGAGAAAGGTCGCTGAGCAGAGGGGCCAAAAATCAACAACAAAGAGGAAGGAGTCCAATGAGAGGAAAAAGGAAGTTACAGGACGACATGGTGAGTCCTTATACTATAAAGAAAGCGTTCAACAAAATAAAAACCTAGTAGTTAGCTTATCAGCATATGTACTATCGAAGGATTAAATGAATTTACTACAAAAAGGACTTTCCTTTATACCTGCAGCTGATACTGACATTACGGATGTAGTTTTGGATTTGAAAATGTTTACGAGAAATATCATGCTTAAAATGATGTTCGAAAATAATGAAAGTCAAGATTGCATGTTTAGAACACCTAGTTTATTCATACATAAACAGCATTCACTTATAAATGCCTTTGAACAGCTGTGCTTCGATGATTTTTATAAAGTATATTACGAACAAAAGTGTAAAGAGGATAAATATAAATGGCACAATTTAACAAGGAATGAATTCAAAGCTATGTTAGATTTACAGCATAACCCACATGTTATAATAAGACCAGCAGATAATCGAGGCCAGACTGCGGTATTAGAGAGACTTGCATATGAAGATAAAATGTATGGCATGTTAAATGATTTACGGTTCTATGAGCCAATTAGAAGCACACAAGTTAAGCAAATGGTGAATAAAGTTAGTATTAAGCTAAAGGGACTTAAAGTTCAAGGTCTTATGGACAAGGGTCTTTTTAAATATTTTGAGATGACTAATCCAACCATTCCTAACATACAAAGTCAACCCAAATTGCATAAAAATAAAAATGCCCCCCCGTCCCATGAGACCTATTGTAGCGGGTAGAAATTGGTGTACTGAGCCCTTATTAATTTATTTAGAGAAGAAACCGAACCCCCTTTTAAAAACGTCTAGATACATTCTAAAGGATACAGAACATTTTATAAGTGATTTATATTCCATATATGTTAAAGAAAGGCAAGACATAGAGAAATGTTTATTAGCAACATTAGATGTAATATTGTTATTTACGGTAATTCCTAATGCTGTAAGAGTTAACAATGTCACAAAAATGATGGTGCAATCAGCAATCTTTGGGAAAAATGAAGCTGAATTAATACAAGCCTTATTATATTTGGTTTTAGAAAACAATATTTTCATGTTTGGAGAAAGCATTTACTGGCAAAGTAATGGCGTAGCGATGGGTACATCATGCGCCAATACCTATGCAAACATTGTTATGACAGTGTAATATTGTGCCAATCATCATGATATTCACAAATGACACAGTGTAACATTTCACCAATCATCATGATATTCACAAATGACACAGTGTAACATTGCACCAGTCATGATATTCACAAATGACACAGTGTAACATTGCACCAATCATCATGACATTCACAAATGACACAGTGTAACACTATATTTATGATAATGTTCACAATAGGATAATGTGACATTATAACATTCATCATGATGTTCACAAACGACACAGTTTAACATTATGACATTCAGAATGTTCAAAAATGACATAGTGTAACTTTATAATTTTCATTAGAATGTTCACAAATGACACAGTGTAACATTTTGACATTCACCAGAATGTTCACAAATGATACAGTGTATTATTATAACATTCATCAGAATGTTTAAAAATGACACAGTGTAACATTATAGCATTTATCAGGATTTTCACAAATGACACAGTGTAACATTATGATATGTATCAGGGTATTCACAAGTGACATAATGTAAAATTATAACATTTATCAGGATGTTCACAAATAACACATTGTAGCATTATAACATTCATCATGATATTTACAATGACACAGTGGAATATTATGACCTTTATCAGGATATTCAAAAATGACTCAGTGTGACTAAGACAATCATCAGGATATTCACAAGTGACACAGTGTAACATTATAACATTTTTCAGGCTGTTCACAAATGACACATTTTAACATTATGACATTCATTATGATATTCACAATGACACAGCGTAATATTATGACATTCATCAGGGTATTCACAGATGACACAGTGCGACATCATGACTGATGTCAAATTGTAACTGCAACTGATGTTCCTTATACTCTCTATATAACTGTTCATATGATATAATGTTTTGTAACCTTTCTTGGAGCTTTTCTCCCCAGGCCTCCTCTGAAAATGGGTTTCTGACCCAGTATGCTTTCCCGGTTACCAAATATCAATAAATAATAAATACATTTTCTGAGCTGTTAATAACCTAGTTGTTATGCACACTAATACACATGGATGGATATTTACTAGATATTATTAGATAGATGTACTTTTATATTTATAGTGTTTTAGTCTGATTATGTTTATGGCTATATAGCTAAGTGTTTTTTTCTAATTTTAGTTCTTGTCACAAACCTGATGAAGACTTTATTGCATTAGTTAGCCGAAAGCAATTTTAGTTAAAAGTCTTTTTAAGTGTATCTTTTTATGTATATGCTATGCATTCCTTAATACCTGTTCTTGGAATGTGGGTTGCAAACATATAGGTAGTGTTTTCCTTAACTAGAATTAGGTTTGATCTAATTAATAGCAGTGTGTGGAGGTGGGTACGTGCTGCTCTAAAATGCACTTTTACAGCCCTGTTTATATTGTTTGTCATGAATAGGTTGGTTTAAAATTAAACAATACATATATTGTCCACACCTAATTCTAAGTATATAAAAGCTAATATGTTTAACATTGCTAAAATATTTCTCATTTTTTGTTACTGAGGATTGCTTGTCTGTGACGAATAAAGGCTTGTTGCTTTGGAACACTACCTGGACTTCATGATTTTTGGAAATAGTTGTGACTGAGACCACTAGTTTCTCTTTTTTTATTTTTTTCCTCAACACTCATGGTGGTGATGCTGGAACTAGACAAATTCCTTTGCTTGTTCATTTTTTATATTCCATAGAGAAATCAGACTCTACATATTCCATTTATCTGATTTCTGTATGTCTTTCATGTCTGAGTAATTGTTTCCCATTCAATTTAGTGGCCTGTTCAATTAACTTTTTTCACCAAATTATGGTGCTATGGTGAAGGATATGTCAGGAGTTGTTACATATATATAGCTCAGCAATGTTTTTTAGTTTGTTTAAGTTTACTTGGTATATTTAGAATTCAGTCCATTTTATAGGTAGCACCATTTCTGATATCTACTTTTCCTCTATTTTCTTTGATATTTAATTCTTTAATATTCATTTTTTATTTAATATCAACAAACTTTATTTTTATGTAGTTGATGCAAGTGGACAGTGTTTTTTGGAGGGATTGAATATGCATATGACGTGTACATTCTGTAGTTTAATTTTTGTCTCTGTTTCTTAGAATGAATAGAGCAGAATTTGTTCAGTGATGACAAAAGTGGACTGTATGTAAACTGGCTGAAGATACACATGAGAGTGTAATAATGTGCACTCCAGCTCTGATTAGCATTTTTATTCCTGCACATCTTGGTCATTTATTTTAGAATAAGCAGTATTTTACTGATAATACAGAAGACACCGTATTGCTGTGTTGTATTATGTTGTGTTATATCACATTGTTTGGTTTTACATTATGTTTACTATAATTCTTAACTATGATAAGTATAAAGATGTTGCTGAACAATGAATCCGGTTTAACAAAAAAAAAAACAGGAATACTGCAGAAAGTAGGAAAAAAAACGGAACCACAGCTAAAGCTAAAAACAGCTTTAATAATAAAATGTTAAAATCACGCTTCTGCAAAATTGAAAATGAAGTACAAGTTAAAAATAAGTCTTCAGCAGTATCCAAAGATTGTGTTGCAAGTAAAAAACTTTTGCCTCAAGGCTTCTTCAGGCTAGTGATTCTTTGTGTTAGAACTGCAGTATTTAAGTAAAGGCATGTGATTAGTGCAACTTTAGTCGTAGATCATAAAGCATTGGTCTTAAAGGTAAAAGATTTGTGAAGGCCAGGTGCAGTGTATGCATTGAAGCACAGAATCTGTTTAATTTCTTGTAGCTCAGTTAAGTGTTTTAAACTTCCTCCACGTATTAGTTTATATACAGTGTATACAATTAAAATTTGAAATTATGTGAATTGTCTGTATTTAAAATATGCTTGTATAAAGTGTTAGTATGTACTTGTCTGTTAATATCAGAAATATGGTTACTGATCCTTTTCTTAAGCTTCCTGTTGCTCATGCCTATATAAAATGTGGGTCAATGTGTGCATCTAGCCATGTATGCCACATTCTTGAAGTCACAATTCCCATAAACATGTATAAGAAAATCTGTGTTAAATACAGGATGTTTAATAACATTGTTGGTGTCTATATGCTGACAGTAGGTACATTTATTACATTTATAGGTACCTTTTCTTGAACTTGGAAAAACTTGTGGTAGATCTTGGTTGTTCCTTGTAACAATGTATATTTTTTTAACATGGCTGCTTTTCTGTAGCCAAAATGAGGAATGGTGGAGACACAGTGTCTTAGTTGTGGTATTTCATTTAGAATTGGCCAGTATTTGGCAATGATTTGTTTTACTGCTAAAGTATTGCAGTTGTAAGTTAACATGCATTGACTTTTCTGTGCTTTATGTTGTTTATATTCATTGTTATGAAATAGAGGCCTTACTTCATTGTTGTGAGCTGTTATGATTTCTTGCTGTGTGTCAATGACCTGTGATTTTTGATAACCACTTCTGATGAAATCAGAGGTGACAGTATTAAGCTGTTCTATCATAATAGTATCTAGTGGATTCAGTTTGGTAACTCTCAATATTTGGTTTTTCAAGATATTTTTAAACATGTGGAGGAAGTATGCTTGTGTGATGTAAATAACTGCTACTTCTAACTGGCTTTTTGTACAAAGTGGTCTCAATTTTGCCTTTTTGGTTGATTCCTAATTTGAGGTCTAAGAAACTAATTTCTTGACTAGAACTTTCCTTTTTGAAGCTGAGAAATTGAGTAGTTGCTGAAATATGACTATGAAAGTCCTCTAAGGACATTGCATCTCCATGCCAAATAATAAAAATATCATCCACGAACTGATTTAAAAAGACTACATGCTCCTTAAATGGGTTATTATTCAAGATGTGTTCAGTTTCCCATACCAGAATTACTATGCTGGCATTGGTGTTAGCCTTGGGAGTACCCATGGCTACACCATTTTCTTGGATATAAAGTTGTTTATGGAAAAGAAATACATTGTTCTTAAATACCGGATTCAAAGGTTCACATAGAATTCTATATGGGTTTGTGTATAGTTTATGTACTCGTGCAAGTATTGGGAAATGGAATGTACCCCAATGTCATGTGGTATTTTAGTGAATAATGAATCTACATCAAGTGTTACTAGTAAATGTTCACATAGTGCCTTGTTCGCCTTGTGCCCACAGGGCTGAGTGTAGGAACCCCTCCAGTTTGGTATATCCTGTTCTGAAGTGAAGACCAATGTTGGCTCACCAAGTTTCGTGATGACTGCAAGCTGGGAGGAGTCTTCAAATCCCCAAATGATGTTGACATCCTCAAACAGGCTTATAAATGACAAACTGCTGATGCCAAAACCAAGGTCTGAGACTAAATGCTAAAAAATGCATAATTATAACATTCTCTAAATCAGATATCAATACAAATTGTGATATTGATATCACACCCCTAAACATAGATCCAGTGATGAGGGAGGAATACAGATAGATAGATAGATAGATAGATAGATAGATAGATAGATAGATAGATAGATAGTTAGATAGATAGATAGACAGACAGACAGATAGATAGATAGATAGATAGATAGATAGATAGATAGATAGATAGATAGATAGATAGATAGATAGACAGACAGACAGACAGATAGATAGATAGATAGATAGATAGATAGATAGATAGATAGATAGATAGATAGACAGACAGACAGACAGATAGATAGATAGATAGATAGATAGATAGATAGATAGATAGTTACATAGATAGATAGATAGATAGATAGATAGATAGATAGATAGATAGTTAGATAGATAGATAGACAGATAGATAGTTAGATAGATAGATAGTTAGATAGATAGATAGATAGATAGATAGATAGATAGATAGATAGATAGATAGATAGATAGATAGTTACATAGATAGATAGATAGATAGATAGATAGATAGATAGACAGACAGATAGATAGATAGATAGATAGATAGATAGATAGATAGATAGACAGACAGACAGACAGATAGATAGATAGATAGATAGATAGATAGATAGATAGATAGATAGATAGATAGACAGACAGACAGACAGACAGACAGACAGACAGATAGATAGATAGATAGATAGATAGACAGACAGATAGATAGATAGATAGATAGATAGATAGATAGATAGATAGATAGATAGTAACCTAAACTTTGATCAACAAGTAGTGAGGAAATCCTTCTGTGTAGCTCTACTTATAAGTAAAATCATGGCATCTAGAGCTAAGGAAGCCATAGTGCCATTGTACTTGGCCCTCATTAGGTCCATAATCTAGTATAATGCTCCATTCTGCATGTAGCTAACCAGGTACCTTCACCACTCGGAGTGGTTCCAGGTGTTTCTCACTGAAAGCTAAGACACGTCTTATTCAGACTGACTAAAGGCCCTGTGCCTAACCTACAAGTCATTCTCTGCTCCAGCCCTGATGAAAATGTGACACACTGCAAGAAAAATTATATGAGGGTTATGCTTTCAATGGACCAAAATCTTATTTGTGACTCTTAACAGAACTTGCTGAAGAGACAGATTCATATCCAAAAGGCTGTCTGATCTATGGAATAAACTTCCCATCTTTGTAAAACAAAGCCTTTCCTTTACGCTCTTCAAAAAGAATTTGGATAAATGAATGGGGAACAGTAAATTCACTCCTGTGGTACTGTCCATGGCAGTCTGTATATGACTCAGGGCTCAAACCCCCAAAGACCCACTACCCCGATACTAACCCATCCCATATCTGGGGAATTAAGTTATAATACTGTCATATCTTGGGTATTATTGGCTAAACCTGTAAAGACTTCTGCATCATTAACCCAGTATTCACCCATGAACCTATGAAAAGTGCAGGACTGTAGCAATAAGACATGGCCTTTGCATTGTGCTGTAACAGGAATAAGCATGTCATATGCACAACTGTATTGTTCACATGATTATGGTCACTGTGACATGCATGGCAAGCACTGGCATGTTTCATTTGCAGATTATACACAGGCAGATATTAGCAGGCAGTGGTGCTGTCTGCTTGCATTAGTATAAATGTCATGCTAATGGGCTGTTGTTAGCATGATATAAAGCATTGGTATCATTTTTTGCCACAGTGCTTACAGCCACACAGCTGGGTCTTACCTGGTAAAGCACGTTAACAAGCCCTATGACAGATGTCAGTGACAGTGAAGGAAATATTGTTGTATATGTATAAAAATCTGCCAGTAGCTGTGTGTACAAATTTTGAACACTGGAGACCATGGGAAGGATATGCCATGATATACTAATGGAAATCCAGTTCAGGTGAAGCAGAACCCTTCGCTGACCCTATTTAAGTGTAATTTGGATGACTAGATTGGAAACCGCAAATTCACCCCAAGAGTTTCACCTGTATCCCTCTTGGACAGGGGCAGTAGTTGTTGACTTAGTTTTACTTAATATCTTGATGTTCTTGGGAACAGGGGTTGTACTTGGCTAGGCATGTAAGGGCCCTAGGGCCATTAGCCTAGTAACCTCCTATGATTCTATATTCCTATAATCCTATGGGGTATGGGGTTCAAGAGTGATGTGCTGTGCATGGTTGCAATACATAATTGGGGGTGGATGCACATTAAAAGTAAATGATAACCAAGAGTATAAAAGGAAGGCTGTCTATGTATGTAGTTATGTGCAACCCATAGCGCACGGTATGCACAAACATGCTGGCTGACCTTCAGGTATACAGGAACTGACATGACTACTCACAGGAAGTAATTCCTGGAAAGCCAAACAGTGTCCAGGCCAGCAATAAAAAAGTGTTGAATCACCAAATAAATCTCATAAAGCATGGAAACATAAGAAAGTCTCTTGAATAAAATAAGCAAAGTGATTAAAAAAGAAACATTTATTAGGCACACACAGCACTTTTGTCCCTCTAATGCCTCTGGACGTCTTCAGAGTAAAAAAAGCTTCCTCTTAAGTTCATTATGCTAATGCTCATCTAAAACAACTCCCATGTCCTGAATTAGTCAGTACCCTAGAAATTTAAAGACACAGGACCATTTAAATTCACATTATTACATTACTAAAAGTACCCCCCCCAAAAAAAGATTCACTATAACCTAATATTAATTCCATTCTAAATTAAAGTTAAAACCTATAAAAACATTCTTTCATATTCGTGCAAGCACCTAAGGTGTTAACTCTCTCAGTGGTTTATTGTCTATTATACAACAACCCCCCCATTAATATTCCAAAACATGCATACTGATCGGTCAGCATGCACGTTGTAAATCAGACTTATACTAATGGAAAAAGGTCCGGTCACCCGGACTTTTTCATTAGTATAAGTCTTTTTTTTTGGACAGCAACGGAGAATGGAAGAGCTCCGTTGCTGTTATCTTGCTATGTTAAATGGGTTTAACATAGTGAGATATCTTAAAAAAAAGCAACGGAGATCTTCCTTTCTCCATTGCTTTTTTTAAAGCGGTCTCGCTATGTTAAACTCTTAACATAGCGAGACAAGTTTTTAAAAACAATGGAGATCTTCCTTTCTCCTTTGCTTCCACACACACAGCTATGATGTACTGTGTAACTGTACGCATGCGCAGTACATCAGAACTGCTTCAGAATACTGGGACAGCTGTGGAAGGGCAACAAGGAGGCATTATACAATGCCATTATTTAAGAAAAGTAAGTATTTTTTTTCTTAAATAATGTCATTGTATAATAGCAATAACCCACTTCTGGGTGTGGATAATGCTGGATTTACCAACGGTTGTCTTTGTTTGGCCACTCGGGCTTCACCCTCATGACCAAACCACACCAACTGTGGCTAAATCCAGCATTACACACATCCAGGCATGGGTTATTGCTTAAATAACTTAGTGCTTTCAATTTTATGCAATCTAGCATGTATAAATTGGCAGCTGATATTACTCAATTAGACCTGACAATCTCCTAAGATTTATTGTTTAAACACCACAAAAATGATTATAATAACATTTTTAGGAATGCTGATACAGCATTCAATGATGTTAGGAGAAGTAAAGAAAATAAGTTGTTACGTAACAAAGCGAACTATGAGCACAAAAAAACCTATCCAACCTCCTCCCCAGAATATGGGGACCACCATTTATGGGGGTGACATCTAACCAGACGATGCTGCTGTGTATTGCATCAACAGCTCTGAGATCCCTTTAGGTTCCCCACCACTTTGGAGGTCAGAGAAACTGATGAACCAGAGAAAAGGAACCAGATCAGAGCAAAAAAAAAAAAAAACACTTTGCTGTAATAAGCCAATCACTGCATTGTAAGTGATCAGCTTATTGCAGTTAGATTTGTACCCCCCCAAAAAAGCTCTTCCCTTAAAAAGCAAGAAAAAAATGAATGTTTTTTCCTACTGGCACACTAACCAGGTGGCCAAATGTTTGACACACACATCCTCCCTCCTTCCCTAGCCATGCAGGTCCCACTTCTCTGCCCTGCCTCCCAACCCTCAATGACCCTACCCTTTATAATAGTGTTTAAGTCACTTGTCACTATATCCCCCAACTGTGCAAGGGGCAATGGTGAATATGCTCTGCCCACTCACAACCTCAGTGTGTATGGTACTGACTGATACACAGCATGGAATGCATGTACCATCCTGCATAGCCTGGGTGTTATAACACATGCATCATTTTATTCTGTGCAGTCTGTGTTGTGGCTTTGAAAAGACATCACATCTTGGTCAGGACTGCAGTGTACTGCACTTGTCTCTACCTCGGCTGTGTTTCTGCAGCGACATGTTCCTACTCCAACTGTCAGGCGCTACTGGCATGGAAGGACCTGCCAAGATGTTCACCTGGTGCTCCTTTTGTACAATGCCATGTTGTGTAGCATGCACACAAAATAAAGATCTTGCTCTTTGCATTTGGATTGCATTGTAGTGCCCCTCCTGAAATATCTAGGCATTGAAAGTGTCCCTTCAGAAGAATAAACACATGTTTCCCTACATTTTACTCTTTCCCACGGGATGTTTTACACACCATTTCTTGCATGGTTTTCTATCTGGTTCAACAATTGTGGCTCTAGGGCATATCTAGCATTGCCTGCAAATGCAACAACCAGCATGCAGTGCATTGAGCTCTGGGATTATACTCTGAGTCTGGGGAAATGTTAACCTTGTTAAGCACCTCTCATACTGTTAAGCTCCTTTCTCACATTAGAGAATAATAGTGTTGAGCACAAAACATTCCACAAAGCATTTTCTCAACTTTAA
>NC_056744.1:364171742-364389242 GCF_019279795.1 Protopterus annectens | reverse complement strand
ACCCATATGCATTCATATCCATATTTATTTGTTTATATTTTTTTATTTCTTTAATTGTTTACTTTCTATTATATTTTCTCATATTTTTTTTACATTTTTACATGTTAAAAAGACATGGGTCCGGATTCACGAAGGCTTGCACGGAGTCTAAGAGTAGTGTAAGACTCCATGCAGCCTTCGCGATCCAGGAACAGCCCAAAGTCCGTGTGAGAGACAAGCTAAAACGTCTCTTACACGGAGTGGGCGTGGATAAGCTAATCACCTCACTTGCAGCCGAATAGCATGCAAATGAGGATGATTAGCGATCCAGGAAGCCCAGAACAGCCTGTGTAAGAGCCGTTTTAGCTGCAGAAATGTGCTCAGTTGACAACTGAGTACGTTTCTGCAAAAACTGCAATGGAGCCATGTCAGCTCCAAATAAAGGGTGCATATGTGTCAGGCAGCATGCCAATGGCCAAATATGTGGCCATTGGCAAAGTAACCTGATGCAAATATATTAAAAATGTAATTTTTTTTTCGGCGATTGCCGATGTTTAAACCCAGCGCAGCCCCGCGCAAATGGGCTGCACTGTATAAAACATAAAAACGAAGGTTATAAACACACAAATGTGGGTTATATGCAATACATGGAATGTCAATGCAGGGGCCAGCAGACCAAAACCAACATGGCCACCGTGTAGTGGTTGCTAAGGGGGGAAGCTGAGTCTAAGACATGTAACTAAGCATTAGTAGGCAATCTGATGCAAATGAGTGTTAGGATACTGAAGTCCACTGTCACATAGCAAATGAGCACAGTCTGAGTAGTGTAAGAGTTACAGAAGGGGGAGGAACAGAGTAGGAGATAGGTGACATCACAGGGGGGAATGGTAGAAAGAAATGCAGTTCATTGGAGGTCAGAGTTACATGACAGATGTCAGACAGATATCATGGAAAGAGGTGTGCCACTAGATAAGCATGAGAAAGTCAAGAAATGGAAGGTGTACACTGTTGCCTATGATCGAGCCCCAATCATAAACCTCTATATTATATGTGATCTGCTCCTTGTTTCCATGGTCCTGACAACATTTACTATTTTCTTACAAGTATTTCCAAAGCACATCATAAGTCAGTATTCCAAAAATATACATTTTTTATTTCTGGTGATATAATCATTGTATGCATAAGATTCATTTACAACATAGCCATTGCTTTCTTCTCATTCACTGCACACACAAAATTGTTGTTGTTGTTGGTGTTTTGTTTTTGAAAATATAATCATAGAACTGTTAAAATGTACTCACATCATAGTCAGGGCTTTCTTTCTAGTCACAGAATGTAGTGTGTGCAGGTGAATGAATATTAGCATATGAATAAACAGAAATGTACGAAACATTACATTCCTATGTGTGCTTGGAAGTGCCATGGTGAGGTACACCTACAAGTGGTTTTTGGAATGGATTGAGGAGAAGTAGTAAGAGCTAAGTAAATGCAAGACCAGATGGATAAAACATTCATGACTACAGAGATGGGTCAATAAGATATTGGACAGTGGTGCTCTAGTGGAAGCCAGGAATTTAGCTGCTGTTACCATTTTATTGCATTCACTGCTTCCATTGAAGGATAAATGTATCCTACTTCAAGGACAAGTTTGAAGAAACTGTTTGATTCCTGTTTAACATTTTCTCATAGGGAGAACAGGTGAGGGCACTGTTTACAGGGAAATGCACAGGAAGACAGTGCTGAGAGGTAATGTATGCAGGTGAATTCAGAGTAAGACAGTGTGGACAGGTAAGAGCAGTGTTTACAGGGAACTGCAGAGGAAGCCAGTGCTGAGAGGTAAGGTCACCTGACATGGAAGATTTGCTAATTATAGTGCTGTTTTCCATGGCACAAGGTTAAACAAAAAGTATATTAACATGTGCCACACAAATACCCACAATGACCAGTTCCTTGTAGTGAAACACATTGAATTAACTAAAATTAGTGTTTTTGTTTTTGTTCACTGTCTGGCTTTGAATTATTGTGGAATTTCTGTGGTCAGTACATGTTCATACTGTTTGCCCACCAGCTAGTACATTACGACAGAATATGTGTTGTCCAGCAGTTCTCACTCACAACACTGAGGGACCCGCCCTACTCACCCAGTGTTAATCCTAAGTGTCTTTGGAGTGCGATAATGGTGGTATAACAGCATAAACAGCAATAAGAAAGTGACTAAAAGTCATTTTTGAGGTGTATTAGAGCAGTATGTTAGATATGAGTGGGTATTTTACTTTTAATAATGTTAACAATCATAATGTAACATAATAATGTAGTGTATTCACCTTTGATATAAAGGCTGTGGGTTCTACTCCCTCACCAGGTAGATGGATTGCTGACACTACAATGCAGCACAAGTGGAGTACTGCACCCCTGATTGTGTTCTCCTACTGATGAGATGTTAAAGCAAGGTCTTTCTTCCTGAGTTGGTGATAGCTCAGGTGAATCTAAAAGATCCCACGGCACATATCAAAAAGAGTAGAGGTTCTTTATTTAACACTATTTACAATATAAATATTTACAGAAACTTACATTTCATATTATGTTCCTTCATCATTATTAAATCTTTACATTCATACAGACCCCCACTTTTTTCTCCATAGCCATCACTTAATTTACCTTATTATGTTTGGTAATATCCATTTTCCATTAAACATTACTTCATTTAGTGTTTCATTCCAAATTGTTCATATAATGCCAAATATTTTTATCCAAATTATTGACATATTCTTTACTGTGTTGTCCATAAAACCCATATGCATTCATATCAATATTTATTTGTTTATATATTTTTTATTTCTTTAATTGTTTACTTTCTATTATATTTTCTCATTTTTTTTTACATTTTTACATGTTAAAAAGACTGTTCTTTTGTTTCTAATTTTCCACAGTAAAGACAATTTATTTCATTAACTTTTTTAAGAAATAGTTCCCTTCACTGGTAACTTATTAATCTGTAACCTCCATAAGAAATCTTGACAAACATTTTTCATACACCATCTATTTTTTTTGGTTTATAGCTTTAACCTTTTCTTCTTTTAAATGTTCCTATGAAGTCACACAATAATTTTGTAATATAATATTTTATACCAGATTTTCCTGTTTTCTTCTGTTCTTTCTGTCTTTAGTTTCCACAATTTTATTTTTTTCTTGATACATTCTTATTTCTTTGTTTCTTCATTCTTTGTCGGTTTTATTAATTTTAATTAAACTCCATTACTTTTATATTTTTCCTTAAATATATTTGTCACAAATGTATTCTCTTTTTCATTTATCCATTCTAAGACCTTATATAAATTTAAAGACGTTCCATATACTATCAGGTTCAATAAACCCAACCCCCATTTCTCTTTTTCTATTTAGAAAACTCATTTTAACTGGATTTAATCTAGATCTTCAAATAAATTGAAATATAATTTTAATACACTGTTTTTCTAAATCTCTTGGAACCATATACACACCAGCTGTACATCATAATTTTCAGATCCAAATTATATTTATTAAATATACTTTCTTACTTATTGACAATTTATACCTACTCCACATAATATTAAGCCCCTTTAAATCTCTCAGCATTTTATCCCATTGTTCCTTTATTATATCATACTCTCCAAATTCAATTTCTAACACCAATATTTTTTTCCAAACTGTATTCATTCTAATTATTTATCACCTCCTAAACCCTTGCATTGTTCCTTATTAATGCTTAATCCAACTTCTTGTTGTCTGTTATGTACAATTTTAATTACCTTTTCATTTCTTCTTCAAGTTTGCTGTTAATATTATATCATCATCATAAGACATAATAATGAGATATTTCACTCCCATTTCTTGCATATATTTACTTTTCTCCAATTCTTCATTTAGTCCTTTTGTCATGCTATTCATAACTATTACAAACAAAATACTACTCATTGGGCATCCCTGTTTTATACCTCTTTTCATCCCTGTTTTCTTAATTTAACCATCCATTTACTGAAACTTTAATTTTAGTATTTTTTATACGCTGACTCACATACTTTCTTAATGTTGGTCTATATTATAAAATCTAAAAGACTTTACCATGAATGCTCACATGAGCGAAAATGCCGGTAATCAAAATTGCTATTGTGTGGGGCTGCCCCCCGCTAAATATATATTCTAACTCTGAGGTCACACTACAGTGAGGAAAGGGCAAATATCCCACTCCTCAATGTAATACGACCCCACAGTCAGTTTCAATTCCGGGCATTTTCGCTCATGTGAGCATTCACGCTAAAGTATTTTCGTGCATCTAATAGAGACACCTTAATGTTTATACTAAAATTGTATTCTCCCATTACTTGCCATAAAACATCATACCCTATTGAATAAAATGCTTTATTTATATCAGCCACTATTAATTTTGTTTCTTTTTGTCCTTTTTAATATCACTCACTATTTCCCAAATTATCTTTAATACTTCTTGTTTTTCTTTTCCTATAACCCCATTGTGAAGATAGGTGAAAGCTGTCAGCCTAGCCAGATAGAATATTTTAGATAATTCTGTCATTTGTAAATATTAATATAAGCCACTGGCTTGTTCTCTTAAATGGAAGAAAATGCTCTTAGATGTGGAACTGCAAAAATGTAACAACAGTGCACTCTGCTGTAACAAAGCTGATAAGTCAATCCAAGATCAAAAGGCTATTAACCTCTGAGTTCTGTTAGCCTGGGAACCAGAAAGAAATGATGTAATCTGAAATGAATCAGTGGTACTGTGTTATCATTTTAAGGACAGAAAAAATGAGAGCGTTTGAACATTTTGTCTTGAGAACATCCAACTCACCACTCTGCCTGTGCTGTATGTAAGTAGGATCTTAGACTTTAGTGTTTCTCATAGAAATAGCTAGGAAATACAAAGATTAGACTAAGTGTTTTTCTGTATTGATGTCAGAACTTTTCTACTGTATTATTTTAAGTATTTCTCTGTGATCTCTGAACTCTTGACTAGCACTGTGTAGTAAGAAGTATTGTCTTGTGTTTTTATTATTTATTATTAATTATTTTAAACCTTTCAACTGTGGCTGCTTTGTGTAGAGATAATTTAAGCTCTAGAGTACATTGCATGTATATAGTGATACTGTCCAAGTCACTCCAAATAAGCCTTGACTGTTCAGTTGCACTTACTATTTGGATAATAATATTGTACAGTATAATTGGACACCTTTTCATAAGGGCCTTTTGGTAGCTGATAAATATTAGTGGGTGGTGGCAGGGATTACTACTGTATAGTCTGGGTAAAAGGGGCACAGCTGGAGAACCTGTGCCAGCCTTCTCCATGAGTGTCTGTGTGGTTGTATATAACTCATCTCAGTGTGTGTGTCAGCTACCTGGGCAGAGACATGAAGCACTGATTGGACAGAGATGGTGCTGGAGGTTTTAACTTGCCCACTAGGCTGAGATCTGTACCTTATAGCTGTTGTGCCAGTGGGGAGTCTTATTGGGGACCTGGTGAGAAAGGGAGAAACCAGCCTCAGACTGACTGTGATCTTTGTGTGCTCTTAAGGGAAATTGTACTCTACTGTGTGTGCATTTATTATCGTTTCCCTATATAGATGCCCCTCGCTGTTGTTAATGGTGAGGATTGAGGCTCCTTGATTGCTGTCATTTGTAAATATTAACATAAGCCATAGGCTTGTTATCTTAAATGGAGGAAAATGCTGTTAGATGTGGAACTGCAAAAATGTAGCAACAGTGCACTCTGCTGTAACAAAGCTGATAAGTAAATTATTTGATGTCAAAACTTGAAGCCGAGATGTCTAGATAAAGGCATTCTGCCTATTGTTTTGCAGACAGAGTTAATGGCTAGAATTTGCATGTATAATTTCTTTTATTGCTTTGGCTTCCTGACCAGCTGCAAGATCAAAAGGACTATTAACCTCTGATTTCTGTTAGCCTGGGAGCCAGAAAGAAATTATGTAATCTGAAATGAATCAGTGGTACTGTGTTATCAATTTAAAAACAGAAAGAATGAGACCATTTGAGAATTTTGTCTTGAGAACATCCAACTCACCACTCTGCCTGTGTCTGTATGTAAGTAGGATCTTAGACTTTAGTGTTTCTCTTAGAAATAGCTGGGAAATAGAAAGATTAGACTAGGTGTTTTTCTGTATTTATGTCAGAACTTTACTACTGTACTATTTTAAGTATTTCTTTGTGATCTCTGAACTCTTGACTAGCACTGTGTAGTAAGAAGTATTGTCTTGTGTTTTTAACATTTATTATTAAATATTTTTAAAGTTTTCAACTATGCAAGTAAACAAGTAAAAAATCTCAATGAAAGAACAACTGTAATCCAAGGAAGAAGAACGTGTGATACCAAACCAAATAGCGTAATACAATTTAATCACCGCTTTCGTCAAGAGACTTCTTCAGAAGAAGTCTCTTGATTTGGTTTCAACCTTTTTCAACTATGACTGTTTTGTGTAGAGATAATTTAAACTCTAGAGTACATTACATGTATATAGTGATACTGTCCAAGTCACTCCAATAAGCTTTGATGTTCAGTCACACTTATTTGGATAATAATATTGCACAGTAATAATTGGACACTTTTTGTTAAGGGCCTTTTTAGAAGCTGATATTAGTGGGTGGTGGCAGCTGGTACTACATTTTAGACTGGGCAGAAAAGAGGCACAGCTGGAGAACCTTTGACAGCTTTCCCCAGGAGTGTCTGTGTGGTTGCATACAACCCTTATCTGAAAGTGTGTGCGTATGTGTCAGCTACTTGGGCAGGGATATGAAGCACTGATTGGACAGAGAGGGTGCTGGGGGTTTTAGCTTACCCACTAGGCTGAGATCTGGACCCTATAGCTGTGCTAGTGGGGAGTCGTATTGGGGACCTGGAGAGAAAGGGAGAAACCAGACCCAGACTGACTGTGATCTCTGTGTGCTCTCCGTGTGCTCTTAAGGGAAATTGTACTTTATTGTGTGCTTATTTATTATTTTTTCCCTATGCGGATGTCCTTCACTGGTGTTAGTCATGAGGATTGAGGCTCCTTGATTGCTGGGCCAGTGAACGGTCATCACATATTAATTGTTTTGCAGTGGTGGGATATCCACATCACATATTAATTGGTTGGCAAATACTAATTGGCTTGAAGTGGTGTGGGTAGAGTGAATTCCTGTAGCTTATGTACAGTGATCACTGAAGGTGTTTTTGTACTGTAAATCAGCAACACAGTGAAGACTCAGAGTTCAGGTCACAATTGTTTTATTTCTTTTGTTAACTTAGTTAGTCAGGCAGAGCAGGCAAGCATGTCAGCAGAGGAGTACGGAAAGCTGACAAAGGGCCAGCTGGCTAAGATGTGCCAGGCTAAGGGACTGGTGCATGGAAACCTGACTAAGGCAGACATGATTGCAGCTTTAGTCACAGTTGCATCAGAAAACAGCAATCAGGAGGAAGATCAGACTGGCAGTGGAGATGTACAACATTCAGTGAATGGACAGCTTAACCTTTGTACAGAGGACTTGAAACTCCATCTGGAGCTAAAGAGACTTGAGTTGGAGGCCAGGCATTTGGAAATAGAAGCAGCTGAGAGACTGAGGTGTCTAGAGAGTGAGGACAATGAGAAACTGTGACATTTGCAGGCTGAGTAGAATGAAAAACTGCTACATTTTGAAGATGAGGAAAAGGAAAGGCAGAAGAGGCAGCATGAAAAGGAGATGCTAACTCTTTGCCAGAGTCATGGAGGTAATGGGAAAGGGAGTAACCAGACCCCAGATGCACAAAAGGTCTATAAATTTCTTCCACAGTTTACAGAGGGGGATAATTCTGATTGTTTCATTCATATGTTTGAGAGGGTATGCAAACAGTATGATGTTGACCAGAGGCTCTGGGTACAGTTCCTGACCCCCTTACTCCATGGTAAAGCTGTAATTGTGTTGCCTAAACTTGCTGATTGTGAATATTTTGATTATACTACTGTTAAGAACTGTCTGTTAGAATTTTTTAAGCTAACACCTGGAACTTACAGAAAAAAGTTTTGTGACCATAGATGCAAGGCAGATGAAAGTGTGTGTGGATATGTTGCTGAACTGAGCTCTTATTTTCATAGGTGGGTGACTAGATGTCAGGTCACCACTTTTGAAGGGCTCGCAGACCTTTTGGTAAGGGAACAAGCCCTTAGAACTTTGCCTGAGGACATGAGGATCTAGTTAGCTGATAGACAATGTGCTACTTCAGATGAGTTGGAGAAGAAGGGAGACCTATGCCTAGCAAGCAGGGCATCACTGTACAGGAAAGGGACCCCCAGTACCACTCATGCATCTAAAGAAACCCATGGTGGGCAGCCCAGACTACCCGAACAGAATCTGCCAGTAGTAGGGGAAGCCACTAGTCCAGGTACACGTCCATGACCTAGGGTTAAATGTTTTGAATGCAACCAGTGGGACCATGTGGCATACAGATGTCCATAGAGGCAAGGTGGGGAACAAAAGGTGAGAGAGCCAGTAAGTGGTGAAGACAAAATGCCAATGGTAGGTTGTCTTGAGACAACAGGGGTACCGAACTATCATCCTTCAGATGTTGTGATAGGGAAGGATTTGGATGAGGCAGTACCATGTGTTAATGTGTTAATGCAGTTACATGCAGTCAGGCTAGGAGACAATTATGTGGGTCTGGTAGCCTGGGGGAGACCCAGACAGACTGCATACATACAGCCAGGATTGGTGAGGTGGCTACTTCAGGGAGTGAGCTACTCTGTAGCAGTGAGACTAAATGTGAGCCACAGCTGCTTGTGGGTACTGATAGTCCCTTGGACAGAGTGACTGCAAAGGTAGAGGTGAGTAGTAGTACCCAGGCTGACAGTGAGGCACCGCTGCCAGAGGATGTCAGACTTCCTGTGGAAGGAGAGCTGGGAAGGGTTACAAAGAGAGAGTTGAGACAGGCTCAGCTCTCAGACCCTACATTGCAAGGCCTGAGACAGGAAGCTATGGAGGCACCTGATTCTCAAGGGAAGGGGGGAATCTGTATACTGGGACAAAGGGTTACTGTATAGAGATTGGATCCCTGAGGGAGGGCTAGAAGGTGAGAGAGTGCAGCAGTTGGTAGTGCCTAGAGCCTACCATCTGGCACTTCTAGCCATAGCCCATGATATTCCCTTTGCAGGTTATCTGGGCATAAAACTCACAAAGAGATGTATTATGCAGAACTTCTACTGGCTTGAAATTTCCAGAGATGTAACAGGGTACTGCAGGACCTGTGAGCAGTTCCAAAAGGTAGGCAAGGCAGGAGACAATGTGAGAACTCCTTTGATGCCTTTGCCTGTAATTGAGCAGCCATTTCAGAGGGTAGCTATGGATATTGTGAGGTCTCTGAGTACCCCAAGTTCCACAGGGAAAAAGTATATCCTAGTGGTAGTAG
The DNA here is from genome assembly GCF_019279795.1 of Protopterus annectens. Classification (NCBI taxonomy): domain Eukaryota; kingdom Metazoa; phylum Chordata; order Ceratodontiformes; family Protopteridae; genus Protopterus; species Protopterus annectens. The sequence goes on along the minus strand of NC_056744.1, from coordinate 364,379,839 downwards.
ATTATGCTACAAGATACCCTGAGGCAGTGGCTTTGTTCTCCATTGAGGCAGAAAAGGTAGCAAATGCTTTGTTATAGATTTTCAACAGGATAGGTTTCCCAAAAGAAATACTGACTGACAGAGGTGTCAATTTCATGACAGACCTGCTGACTTGTCTGTGGAAGTACTGTGAGGTGAAGTACCTGAAAACCACCCCCTACCATCCCCAGACTAATGGTCTTGTTGAGAAGTTAAACTCTACAATCAAGTCCATGCTACTGGCATTTGCAGACCAGTTTAAGAGGGAGTGGGACAAATATTTGCCCCATCTGTTGTTTGCTTACAGAGAGATTCTCCAACAACCCACAGGTTTTTTTACCCTTTAAGTTATTGCATGGGCATAGGGTGAGGGGATCTCTAGATTTAATTCGAGAGGAGTGGGAAGGTGAGTGCAAATCTCACAAGGAGTCTGTTGTGGCATATGTCCTAAACCTCAGGACAAGGCTCATTGAACTCATGGGCTTGGCCCAGAAGATCCTGGCAGAAGCCCAACAAAAGAAAAAGGTGTGGTATGACAGGAATGCTTGAGCTAGAGAGTATGCTGTGGTGCAGCAGGTAATGGTTCTCATTCCTGTCATACACAACAAGCTGCAAACAGCCTGGGATGGACCCTACAATTTGATAAGAAAGGTATGTTATGTTAACTACATGGTAGAATGGCTAGGCAGGAGGCAGGGGCACAAATTGTACCATATTAACTTGATGAAACCTTACCATGATAGGGAGGCCATTGTGCTGAGCATTTTCAGTGGATTGCAGGAGTAGTCTGAGGGAAATCTGGTGACTGATCTCCTCAGTAAGGCTCAGACAGACACCTCAGTGGAAGGGGTAGGAATGACCCAGCAGCTATCTCCTACCTACGTTCGAGAAATCCGAGCAGTGTTACAGGAGTTTGGGGACATGTTCACTGGGAAACCAGGGTGCACCCACCTAGTGCAGCACCAGGTGGATACAGGACCCCAAAGGCCTATTAGGCAGGCCCTTTATAGGGTGCCTGAGAGAGTCAAACAGACTCTGAGGGAGGAGATACAGGAGATGTTGGAACTAGGTGTAATTCAAGAGTCCAACAGTCCCTGGGCCTCCCCAGTGGTGTTGATGCCAAAAAGGTTCTGTGTGGACTACAGGAAATTAAATAGTCACAGAAAGTCAGATGCTTACCCTATGCCTAGGACAGATTAGGCCCTAGAGCAGCTGGGTGGGGCTAAGTATCTTAAAACTATTGATCTTACCAAGGGTTACTGGCAGGTGCCCTTGACTTCCAGCGCTAGAGAGAGTTTAATCTTTGTGACTACTTTTGGCTTGTATGAGTTCACAAGAATTCCCTTTGGGATAAAAAATGCCCTGTGGCTTTCCAAAGGCAGGTAGATCATATCCTAGCAGGAACAGGAGGGTTTTCCCTTGGTTACCTAGATGATATTGCCATCTACATCCATTCCTGGCAAGAGCACCTTCAACATGTCAGGGAGCGGCTGGGCAGATGACAGAGGGCAGGGTTGACCATTAGGTCCAGCAAATGTTAGGTGGGTATGGCAGAGGTCTCCTACCTGGGACATAGAGTGGGTAGTGGTAAGATCAGGCCAAAACCTGCCAAAGTGGAAGCCATTCAGGCATGGCCTGCACCTGTTACCAAAAATCAGGTGAAGGCATTCTTAGGGACAGCAGGGTACTACAGAAAGTTCATCACCAGTTATAGTACCATAGCTGCTCCCCTCACAGACCTGACAAGGAAGAACAGGCCATATAAGGTAGTGTAGACCCCAGCATGTGAGCAGGCATTCCAGGAGCTTAAGGAAGCTTTGGGAGGACCCCCTGTGTTAGCCAGTCTAGATTACAGCAAATAATTTGTTATGCAGTGGATGCTTTGAACCGTAGGTGAGGGCTGTAGTTAGCCAGCTTTCTTCAGAGGGAGAAGAGCACCCAGTGGTTTATCTTAGTCATAGACTCCAATCCATGGAGGAATGCTATGCAGCTGTAGAAAAGGAATGTCTAGCCATAGTGTAGGCAATGCAAAAACTTCAGCCTTATCTGTATGGAAGAAAATTCACTCTAGTGACAGATCACAATCCCCTAACATGTTTAAACAAAGCCAGCCAGCAAAATGCCAAGATGGAGCCTAAGGTTGCAAGCATATGATATGTCAGTGCAGCACCGCAGTGGGATTAGCAATGCCAATGCAGATGGCTCTAAAGACAGGGAATGGGGTAAGGTATACTCAGATAGACATAGCCCTCTCAAGCAAAATTTCTCAAGGGTCACTTGAAAAACTAGCTTGAGTTTTCCGGGGGGGGGGGGGTGAAGATAGGTGAAGGCTGCCAGCCTAGCCAGATAGAATTTTGCAGATAATTCTGTCATTTGTAAGTATTAATATAAGCCACAGGCTTGTTCTCTTAAATAGAAGAAAATGCTGTTAGATGTGGAACTGCAAAAATGTAACAACAGTGCATTCTGCTGTAACAAAGCTGATAAGTCAATTCTTTGATGTCAAAACTCGGAGCCGAGATATGTAGATAAAGGCATTCTGCCTATTGTTTTGAGGCCGGAGTTAATGGCATGTATATTTTCTTTTATTGCTCTAGCTTCCTGACCAGCTGCAAGATCAAAAGGGTTATTAACCTCTGAGTTCTATTAGCCTGGGAACCAGAAAGAAATTATGTAATCTGAAATGAATCAGTGGCACTGTGTTATCAATTTAAGGACAGAAAAACTGAGACCATTTCAGCATTTTGTCTTGAGAACATCCAACTCACCACTCTACCTGTGTCTGTATGTAAGTAGGATCTTAGACTTTAGTGTTCATCTTAGAAATAGCTAGGAAATAGGAAGATTAGACTAAGTGTTTTTCTGTGTTGATGTCAGAACTTTTCTACTGTATTATTTTAAGCATTTGTCTGTGATCTCTAAACTCTTGATTAGCACTGTGTACGAAGAAGTATTGTTTTGCGTTTTTATTATTTATTATTAAATATTTTTAAGCCTTTCAACTCTGGCTGTTTTGTGTAGAGATAATTTAAGCTCTAGAGTGCATTGCATGTATATAGTGATACTGTCCAAGTCACTCCAATAACCTTTGCTGTTCAGTCACACTTACCATTTGGATAATAATATTGCACAGTAATAATTGGATACCCTTTGTTAAGGGCCTTTTTAGTAGCTGATATTAGTGGGTGACAGCAGCTCGTACTACCTTTTTGGCTGGGCAGAAAAGGGGCACAGCTGGAGAACCTGTGCCAGCCTTCCCCAGGAGTGTTTGTGTGGTTGTATATAACTCTTATCTCAAAGTGTGTGTGTGTGTGTGTGTGTGTGTGTGTGTGTGTGTGTGTGTGTGTGTGTGTGTGTGTGTGTGGGTGTGTGTCAGCTACTTGCGCAGGGACACGAAGCACTGATTGGACAGAGAGGGTGCTGGAGGTTTTAGCTTGCCCACTAGGCTGAGATTTGGACCCTATAACGGTGCCAGTGGGGAGTCTTATTGGAGACCCGGAGAGAAAGGGAGAAACCAGCCCCAGACTGACTGTGATCTCTGTGTGCTCTTAAGGGAAATTGCACTTTACTGTGTTTATATTTATTATCCTTTCCCTATTTGGACACCTTTCACTGATGTTAGTGGTGAGGATTGAGGCCCCTTGATTGCTGGGCCAGTGCACGGGTGTCACACCCATAGACATATTTTTCTGTTATATAATTCAACTTATTTTGTAATCTTTTCACTCTCATTTTCATATAAAATTATAATCACAATTGTTCAGTATTATAGGCCTCAATTTGTGATGTCATTCTTTTCTCCCTTCCATACAAGTCTCATCATATACCCCCACATATTTCTTTGTAATTAATCCTACTGTTTAACCATGCATAAGGATCATAGAATCATAGGACGTTACTATGCTAACAGCCCCAGGGCCCTGACAAGCCAAGCCAAGTTCAACCCATTTTCTCAAGGGTGTCTAGTTCAAGCAGACACTAAAATCAGCACCTATTGCCACAGTCCAGGAGCAACACAGTTGGAACCCCTGGGGTGGATTTTTGGTTATTCATCTAATCACCCAATTTACACTTAAATAAGGCCAATGAGGGGCTTTGTTTAACATGAATAGGAAGCCTGTTCCAAAGGTGGGGCAACATTTGTCAGACAAATATGTCTACCCAGCAAGTTCTGTTGATGTCATATACCAGGTTACAGTCCTCTGAGGAAGTTACCCATGTGCCATTTGACTTGCGAATGTGTAGCATTTTCATTAGAGCTGGGTCAGAAATTGCTTTATATGCAAGGCACAGGGCAACTTGGAGCAGTTTGTATGATACAGAGTAAAGTAAGAATGATTTCAGATTGTCCAAATAAGACAGATCTTGAAGACCCTGAATTTTCTTTATAAGGAACCTTTGTCTTCTCTCCAATTGCTGCAGGTGTTTGGTAAGGAACATACCAAAGGGAGCATTGTACTCTATTACTGGCCTGATGAGGGAAGAATACAGGGGGTTATAACCTCTTTTTTTCTGGAGGCAATGCTCTTGCTCATGAGATGAACAATGTAAAATGCCCTTCTGACCACTGTGGAGACATGATGATTAAAATTAAGGTTGCAGTTGACATGTGTGCCCAGATCTCTCACCACTGACTGTGTGCTTATGGTATTGCTATTGATGTGGTAGCTTGCAGGAATATCACACTTGCTGAAGGGGATGATAATGCATTGTTTTGCTTTGGAAACAGTCATTAGTCTGCATAACACCTTCTTGCAGGATGTTGACATTGCTAGGGGTTTCAGTGATTGCTCCCAGTTTGCAGGCATCAGCAAACTTTGTCAGCCACAGTCCTTTAGTTTTAGCCTGTACTTCAGAGAAGTAGATTATGAACAGTAGTGGTCCCAGAACTGATCCATGTGGGACACCACTGGTTATGACTCCACTGGAGGAGGTGGAGTCCCCTATTTTGACTGTATGAGTTTCATCAGTGAGCCAGTTTGCAACCCGCCTGACAATATATGGATTCATACCCAGTGGGTGAGCTTATCAATGAGGCCTGAGTGGGGGAATTGTGTCAAAGGCCTTGCTAAGTCTAGGTAGGCCATATGCACAGATTTGTTCTTGTCTATGGCTTTGATGACTCTCTCGAAGAAGTCCATCAAATTTACCAGGCATGATCTCCCCTTGACAAAGCCAAACTGGATGGAGTCAAGTGTTTGGAGATTTCCTATATCTTTGTTAATAAGGGCCATAATGATTTGTTCTATGGCCTAGCAGATAAGGCTGGTCAGGCTAATGGGTCTGTAGTTCCTGGGGTCTATGGATGCACCTCCTTTGTGCAAATGGATGACAGTAGCTATTTTTCCTTCTGCTGGAATGAAGCCAGTGCTTTGGCTGTGATTGAAAATCATGCCCAGTGGTAATGCTAATTCCTGTTTTGGCCCATGCAGAACATAAACCGGGATTTTGTCTGGTCCCATAAAGGCTATGTTTTTGGCCTTGGAGAGCATGTTTAAGACCTGCTCCTTGGAGATACTAGATGGGGGACAGGTGTTAGGGATGCTTTGGGGTATATGTGGCAGGGACAGGGGAGTGAAGTTTTCACTGAACCTGTCAGCCAGCAGGGTTGCTATATCCAGGCTTGCTATATCCAGAGGTTTGGTGTATGTAGTACCATTATCGTTTGGTGTATGTAGTATCATTATCGTTCGGTGTATGTAGTACCATTATCGTTCGCTGTATGTAGTACCATTATCGTTCAGTGTATGTAGTACCATTATCGTTCGGTGTATGTAATACCATTATCGTTCGGTGTATGTAGTACCATTATCGTTCGGTGTATGTAGTACCATTATCGTTCGCTGTATGTAGTACCATTATCGTTCGGTGTATGTAGTACCATTATCGTTCGCTGTATGTAGTACCATTATCGTTCGGTGTATGTAGTACCATTATCGTTTGGTGTATGTAGTACCATTATCTACGAGTTCAGCACAAATCTGGGCCTTACTGGCTTCATTCCAGCAGAATGAAAAACATGCTGACCCTCCTCAAGTGCAACCTTGATGAGTGGATGGGAAACCACAGATTTGTCCCAGGGGTTCCAGTCCACATGTGTCCCTCATTGACAGGGGTGAGACGTGTTGACTGAGGTTTTTTTGGGATAAACTCTTGGCTAGGCTTGTAAGGGCCCCAGGGCTATTAGCCTAGTAACCTCCTATGATCCTCCAGGCAGGTTTGTTTTTCCTTGAAGATCTTGCTTTGGTTCTATCAGGTACAGCAGAGTCAATACAATTGTACAGGTGTTCATATAAAGCATTGGTATATAACTCAGCATAGGTGTCTGTTCCATCATTTGGGGAAGGGGATTTAAAGCTATTTATGCTGTCAAGTAAGAGGCTGTAATTGGCCTTGGAGAAGTTTTTTAGTCTAGTTGCTGGGGTGGGGAGCTTGTGCTATACTTATGTCTAGCTAGACTGATTTGTGGTCAGAGCTCACCAGGGATGGCCACACAGTGGGGGTGGTGCAGCGGTCACCCATGTTAGTGAGCACCAGATCTAGGATGTTTGAGACCCTTGTGGGTGTGTCAACCAACCGGTCTAGTGCATTGGAGTTAACAAAGTCCAGGAACCTTTGGGCAAGTGAGTTAGAACACATATAATTTACCCAGTCAATGGATGGGTAATTAAAGTTACCCAAAGCCAGGGTATTTGGTTGTATCTTAATTGACTCAAGTAGATACAAGTAGACTGAGTGGATGTCCTGATTCATAGAGGAGGTCCTATAGCTGGCAATAACCTGAAGTGGGGTCTTACCTACAGTCAATTACACCTGAAGCAATTCAAGGGAATCGGGCTGTTTAACCTATGTAGAGGTGTATTTATCTTTAATGAATATTGATATACCACCTCCTTTAGTTCTGACACCTAGATCTCATGCATTTAGTTTGTGGTCTGAACATGTGGAAGGAAATGTAAACTGGTATAGCTATAATGCTCTCCTCAGCCTTAAATCAGATCTCAGTGACTGCACAAATGTCAGCATCTGCCAAGGTAAGGACAGCTTCCAGAGAGTGCAGTTTTTGGTTTAGACTCCTAGCATAACCGTGATGTTGTTTTTAGAAGGTGTTTTTACGTAGGAAATTTTGCTCTTGTGACATTGTCTAAAAAGGCACTATGTGTATGGCAATAGCCTTAGCCAGTAACTGAAATCCCAGGGGTGACAGATGAAGACCATCTCTGGCAAAGCAACAAGGTCTGTCGACCATGTCATCCCAGGCTGACAGATACTGGATCCCCTTTGAATGACACCAGAAACTAAGCCAATTGTTGAAGTCAATCATTTTTTGTTTGTACTGAGGTATCATCCTAGGTGGAGGTAAAATACTGCTTAAGATTAGGGACACACCTGCTGAGAAATATAATCAGAGAGCTCAGTCATGTCTCTCTTCATATAGTCCAGTGAGATATGTCTCAAGTCATTCACACCAACAGTGCCTGTTGTGGAGATACTTGAGTACATGTGTGATGTGATGGATCCTGGCACCTAACAGACAGCTGACCATGACTTTTTCCTTATCCAACCTGGTAAAAGGGACATCTGCGTGTCTCACAACGGAGTTGCCTATGACTAAGATGTTTGTTTTTGTGTTATGCCTTAGGGGCTTGACTGGTGAGACACTGGTGTGTGATATATTATGTGTACTATATACTGCAGATGATTATTATGTGAATTGTGCTTGCGTTTGTGTTTGTGAGGTCTTAGTTGTTTAGGTAAGCTTCTGGTAAGTACCTCCGGATATATAGGTTTATGTGTTGTTGGTTGGGTAGGTGTAGGAGTGAGGTGTGCATACTGACAACCTGCTTTGTATCACATGAACTGACTGGTGAATGAGAGAGCCTGGATTCTAGGTTCTTCATATGGATGCATCTTTCACAAAGTGAATTTGTGTGGACTACAAGATGTGGGTTGTCAGTATATATGAGGCAATTGCTACATTGGTTCAGGATGCCCATGTCGACCAGGCTGGCTAGAGAATCTGTGGGAAATTGTCTGTCCATAATGTTAGGTAAGTTGATGTGGTCAGAAAACAGGAAGAGGACAGGAAGGACCAGGTAAAGTAGAGGACAGGAGAAGTGGACAAAAAATAAGATGGGCTAGTGGGTAGGATCTGTGTGGCACCTCAGGAGCTTCTCTGAATGTATCACCTGTCAGTGAGGCACAGTCATGAGAACTCACCAATGAGCACCAGCAGAGTACTAAGGGAAAATTGGAGGCAGAGGTGTTTGAGTCTATAACCACCAACAATGCCCACCCCTGCTTAGCAGTGAATGATCCACAAACAAACTCAAACCCGTGCAAACACATGCTTATGTAACAAATGAGAGAAAACCGATTTAAACAAATTAACCAATAAAAAAGCTCAAAACTGAGCCCTGTTCTAGCAACCTTCAATCAAATTAGTTCTAACTGCTCATTACTGCCACTAGGGTGCAGGGAAATCCTCTTCAACAAAGGACGGCCTAGTTTAGTGCTCAAGTTATATACACAGAACTAGATTCAGTAGGTCTGAATCTAGTCTATGCTACTGCAAACATTGTGCAACCATTTAAAAAAACTGTTCCAGTAAGTAGTGATATAGTAAAAATACAGTTCAAAATGCAATATACTGTGAAAAAGTTTTGCAGAGATCAGCAGATGCCATGGATTGATCAGATAACTACAACAGAACAGTAGCTGGTCATCAAACTCTGTGGAGCTTTGCTAAAACAAGTGCAAACCCAGGCAAACATGGTGCTTATATAGCAAATGAAAACAAACTGATTTAAATAAATTAAGCAATAAAAAAGTCAAAACTGAGCCCTGTTCCAGCAACCTTCAATCAGATGAGTTCTAACTGCACACGAGGGTGCAGGGGAACCCTCTCCAACAAAAGATGGCCTGGTTTAGTTTTCGAGTTATACAAAAATAACTAGATTCAGCAGGTCTGAATCTAGTCTATGCTATGTTTATTAAGATCTATTTTTGCCATTGCGTCAGTTTCACATACATTAATTTTGTCTTTGTACTGTGGCATCATTCTTGGTGAGGGTAAAGATGCTGCTCAGGGTCAGGGTCATACCACGGCCTGGGCTACATAATCAGCTAGCTCCTCTATGTCTCTTTGTTCATGTCCAGGGGAGGTACATCTCAGGTTGTTTTTGTGCACAATGGCTGAGTCATATTTGTACTTGCTGTGGGTGACACAGGACTTGTGATGTGTTGTGGTAGGTCCACGCTCCGACAGCTCGCTTACTTTGACTTTTTCCTTGTTAGTCTGGGGGCGGGGCGTCAGTGTGTCTGACTACCTGGGTCACCTATGTCAGGCATGTTGGGTTGCCTTTTGGTGGTTGACTGTGTGACTTTGTGCACTTTACTTTGTGAACTTATATTTGCATGTGCTATGTCTTGTTTTTGCTGTGTGGTTTGCTTGGGTGTCTCTGTGTTGTTTTGGTTTTGGTAGTTTTTTAATCAAGCGCCTCAGTATGTTTTGTGGTTTTTGTGTGTTTGTTTGATTGTTGTGATGTTGACTGGGTTCTGGGTGTGCGTGGTGGTTTGTCTTGTCTGACTGATTCTCCTTACCAGTGATGAATTGAGAGCTTTGAATTGAGAGAGCCTAGCCTCAGTGATCTCATATATATGTATTATTTGTTGGGAGAGGGTTGTCTGTGCGAGAGAGGTAATTGTGTGTTGCCTCAAGATTCTATATTCACCAGCTGAACAGGAGAGGGGCACTGACAACTGACCACTGACATGCTTTAGATTGCTGAAAAGATTGAAAAGAGGAAAAGAGTCAGAAAGGACTCAGAGGGAGAGGGTGAATCAACAGATGGCACTGTTATGAGAAGTTTACCTTTTTAAAATGCTTTTTTTTTACCAGTATAAAAATGCTTTAGGATGTAGTGCTTTTCTTTTCCAGACATTATAGAGTTTTTCGTGCAAGTAGAAACAGTTCTAGGGAAAAATTGTAGACAGAACTTGTTTAAAAGAAAAGTTTTAAACTTGTTTAACCAGAAAAAACCTTGTTGCTTTGACCTACTATCACATACCACGACCCATAAAACTTGTGCAAAAGCCGCAAGAACTGTGCAAAGCGACAAAAGAGCTAGGAGCCCAAAGAGCTAATTTTTAGGGTTCCTTGTGCTGTACCCTCCACCTTCCAGTCCATCTGCTGAATTCACATTTATACTTTTCATTACGTTGTCTGTCTCTGGTATTTTAATTTGTCATTCCAAAATTTTCAATTCTTTGTTTCTTCTATAAACTGATTTGCCTTTCACATACTTTTCTGTTCAATTCCTTTCTTTCTTTCTTTCTTATCATCTTTTTCACATATGTGGCTACAATGTCCATTATATTTGTCTGTTTGCTTTCAATTTTTCCATTATTATTTTTCATCTCTCTCATTATACCAGTGTCTTCTTTTACACTTGGATATGGTGGTACTTCTTCCCTTTAAAATATGTTTTGCTTATATAATAAATCTTTAATTTTTATTGATTCTTTTGATAAATCTCTTCTTTTCTAAAATAATCCCTTTCATTCCTATCAAGACCATTTATAACAGCTTTTTGAATTTCTCTATATTCCTTTGTATCTGTTTTTTTTTTCTTATTTCCCATGTTAAATACATTGTTTTATACATCTCTTTACATATTATCCACCATTCTGATCACATTTTATAAATGTCTCTCATTAAATGAGCCTTCCGTGACATTATTATATCTTCTTCACCTTTTTTGTTCCATTTCTTTTCATTAATTCTCTTAACCCCATTCCCTATTTTAATAATATATTCTTTAGTCTCATTTATTTCAATACATATTGCCAAATGATCAAAGCAACCTGTGTCTACTACTTCTTCTATTACAATTTCATAGTTTTTGAAGAAAATAATCTATCTTTGCTTGAAATTTCCCTCTCCAATATGTACTCTTTCAGAGTCCGTAATTCTAAACCTCCACATTTTATTTCTTCCATTGCCTTCTTATCTACTCTATATATTTGTTTTTTACATCTTGAATCACAATTAAAATCCCCTGCTAGTATTATCACCATATTTATTATAACATAATTTAATATAGCTAGAAATAACTTCTCCCTTTCTTTATATAACATATATGCATGTATTGCTATTAAACTATACACTTTCCCTTCCCATCTAAAGTCCACTACCATCAATATTCCTAATCTAACTAAAGTATAATCTAGAATTTGTATTCCTTTTCTATGCAATATAGCAGTCCCTGAACCCAAATTCCATATTATGCCACCCAACCATAATGCCTCTGTGTGTTCTCTTTTTTTCTTTATTTAAAACCCTGATATCTTCTAACACTGACAAATCTATATCATGCTTATTACATCATTCTATTACCCCAGTTCTCATCACTATTATTTGTATACTATTTACATTAAAAGATACAATTCTAAGATTATTCATCACTCTTATCTTTAATCCATGAGAAACTAATTATTTATTTTCTTTCTTTTTAGCTTTCATTCCTAAATCCTGAGTTTTTCCTGTCTTTAACCCTTTTCACAATTGAACTTTTCTTTTTAACTATTTCCAGTTTGTATCCTCTTCATCACAAATTTGATTCCATTTTCCATCTCTCCTTCCCCTTTATGTATATTATCCGTATGCTCTTCTGGGTTTATATCATCATCTTTTTGTTGTTCTTCCTGTCACAATGTTTCTTTTTCATTTACATTGTATTTTTCAGTATCACACTCTCATCTCCTCTCCTTCTCACATTCCATCCATACACATGCTATTTGATTACATTTATAACTTATTTTTCACAATTTTTAGCATCATGACCAGTTTCTCCACATAAATGACAACGTTTTTTAGCAGAATTACTTACAAAATGTCCCTCTTTCTCACAGAAAAAATATGTTCTCAGTTAACCCCGATACTTACTAACAGCTCTGTGACCATCAATATTAATCATGCTTGGGATATGTACAATTTTACCATTTTCCATTTTCAAAAGTCACATTACAGTCCCAAGCCCGTGTCCAAAGTCCTCTATTATCAACAAATTTTGAAATGTTCTTTACTTCATCACAAAAGTTTCCTAATAAATATTGTTTTACAGTCTCTCTCTCTTTCAGTTTCTGCTCAAAATTATATATTGATTTTTTCTGCGTTTCTCAAAAAAAGTCTTTATAATATATTTATTCCATAGATATATGTATTTTTGCTCTCTATACATTTTCAAAAACGTTTCTGATGTTTCAACACTCTCAAAAAATGTCACAAAAAGTCTCTTTTTTAAATAAAATAAAAGCTCTTCCTGTGCCATTATGCCTGAAGGCACAACTGTCTTGTCCTAGATTTCATACCCGTCCATTTCTATTTTGTCCTTACTCTGAATTCTCAATACACGCTTCATTGTTTCCAACTCTTCCTTCTTCTGTTTCTCCTGTCCAGTTTCATTTTGTATTCCAAATACCTCGGCAAATGATTTATTTTGCTGTTCTGCTTACAACTTTCCACCATTTTGCCCCAATACTTCTTTTCTGATCTCCAGGTCACTTTGCTCTATTAAGTTTTCCAGTATATCATCCCTGAACCCAGCTGACTGAAGGGTTGTAGTTATATTTTCTTCTTTGCCTTTTGGCCCTTCAGAAAGCTCTTGATGGAAAATCTCTTGTGTATCCTCAAGCTGATTTTCTTTTTCTTCCTCTTAAACAACGCTCTCCTCTTCGATAACTGTAAACACCTCAACAGAGTCATATTCACCTCAACTCCATTCTCTTTGGATGCCATGTTTTGATGGTTTGCATGTCATTGTCCCAGCTGTCACAGTGCTAGGAGCAGCACAGGTGCTTCACACTTGATGGTGGCATGCACCTCGCATGTTCTAATTTGTAGGGGAAGTTCCTTGATGCTCTACTTAAATCCCCTCTAATAGTATAAATATGACCCTGAGTCTCCCCTAAAAAAGAGACTACTATTCTAGTTGGACTAACCTGGTCAACAAAGGATAAATAAAATAAAAAATAAAAATAAAATAATATGGGGGATTATGTTTGGGTTTCTAATCATAACCAGCTTGTTATGCATTCCAGACATGGATGCCAATAAATTCACCTTAAGAGCAAAGCTTAAGAGAATAATCTTGTCAGCTATGGGGAGAACACACAATAAGCAGGGTTACGATTGAACAGACCCAGTCATAATTCTTTGTAGTACACAGAGCTTAACCTGCTCCCATGTGCTTCAGTAGTCAGAGGAAAAAGTACAGGAGTGATAGATGTGTGACAGCTCTGAAAGCCGTAATAGGATTAGTGCTGCCGTACAGAAAGCAGTCACCACCGAACAGTGGTAGGAAGTGTCACCACCGAACAGTGGCAGGAAGTGTCACCACTGAACAGTGGCAGGAAGTGTCACCACCAAACAGTGGCAGGAAGTATGGGAATCACAAAGAGCTTTAAATCATGTTTGACATAATTGTATTTATTTATCTTTTGTTAACCCGGTTAGTTCCACTAGGCTTGTGACCTCTTTTCATGGAGGACCCAAGGAGGTTGTTTATACTACTAGTGGGAAATATTGCCTGGGCATTGGGAAACTTCACCTACTCTTTTTGAAAGGATCCACAGGATCTTATACTTCCACCTCAGCTACCACTAACTCAGGCATACGGGACTTCAATTTAACTTCTGAACCAAATGACAACACATTCAGGATTGCATAACACCCTTATGTTACACTGAGTGTCAACAATCCAATCACCTGGAGCGAGTGTAGAACCCAGAGCCTTGTGCTGATTGAGCACCAAAGGTGAGTGCTACCTGTTGCACCACTGACACTGATATTATATAGATCAGCCAAATGCTGAACATTTTAAAGCTCTTTGCACTTCTTGTTGCTATTCAAGGGTGGCCAGTGACTGCTGTTAATGCTGTAGCTTGCAAAATTAGCTTAACAGTGGTGAGGTGTGATTTACAAGAGCTTGTTAAGCATCTTTCTAACATCAGAAAGGTGCTTAACAAGCCTGCATTTTCCCCAATTTCATAGAGCAATTGTGGCAGTCATTGTACTACATAATCATATAGGTAATGTAAAGTAACATAATGTAACATAACATAACATGTAACATAATATAGAATATCATAGCATAACAAGACATGATATATCATAATATGACCTAACATTATATAATGTACTACAGTGCAACATAGCACAATATAACATAATATAACATTGCACAGTGTATCACAGTTCTGCATATGTCCTACTAAACCCTGTGGATATTTTGGATATTAAATGTCCTGAGACTGAACTTGGTTCATTAAGATCAGAGTATAACTTTACCCTGGAAAATAAATTCAAACAAATAAACAAATAAATAAAATTTGTATGCTGTGACAACTGGCACCTTTTCTGTACTTGTACAATAAAGAAATAAACACTTCTCCTCCTGTGGCTATTAATGGGCTATAAATTCACAGTAGTGCATCTACTTCTAGGCATGTGATCAGAGCAGGGGCAGCTCTTGAGAAGTAAATTCAGATAAATGATTATTTGCAAATAGTAATTAATAAAATGGTGCTGTGTCACTACATGTTTACTGTGTGATATGATGCTGATTTAGACTTGAGGCTGCCAACTTGTTTGCCTTTCTAAAATGAAAACTTTTATCTATGCATAGTAATAAAATTAATGACCCAACTGGCTGCACTGTGGATGACAAATTATTAGGCAAGAAAAAACAAATACACACACACACACACACACACACACACACACACACACACACATATGTGTGTATATACATATATATATATATATATATATATACATGAATAAGCCGCCATTTCACTCTGGACAACTCCTGAGGCCAGGTGAACCTGATAAGCTTGTTTTATTGTTTCGTCCTAATAAAATAACAGTTGTTGTGCAGCCATTTGGTGTCTTTGTTTGGTTATTTATTTTGAGGGACTGCAAATAATGTAGCTATGCTCTAGCAAGAGATCTGCAGTGCTCTGTCTAAACAGCCATAAAATTCTTTCTAGGACATGGTTGTAGTGGAAGTGAAAGCTTTTTTTTTGTGTGTACCAGATCCTGCAGTAAACAATTCAGTATTAACCTATAAACAGTTGGCTCATGTGCATTTATGACCAGCTGCTTGTCACGTGGCTTCAGTGTAATAGTTGTACTAAGCCATTTCCTATTAAAATAACAGGAATGCTTGCTTGAGATATACTTTCATCACTGGTTCTAATCCAGTGAGCTGCTGGCCCACATTATTGCACAATTCATCAGTACATATATTAGGTAGTAGACACTGATTAGGCCAAACCATCTCAAGATGTTCTGCAATATAACTCAACACAAAGAACTGAACATGTACTGTATGTTGCTCACTGTCAAAATAAAGTCCCAAAGGTTTTCTAGACAATTCTGATCTCCATGGCTAGGCAGTCTGCAAAACATGGTATAAGTTATACGGCATCCAGACACATGCAAAATACAACACCTCTTGCTGTAAGCTACCAGCACTCAGACGTGCAATAAATGACCATTAATTCTTCAAGCATCTGGTTCTTATGTAAAGGCCTGTCAAGACAATTAGAAAGATTTATGTTTGTTCGGACACTGTCTGCATTTCTAGCACCAAAATAATTGGGTAGTAGATGGAAACAGGATGTGCTAAGGCTTTCTTTTCATAACAAATGACTCCTCTATTTTCTTTTGATAAATGTGGTATTTTGTTGCAAGGGTTTTTTCTCTGTAGTCTCTTGTTCTTTGATTTAAGGCTTTCATTGACAAACTGGAATTTTTGTAAGGTGTCACAGTTAATAGTTGTTTTAAAGATGTCTTTGGGTTAGCACAGACTTTTGTCACATTAAGAGATTGCATGCACCCCAAAACTTCAAGGAAGTATTTTATAATATGTTTGCTCACTCGGTAAATGGTATTTCATTATTCTGGTGGCTATATGCTTTAGTACTACACTGAAACAATGGTTTTACCTTTTTTTTGATTTCTAGGGGTATGGAAGTGGTAAAAATCAAACTGAAGTTTATTGCATTTGTAAACTAGTTTGCAAGTACTAATCTCAGAGTTGTAGTATCATTTTTATAGGAATAGTTGCAAACATCAAGGCATTATTCACTAGACTTATATCCCATTAGACGTGATTACCATTTTGGGTATTACTTCACAGTTCAGAATTATGCATTAAGTAGAAAAAACGGAACCACGGCTAAAGTTAAAAACAACTTTAATAATAAAATGTTAAAATCACTCTTCTGCAAAATCCAAAAGTTAAACACAAGAAGTTAAAAATAACTCTTCAGCAGTATCCAAAAGTTATGTTGCTAGTAAAAATTTTCGCCTTAAGGCTTCTTCAGGCTAGTGATTCTTTGTGTTAGAACTGCAGTATTTAAATAAACGCATGTGATTAGTGCACCTGTAGTTACAGATCATGAAGCACCTGGTCTTACAGTGAAAGATTCATTAAGACTGTGTGCAGTGTATGCATTGAAGATCAAGATCCATTTCATTACTTGTAGGTCAGTTAAGTGTTTAAACGTCTTCCACATATTGGTTTATCACAGTGCATAAAATTAAAATTTGAAATTATGTGAATTGTCTGTGTTTAAAATATGCTTGTATAAAGTGTTAGTATATACGTGCCTGTTAATATCAGAAATATGGTTACCAATCCTTTCCTTAAACATCCTGTTGATCATGCCTATATAAAATGCTGGACATTGTGTGCATCTAGCCATGTATAGCACATTCTTGGAGTCACAATTCCCATAAACTTGTATGAGGAAATCTGTTAAATACAAGATGTTTAATAACCTCGTTAGTGTCTACATGCTGACAATAGGTCATTTTTGAAGAAATCCACCAGACTTGAGCAGACAAGACCTTCTTTTGACAAAGCCAAACTGGGTCTTCTCCAGTGTTTGGAGACTTTCCTGTGTTGTTATTGATCAGGTCCATGATAATTATCTCCACAGTCTTGCAAATAAGACTGGTCATGCTTATGGGTCTGTAGTTCCCTGGGTCAGTTTGTGGGCCCACCTTGTACAGAGGGACAACTGTTGCAGTCCTTCATTCTTCTGGGAAAAAACCCATCTGGAGGCTGTGGTTAAAGAGGAGTTCTAGTGGCACTGATAGATTATGTTTTAAGCTATTTAAGATGCATCGTGGAATGTTGTCAGGACCCATAGAGGCTGTGTTTATGGCTTTAGCAAGCACAGTAAGGACCTGTTCCCTCATGATAACTGCTACAGGGATGGTTGTGGGTATTTCTTTGGGTGAGGTAGGAGGTGATAGGGGCAGTATAGTTTCAGGCTGGCTGTAAGTGTTACCATTCATGATTAACTCGGCACATTGCTGAGCATTTACCTGAGGTTAACAACATAATTAAAAAAGCCTTATGGTTATCTTTTACCCGGGAGGCTAACTTTGCCTCATAGTTTGCTTTGGCAGATTTGACCAGCTCTCTAATTTGTTTGTTTAAAACTGGTAAATGTCTTTTTGCACTGTTTTGTCTGTTTATTCTTGGCTTTGAAGAGGAGTTTTTTTCCTTTTGCTGAATAGCCTATTTATGCTAGGGGCCCACCAGGGTGGTTTATTTTTGCCACTAATCATAAATTTGATTGGACAGATACTGCCCCCTCTATGCAGCTATGTATGTGGTGTACAGTGCTTTTGTGCACAGCACAGACTAGATCTCAGTGTCATCTGGGTTTGGAGGGGCTTGGTAGTTTAATAAGCTGTCACTTAGTTTGAGGTAATTGGCCTTAACAAAGTATTTAACAGGGTTGAAGTTTGATGGGGGTTCTAAGTTAGCTTTAATACTAAAGGAGATCATTTTGTGGACAGATCTTACTAGGGAGGAGTTAATGCATGGGAGGAAACAGCATCCCCCCCATGATCATGAGTGCCAGGTCTAGGATATTTGTACCTCTAGTTGAGATGCTAACCAGTTGCTCTTTTTAATTTCTCCAAGTCTTTTGGGTTTCTATTCACCCGAAGACAATGGACCCCATTCCCATGTCACAGTACAATTAAAGTTCATGAAATTAGTATTGTTTCAGTCTTTGATGTCAGCCAAAAGTGCTCTTCATTGCACCCGCAGTGTGCTCAGTAATGACTCCTTCTGCAATTCGTACAGGGTTACATGGATTGGTAACATATATAAATACGATTGTAAATTCTTTTTTATAAGACCCATTGCTCCTACTACTATTGGAACTGTCTGTGTATCTTTATTCCACATTGCTCTTATTTCTGCAAGTAGATCCTGAAATTTTATGACTTTTTGTCTCTCTGTATGCAGCACACTGTAGTCACTAGGTGTGCCGATTTCAATGATCAATGCTACTTTTGTCTTCTTTTCATGGACCACTATATCCAGTTTTCTAGTGTCTAACTTTTGAACTGTTGGTAAGATCCCATGTGATATAAACTTCATTTTCTATGATGCTTTGTCGTTCACGTTTCCAGTGTTTTTCAGCCACTTCAGTACCATAATGTTTGCACAACCCCCAGTGCAACAGTTTTGCCACATTATTATGCCATTCAGTATGCAGTTCTTCTGCCATTAGTATATCACAGCCAGCAACAAGGTGTGTGACTGTTTCCAATTTGGTTTTGCAAAACCTACATTTGTCTGTTTCTCCCACATGTTTGACGGACTTTGTAAATCACCATGTACACAGCCCACTATCTTGAGTTTCCAATATTAACGGTTCATTTCTTGGTTTGAATTCGCCTCTCCTTAACCATTCCTGCATTCATCAACATAAGGCTCTTCCAGAAGTTTTCTATACTTGCAACTATATTTATGTTTTTTCCACATTTCTTGTCTTTTCATCTGGTCCTTCACCTTATATTTGTTCTTTTGTTTTTTGACACATTCAGTTGCTGCCTGATTTTTATCTACTTTTGGTTTTATTTCCATTCCTGCTTGATGCCGATATGCTACTGCTAGATTAAGTAGAGAGTTAATCTTAGATTTATTCTCCTCATGTTTCAAAACGTTCACTATATTTGGGTCTTGTGAGGTCAGAAGATATGTGTGGAGTCCCACAATTGCAGAGCTATACATATAATCAATTTCAAGGAGGCCCATCCCTCCTTCAGAACGAGGAATATATAATCTTGGTATGTACTGATTTTTATAAATAATTTGGTGAGCATGAAGAATCTTTCTTGTTTTCCTATCTAACACATTTTGGGGCCAGTCAATCACTCCAAAACTGTAAGTTAGGACAGGCAGAGCAAATTGGTTTACAGACTGTGTTTTGTTCTAAGATGTCAACACTGTTGTCAGGATTAATTTAAGTCTTTGAAAGCATTCCTTACTAAGTTTTAATCACATTTGTTCATGTTTTATTCTTGATCCTTCATCAATTCCCAAATATTCCCTGTCTCCATAGGGGTTCCCCAAGGATCCATCCTTGGACCCCTACTTTTCTCTGTTTGCACCAATAATCTAGCCTCTGCCACCAAACATGGCACACTCATCCAATACGCAAATGACTCGACCATGATCTGCTCAGCCCAGTCTCTACCCAAACTGCAAAAAGTCACACAGGAAGCCTTTTCCTCTGTTGAAACATGGTTATCCGATGCCCAATTAATACTCAACCCAAACAAAACTAAACTACTCATCTTCCAACCCACCAAACATACTCAAAACAACTCTCACTTTAACATCACAGCAAAAGACAACACCACTATATACCCAACTGAACACACCAAATTGCTAGGAGTGGAAATAGACAATAAACTAAAATTTGACATTCACATATCCATGACCATAAAAAAAGACCACAAAAAACTAGGAGCATTATACAGAAATAAACAATTTATCACCAAAGCAGCAAATATTTCAATAGCAAATTCCCACCTTATCTCCACCCTACTTTATGCCTCTCCAGTGTATACCAACCTAAGGCAATGTGATCTAAACAAGCTAGAGACCTGCTACAACAAAATCGCCAAATTCACCACAGGGTCATCCTACCGTAGTCACCACTGTCTCTCACTTGCTGAACTGGGCTGGCTTGAACTCCCTCACCTCCTTCAGTGGTATCAACTCTCACTCGCCCACAAACTAGTAAACCATCCACTAAATGTCCCATCCCTCCAGAATCTACTCCAACTCTATCACACCACCAGACCACTAAGATCCAGCAACAAAAATCACTTGCAGATCACTAAAGCCAATAACTCTGCTGGTGAAGCACTATTCTCTTGTGCCATAGCCAAATTATGGAACTCACTCCCACCCACAATTACCTCCGTATTATCATGCACCAACTTCAAAACTTTATTAAAAGCGCACCTAAAAACATGCTGGCTATGCCCTTGCAACTCCCACTCTAATATCATCCATCCCATCCAACTACTACCTTTCTTTCACCTCCACTAACTACCTTGATGATAGCAAGCTCAGATGCTCATAAGCCTAGTACTTATTATACAGCAGGAACTTCTCATTGTTACATTTGTTAATGCCTGTTATGTACTTCACAGATAAAGATTCTAGTTGTCTACTGATGTACTATGTTCTTCATCTGTAAATATGTTGTAAGTAATTTCTATGTTAAATTGTTAATCGCTATGTAATCCAATGTAACTACTGTCTGTTTATTTTACTGTGGAGCTTTTCTCCCCGGGCCTCCACTGAAAATGGACCTACGTCCAGTCGGACACTCCCGGTCAACAAATTTAAATAAATAAATAAATAAAAATAAAATATTTATACACTCCCTCTTACTCAAGTTCTTTTATATCACATTCTTTTCCCAAATTGATGTTTTCTTGGTGCTGCAGTTTTCCCGCTTTAAAGGTTGATTTTGCACATTTATCAAGACCACATGACATTCTTATCTCCTCTGAAAAAGTTTTGACAACTTGCAGTTGTGCTTTCATTTCCTCATCTGATGAACCATACAGTTTCAAATCATAGACAAAGAGAATACGAGAAGTCTTTACACTTTGTTATTTTCCAGGAGCTAAATTATAGCCATGGCCTAAGCTGTTAAGTAGACAGCTTAATGGGTTAAGGGCAAGGCAGAATAACAGCAGTGCCGGTGACAGATAATTGCCCTGGTATATCCCTTTTTGGATTTTTATTCCTGGAATAATAATTTGGCCTTTATCATGACTTAATTGCAAAGTGGTTTGCCACTGTTTCATGGTCACTGTAATGTAGCTGATCAATGTAGGGTGTATCTTATACATTTTTAAACACTCTTTTATCCATGAATGTGGGATACTATCAAATGCTTTTTTGTAGTCAATCCATGCCATACTTAAATTCATCCCCTTTTTACATTTCTTCACTATGAATTTATTTAACAGCAAATGATCTTTTGTCCCACGTGACTTTCTTTTATTGCCCTTTTGTTCTATTGCCATAATTGAGTTTTCTTCTAAATGACTATACTCTGTTGTCATCAATTCCAGTGTATAGTTTATACATTTTTGGAAGGCAAGTTATTGGTCTATAATTTTTAGGGTAGCTTACAGGTTCACTCTTAACTGGGAGCATTGTGTTTCCTGTCGTTAGCCAGGTTGATGTTTGTTTGGAATGTGCTTATAAATAATTCTTACTCATGGCTAAATCTTCATGCAAAGACGTTAATACTTTTAACCAGAAGTTAGGTACTGCATCTGGGCCTGGGGTTTTCCAATTTGAGGCTTTTCTTAACTTTATTTCAATCTCTTTGGCCATTACATCATCCCATTTCATATCCTGTACCTTTAAACTTCTTATTCTTTCTTTTACCTCTTCTATCCATTTAGCATCTTTGTTATGTTCCACAAGATCTTCATAGATACCTCTCCAAAATGTATCTATTTCTTCTTTCTTTGGTGGTGTTTCAATTCCTTTTACCTAGTTTCCCAATTCTCTAAAAAACTTTTTTGGGTCATCAATAAATTGCTTATTTTGCACTTTTCCTTTATATTTATCTGTGTATCTTCTAAGTTTTTCCACCTGTGCTGAGATTTTGAGTTTATTTGTGATAGTGCATGATAGATCCTGATCTGTTCTAATATTGTGCATTGCTTTTATTACATCTATCTTTCTAAGTATTTTGTTGACCTGTTCCCTCTTCAATACTCTTCTAACAATGACAATTCTTGCCTTAGTTGCTTTATAGTTTTCTCTGTTTGATAGTTCAATGATGGTAATCGATTTCTCCCCTTTCTCTCCATCACTACCCTGTATTCTTGTGGTAGAGCTTTATCAGTTATCAATTTAGCTGCACAGTAATGTATCCTGTTTAATTCTGTTATATCACATGGATCTCTATGGGCAGCCCTAATTATTGTGTTCATTTGTTTTATCACACTTGACTTTTTGGGTTTTATTGACCTTCTGCAGTCTATTTCTTTCATTGATCTTAATATGTCTATCTCTATTAAGTCAAGCAACTCTTCTCTTAGCTAGTTTTTTTCTAAACCGAGGGCACATTTTTTGTTCTCCATTTCCTGCGGGCATTCTATAGAAGGTTCTATTGCATCTTTCTGTGGTACATTCTCTTCAATTTTCTCCCGTGCCATCCATTGTTCTGTCATATGAGAGCTCACTGGCCTATCACTCCTCAACATTAACTGGGTCAGAGTTTCCACAGTTTCCTGTTCTTTCCCTTGCTGTCCAGCTTCAAATGAATGTTTATATGCATTTCCTGTGGAAGAATCCAAAATATCTTCATTTGGCACTTGACCAATTGCTCCCATTCTACTGGTTTCCTCTTAATTTGGAGTTGCATTGCTCTATCCTTTTGTGGTGCTTTCTGAATTAGATTTTCTACACTAAATCCCTTCACCTTGCAGGTACTCCATAGCCTCAGTTTCTACTTCTTTAACTCCCCCATTACTGATCTCCTTTTCTACTTTTCCTCTTTGTCTTCTTATTTTTGTATTGTAAAGTTTTCCATGTCCAGATTCCTTTGCCTGTATTTCTTTTCAAATAGCTTTGGTGGTGCTCTTTTTGTATTGATTAGTTTTGCTTTCTCTTTGCATAAATATTATACCATATTAAATCTCTTTTTCTTTCCCATGTCCATATTTCAGGTCTATGTTACAATTAATTGCAAATGCTATATACTCGACCCACAATCCCTAAAAACCCAAAATGTTGCACACAGATCAGCAATTTTTTTTCCCAGGGAAAAAATTGCTGAGCCATAAAAATAAATAAATAAATAAATAATTCAAAACACTAGGAAAAAATTGCTGCTCTGTGCATTCGGTATTTTGCCATTTCACATGTCATTCGACTAAACAGCGTTTGCAATTCATTGCATTCACTAAAATAATAAGGACCCCATATTTATTCCTCAAATGTCTCCTGATCTTCCTATTTCTCCTTACTTTGGGGACCTTGTTCCATCATGCTGTGATGTAACCTGTGTTAGACCTTCTACATCATATCCTTCACTTTGCAGGCACTCCATAACTTTAACTTGTATTTTTTTTAATTTCTATTTTACTAATCTGCTTTTCTACATTCCCTTTTTGTGATATTATTTTTTTATTGTGAAATGTTCCATGTCTGAATGCCTTTGCCGGTATTTCTCTTTGAATATCTCTGGGGCTGCCTTTTTTGTGTTGATTAATTTGGCTTTCACTTTTGCATAAATATGCACCATATCAAATCTCTCTTTCCCATGCCCATGTTTCTTTTTTATACTTTTCAAAAATGTCTATGTTTTGTTGTTTACATTTTCACACTTCCTCAGATGCTTCTTTTTTCAAACAGATCAGAGTTTCCTGGTCTATATACAGTTTTTCTTAAATCTGTTGTATTAATGACCACAAATTTTCATTTGAAGCTTCTGACAGTTTTTCTTGAAGAAGTATTTTTCTTTCCTCTAATTTATCTCTTAATCTTTTTGTATATCTTGTACCTAGAAATTCTGGGCTTTTTGCATAATAGTAACAACACATCATTTCTTTCTTAGCCTTAATAGTCCACTCTATCATCTTTATGGCTCTTCTTTGGCCTATCTTTTTTGTGATTTTTGTGGACTGCTACTTCCTTCTACAATGGGGGGAGGGGGGTCATCCTCCCCCTTGGGCCTGCCCTGGCCCCATATTAGGAATGTTTCCTTAGTTTGAAGATTCTACACTGTAATTTTTTCCAGTCCTGGCACCAGTGCGTCTAACAGGATTGGGCACTTTTTTATCCTGGGTCTTGTGCACCCAGCTACCAGTTTTAATTTTTGACCTACTTCTGTCCATGATATGTGCTATATAAATACAGTCTATATACCAATGTCGCCTTGGTGAGATTTTGTAGAAAATGGGGTCCACCTTGAGAAGGCACCACGACTGAGGATGACTTCAGTTTCAGCACTACTACTCTCCTTTGCTTGCTGACTTTTCATCTCTCCATTTGGACTCCTCGCTCCAGGGTGTTTGTGTTGATGAAGTCCAAAAACCTCTGTGCAAGTTAATTTATGGGTCACATAAATCTTCCATTTTTGGAGGGGTAGTTAAAGTCAACCATAAGTATGGTGTTAGGCTGAATGTTAAGAGATTCCAGTAGGTTTAGGAAGGAGACATGATTTTCCAGACTCATGTTAGAGGACCTGTAGCTAGCAAACATATGATAGGGGTTGCACCTATGGTTAGTTAGGCATGGAGCAGCTCAAGTAAAGTCATGTTATTGGAACAGTCTAGAAGTGCACCTGTCCTTTATGAACACTGAGACAACTCTTTCCTTTGATTTATCTTGAGCTGAGGAAGATGAAAATGTAAGAAAGACACTGTAGACTTTGGTTGCTCTCCATGGTTCTGAACCATGTTTCTGAGACCACACATATGTCTGCATTCTCTAGATTAATGATTACTTCCAGGGAGTATATTTTTTTATTTAAACTTTTAAGCAGCAGTACCTTTAGGTGATTGTGAGTGATTTTTGTTATGTTGAAGGGTTTAACAACTTGGTTCAGCCTAAAACGGCACTATGGGGATAGATATTGTTTTTGCCAGTATATGGAAGCCAAGTGATGACAAGTGCAAACCATCTCTGGAAAAGCATCATGATTTGTCATTTATGACTCTGCAGACTGACAGATATTGAATCCCCTTGTTGTGACACCAGAAACTGAGCCAATTGTTAAAGTCAATCATTTTTTTGCTGGTACCGTGGCATCATCAGTGGCAAAGGTAGGATGCTACTCAAGGCTAGATTCATACCTGCCTGGGACACATATTCAGCCCACTCCATCATGTCTCTCTTCATATAGTCCAGTGGTGTACATCTTAGGTCACTTACGCCCATATGGACTATGACCATGTCAAGCTGGTACTTGTGGCTTAAAGACATAATTGCATGTGTGATCTGGTGGATCCTGGATCCAGACAGGCAGCTCACTGTGATCTTCTCCTTGGTTAGCCTTGAAAGGAGGGCATCAGTATGTCTTATGATGGAATCCCCAAAAACTAGAATGTCTGGTTGTGTGGTATGTTACCTTATGGGCTTGGAAGAAGGGCTACTATGATTTTCAGACTTATATATTGTGTGAGGTGCTGTCTTTTTTGAGTGTGTGCAGGGCCACTGATAGATGCTTTTAGGAGGTCTTGGAGGTTTGGGTGGATTACATGTGAGAACCTCCGTATATGTGAGCCTATGTGTTTACTTCTTAGTGTTGGTAGTGAATGTTTTGGGTGTAATGCTGACAACCTGGTTTGCATTTTTCATGTGTGTATGTGAGAGCTTTGTCTCCAATGACACTGTGTATCTACATCTCTCACACACTGTGCTTGTCTGTTCTAAAATTAAATGGTTGTCAGGGAACATGAAGCAGTTACTACACTGCCTCAGGATGCCCATATCAACCAGGCCAGAAACAGAGATGGCAGGGAAGTGCCCATCCATTATAACAGATCCTTAGTAGATGGGAAGGAGTATGGGAGAGTCACTAAAATGTCTAAGTGAGAGTGTTTATTAGTATACTATTAGATGACCTGAAGTGGTGCTGCCCTCTGTGTAAACTGGCAACTTATGAACAGTTAGTGACTATGGACACTGTTTCCTATAGAGGATTTTAAACTGGAGAGGTTTGCATATATACAAGGCATGGGTAACCGTGTTTGTGCATTGTGCATAATGTAAGACTTTCGTACCAGCAGGATAAAATACTTTTACACAGTTAAGCCCTCAGGCCAATCAGATAAACACACAATAAGCCTTCCACCAGCAGTTCCCAACTCATATGGGTTGAATCAGCCCTCTCCTCCTACCAAAGTGCAGAATAAAACCATCATAATGTAAAACAAACTGGTTTTGAGCTCAAGTGCAGTAACAAATGCTTTACAACAAAAGACAGAGCTCCTGTGGTATCAGGAAACATTAGAAGTATGTTCACAAACCATGAGAAATGTTCCCAAATACAGAAGAATGTGCTAAAATGTAGGAAAACATCTACAAACACAGAAAAGCTTTGCAAAACTTAAGAAATATTTTGAAAAACTCAGGAGAACTTTGGTAAACTCAGAACAGCTTCTGCAGTATCAGAGGAGGTTGAGAAATATCTGGGTAGTGTTAAAACAACCTAAGATCAGTACAGTAACAAGCAGATGGCATTTTTTTAACAGGGTAGACTTAAAAACTGTGATAAATTCAAACAAATCAATAAATGCAGCACAGAACTGTTAAATAGCACTGAGATAGAGCATGTGCAAAAAAATACTTATATTAGCTTATAGGTCCATGGATGGCTTTAAATGTGATCCATGGGTCTTGTACTCACAGGAATCAAAGCATGATGCATTATTCACAAATGTGCACCTGTGCACATGGGGCTATCAATTTTCTCCTTGCCTGGGACTGAATGAGTGGCCATGGCTACTTCAAGTGGTTGGGAATGCAGGGTTTCAGTACGATGTCCCAAGGACAGCCGTTTTTTCCTGTTCTTCCTGCAAAAGAACCTCACGGAGTATCTGATGGCAATTTTGTTACCCTTTTGTGGAAGGCACTGTAGGTGCCTGGCATAGGCTTGTTAGACTGATGAGTGATGTTACCAGTATCATCCCTTTTAGTTTGTAGCCATGGTAACAGATACAATGACCTGAAGTGGTGTTACCCCATCCTTCTTCACCACAGAGGCAGAGGCTCAGTAGTAGAAGCCTGAAATTTACTGAAAGCATTTTGAATTTTTTTCAGTACCATTTTCTTTTGCTACCTTAACTGTTGCGTATGTATATTTAAGGGTAAATATTTTATTTCCCTGTGGCAGAAGAGTGGCAAATGAACATGATTGCATGCCAGAGAAAGTAGTGGCACCTCTTCCAGCAGCAGCTTGCATATAACGTCTCTGCCAGTCCACTGTACTGTGACTGTTTTGTCACATATGTGCATAATAATTTTTTCCCCATTATCATCTCTTTGAAGGTCAGGTTGTAGAACAGGGGAAGATGAGGCCACACTCACCTTGGGCTGTGTCAGTCGATGCCTTTGGTTTGGTGTTGTGCTGTCCATTGCCTCCCAGCAAGACAACCCTGTAGGTGGTGTTTATACTCTCTGTTTCTCTTTATCAAGAGGGTGGCAATATCTCCTCTCTGAAAGTGGACCAGAAGGGTCTCCCATGGTCTCCTCCTGTCATTGGTGCTGGTCACTGGCTGCCAAGGGGATCAGCAACTCAGCAACTCAGAAATGTGGAGTGCCTTTTGGCCTGACTTGTTGAGTTGAACATCTCATAGACCCCACTCGTTGTCCACCAGGACAATAGCTGGCTCTTAACATCAACCACTCAGGTGAATTGTGCCTATATTTGTTGCCCTCAAGGCTGGTCTGACATCCAACCATGCCAGAACTCCACCTTATCACTATTCTGGTGTCTTTTATCTTTCATATGTGTCATTTCCTATTCCGTGTTTATTGTATTTCATCACCATTTGTTCACCATCTGTATGTCTTTGGTCATCAACTGTCCTTTACTGGTTCTGTGTACACTGCCCCTGGTTTTTTGAATCTGTGTTCTATGCTTGCCTGTCTGACCATGCTAACCACTGTTCTCCCTCAACCCTATCCATCCCTCAGTATGTTTTCCACTTACCCTCTTGTTTTAAATCTTATGAAATGGGTTCTATCCCTAAAAGTAATAAGTCTTCATCTGACCCCTCCTATACATTATGCTTACCCTAGGGTGTTTACTTCTGATTGCTGCTCTCCCCCTTCCTACCTCAAAATACCCCTTTTCCTCCTCAGTTACATGATGAACACAGCTGGCACTTGTGCACATCCACATTGGTCTATCTAGTGCTTGCGATGGTTATCTTTTTGGGTCCATTGAGTATGAGATATAACTGTGTGACCCTACACTACATGAGTGAGCATGCATTAACTTAGCCACACTAGCCTTCCTTAGCTGTAATATCTGCCATGTTCATAACTTGACCTACTACAACCAAGAGTACCCAAACAGCACTGCTTGCTTCATTACTGCTACTCCTCTATTTTCTTGTGCAATCCTGTGCTCACTATGCAAGTGGGATTCAGTGCCTAATACATGCCTGATTAGCTGTAAGCAAGTCTGCACCGTGACTTCCACTTAAAGTATAGCTGCTCAAGTGTGCAGTGCCCGTGTATGAACCCCAGCTGGTGTCTATGTGGCTGTAAATGTCTGACGCATGCGTTGAATATGAAATGTCTAATTTCATACGCAAAGTGATAGCTGTAATGTACTGACTCACTGACATACAACTGCTTCCTGATACAGGACAGTCTCCACATAAGGACTGTGCTTGATATTACACTAACACGGTTTTACTGTGATCAATAATAACATTTGTTGTTAGAACTGATAAATACATTCAAACTGTTGGTTTAAGAACTGTAAGCAGGAACTTCAGGAAGTACGAGAAATGTAGGAAGGGGCTTCAAAACCCTGGAAACAATATTCAGCAACACTTTGAGTCTAATTTCCTGACTGGGCATGCCAATAAATGAAAACACCTGTCAAAAGCTTTAGTGAAGCAATGCAGTTTGGGTAGAAGTGTAATTATTACAGCAGAAAAACTCTAAATAATTAAAACATATATTATGTATCATAAAATATGTAGTAAAGTCTCACAACTCTAGTGCAAAATGTTGCCTTTCAAAACTATTTTAAATCACAGTAAATTCCTTTTCTGTTGCTGTAAACTGCAAGGTAAAATATCACATCTTCACTTAGACTACCTCCCATGTTATAGCTCCAGTCAGAGAAATACAGTTTGATATAGCACTTATTTTCTTTATAGTGTTACATCGCTAACATCTGTATTCTTTTTCAGCTTACACTTTCATTTGGAAAGAATTACAATAGCAGCAATACTAAACAAGAAATCATGAGAACCAGGAAGTGCCTTGTCATATATACGTTTAAGCAGACATGCTTAAAAGTTTGTGTCTTCTTTTTCAAGCACTTAATGGTGCTCAACTTCCCTAAGTAGTTACCATGTATATATTGGATAATGGTGCTCACCTCCTCTAAGTAGTTACAATGTATACATTGGATAATGGTGCTCTCCTCCCCTAAGTAGTTACAATGTATACATTGGATAATGGTGCTCACCTCCTCTAAGTAGTTACAATGTATACATTGGAAAATGGTGCTCACCTCCTCTAAGTAGTTACAATGTATACATTGGATAATGGTGTTCACCTCCCCTAAGTAGTTACAATGTATACATTGGATAATGGTGCTCACCTCCCCTAAGTAGTTACAATGTATACATTGGATAATGGTGTTCACCTCCCCTAAGTAGTTACAATGTATACATTGGATAATGGTGCTCACCTCCTCTAAGTAGTTACAATGTATACATTGGATAATGGTGCTCACCTCCTCTAAGTAGTTACAATGTATACATTGGATAATGGTGCTCACCTCCTCTAAGTAGTTACAATGTATACATTGGATAATGGTGCTCACCTCCCCTAAGTAGCTACAATGTATACATTGGATAATGGTGTTCACCTCCCCTAAGTAGCTACAATGTATACATTGGATAATGGTGCTCACCTCCTCTAAGTAGTTACAATGTATACATTTGATAATGGTGCTCACCCCCCTAAGTAGTTACAATGTATACATTGGATAATGGTGCTCACCTCCTCTAAGTAGTTACAATGTATACATTGGATAATGGTGCTCACCTCCCCTAAGTAGTTACAATGTATACATTGGATAATGGTGCTCACCTCCTCTAAGTAGTTACAATGTATACATTGGATAATGGTGCTCACCTCCCCTAAGTAGTTACAATGTATACATTGGATAATGGTGCTCACCTCCCCTAAGTAGTTACAATGTATACATTGGATAATGGTGCTCACCTTCCCTAAGTAGTTACCATGTATATATTGGATAATGGTGCTCACCTTCCCTAAGTAGTTACCATGTATATATTGGATAATGGTGCTCACCTCCCCTAAGTAGCTACAATGTATACATTGGATAATGGTGTTCACCTCCCCTAAGTAGTTACAATGTATACATTGGATAATGGTGCTCACCTTCCCTAAGTAGTTACAATGTATACATTGGATAATGGTGCTCACCTCCCCTAAGTAGTTACAATGTATATATTGGATAATGGTGCTCACCTCCCCTAAGTAGCTACAATGTATACATTGGATAATGGTGCTCACCTCCTCTAAGTAGTTACAATGTATATATTGGATAATGGTGCTCACCTCCTCTAAGTAATTACAATGTATACATTGGATAATGGTGCTCACCTCCTCTAAGTAGTTACAATGTATACATTGGATAATGGTGCTCACCTCCCCTAAATAGTTACAATGTATACATTGGGTTAGCCATCTCAATAGTTATGGACTGGGAGCTCCATTTTCCACCTGCACATCTGCCTAGCTGCCTGTATGCCTGCCTAGTTTGTTTCTTTCCTGTCTGATGTCAGCTCCCAGTGATGCCGATCTAGTTTTGCATTTTGCACATGGGATTAGAGCAAAGAACTGCTACCAAGCTGCTGCTTTTACTATAGGGATCAACTGTGCAAGCCTATATTTGTACACTCTGTAACTCTAGTCACTCATGTCTATTATTTCATACTTAAGCAGTACAAGGATATGGACAATCTTTGCAAACTAAATATACCTTCCCATTTAGACTTCTAGCTGGGGTGTTATTTCCCTAGAGAAATGTTCAACCAAGGTGATATAACATCCTGTAGCAGTGTAAATTCTAAACACTGAGCAGTCCTAAAAAAGAGATTTTTTTATTTTTACTGTGAAACTTCTTTTCAGTTGGAGGCTCTCTAAATAGTTAAAAGATATTATTATTGTTTATAATAAGTCCCTGATAATCATTTAAAATCTATGTGAAGTATGACTTTAGTACTGGTGATAGGTGTGTTTGCCAAATCAAAGCATTGCTATCATCTCAAAATATTGTTAAAAACAACTGTCATTGATTACAGAACACCGTTAAAAAGAACTTTTATTATAGGACATAATGTATGTGAACTGTTTGCTTAAAGAGACAAACATTGTGATTGTAGGACTACAGACTTTTAAAGTGTCATTCTGCAGTTATTTTGAATTTGTTACTGAAATTTGACTTGGACTTTGATATAGATCTCTGATTTTAGGTGCACTCTGAAGTCCATGATTAAGCATATGTAGTCTGGGGTGTCTGAAGTGGAACTATGCAAGTCAGGTATAGCAAGCACCATAGATGAAAAAAAAACTATGAAAGTAATTGAAAGAAGTGGAACAGAACAATTACTAAGAGAAGTGACATTCAAGGAAGAGAGGAACATTTTATATAATTTGAAGACATACCCCAGGAATGACTGTATGAGTTGAAAAATGCCTGTCATCATTATAACTGTTTTGTGCAAATACAGACTACGTTCTCACCTTATAGAGGAACAGCTTTGGGAGATACTGAAGCTATGCTAACCTTAGCTAAGTTTAATGGGTGCTTTTGATAAGCTCTCATTTCTCCAGCCATAGGTTGAATGAATGACATCCCCAACAGCAGTGGATCAGGGGTGTCAGTAGCTATGGATTATCAGCTGTACCTGCATATCTGCCTGTCTGGCTATGTGTCTACCTAGTTTGTTTCTTTCCTGCCTGTTTGTTACTTTCTCTCCACTGTTTTGTTTCCTATGTTGGTTTTATAACAACAAATATTATACAAATTGTATGCTGCGGTGGTATAGTGGTAGCGTTGTTGCCTCACAGCAAGAGGTTCTCCTGTTTGATTCTCGGCTGGAGTGCCTTGTGTGTGGAGTCTGCATGTCCTCCCCGCAGTCAAGTGGCCTACGAAAGACATGCGTGAATGGGCATGCCTCTGCTGAAGGTTGGGTGTTGGGCTGGCAACTTGGCACCATAAAAAATCTACTGCCAATCATTAGTGGACCGGAGTTCTGCTGTGGGGACCCCTAACCGGGAAAAGCTGAAAAGACCAACAACATTATACAAATTGTGTTGGAAATAACCATTGTAAATTAAGCGGTAACAGTACTACTTAAGAAAAAAAAAAAAAAAAATATATATATATATATATATATATATATGGGTCTACTGCTTTTCATCAAATTACATTTGGTCAGAAATGATTTCAGGCAGCCCACTTCACCGAAAATGCATTTCACTGAAAACCCATTTGGTGGAATTCCATTTGGTCGAAAATGGAATATAGCCCCTGCCCCACTGCAGTGCGACCCTGGAGTGAGAATCTAAAGTTAGGGTGGGGGGTGGGAGGTTCATCTCCCCACATGCAGTGTATGCATTATTATATACATGTGTATCCATTAAAAATACATTGAAACATATAATGTCAGTAAGAACTAGTTGCAAAATGTGGGGGGGCTATGCCCCCATACCCCCCAATGTGGGTGGCTGTGCCCCTCCTAACTTTATATTCTCACTCCAGGGTTGCACTGCAGTGGGGCAGGGGCTATATTCTATTTTCGACCAAATGGAATTCGACCAAATCAGCTTTCAATCAAATGAGCTTTCAATGAAGTGGGCTGCCTGAAATCATTTTCGACCAAATGTAATTCGACTAAAAGCAGTAGACCCATATATATATATATATATATATATATATATATATATATATATATATATATATTTATTTATTTATTTCTTGGGCATAAGCACTGTCATAAGAACATGAGATCTAAAAGATTTCCTGTCTTGAATTTTATATCAGAGCACTGAGAATGTATTTTATTTCATTTATATTTGTTTACAGGGGTAGTGCATTGGTCATTATTGATTAATATTGGACAATTTCAGGCTCAGCCCTGGTGAAATACAAAAAACATTTCACTAGCAAAAAATACAGAAATGTAAGCAATAACACAGTAGTTCAGACTAATTACATAGAAATAACAAGTATATATATTCTATTGAACAAGCACAGTATAATGTACAATATATGCATTAGTTTCTATAGTGGGTCAGTCTTCATTAAGTCTTCCGAGACAAGAGACCTGGAAAGGAGTCAGGTCAGGTGATACATTGTGTTGAAGCAGGAGCATTTGGCTTGGATGAAAAAGTGCTTTTTAAATTGAATTCTGAACTTGGAATAAGTGTTAATTTCCTTAATATCGACTGGGACAGCTTGTCAAAGAGTGGGTACCTAAGAAGAGACAATACGTGCAGTGCTGTGGAGTTTGGTTCTAGGGGTAATGAGATTTGATGTTAATTGTGAGTAGTATATGAGGTTGTATGAGGATGCTTTTTCATGAAGTCCAGCTGCAAGGGGAGTAAACGTGTGGAGTTGGAGTAGTTTGCAGAGTTGGGATCCTAAAAGTAGGTTAGATCTTTGTTTTATGGGTGCCCATTTGACTTTTTCTAGGGTGATATAGTAATGCTCGCAGAGAGGTGAGTTTGTAATGTATCGTCAGATGCAGTTACAACCAATCTGAAGTCTGGCAATGTATTTCTTGGACGCAGAAGCAAAACTTGGGAGCCATTATTTTAGCTGAGAAAGGATAACTGCTTTACCAGTGGCTGGTCTGGTTGGTTAGGGCAGAAAAGGAAGATCGTTTTGGCCCAGAAAAGGATAGAGTTTATTTTGGCTCTCACTTTGTCTATGTGAAAATTGAAGTTTAGTGACTTAGTAGTTGGTACAAAGAAAGTATATCAGGTTGCAAGCCAAAGACAGAAAGATAAAGAAGATAGTCAGACACCCTTCATAAAGGATGCCAGCAACAACCTGCTCACCATTCCACAGGATATTAAAGGCAGATAGAAGGAGTACTTCCAGCAGCTTTGGAATAAAGAAACCCCCACAGAAGCTGTACTGACCCAGACACAGTCTATGATGAGAGAAGAAGAGGAACCCACCCTAGAAAAAGTAAGAACAGCTCTAAGGAAAATGAAGTCAGGGAAAGCAGCAGGCGCAGATGAGGTCTCAGCAGATATTAAAAAAATACTGGGTGAGATAGAGGAGAAATGGCTCCCAAAAATACTCATAGCAGTGTGGAGACAAAAATGTGTCCTAAATGAGTGAACAATAAGCATACTTGTGCCAGTGTACAAGAACAAAAGGGACATCCACAACTGTAGGAAGTACAGAGGTATCAAACTCCTGTCACATTGCATGAAACTTTTGGAGAGGGTGACTGATAAATGGATATGCAGAGTAGTAGAAAGTAAGATGGAAGATGAGCAGTTTGGATTCAGATCAGGATGCAGCATGATTGTCTGATGTTTGCAGCGATACAGATAGTTGAGAAGAAGCTAAAGACGAGAAAAGAGTCCAACTGGACATTCCTAGACTTGGAAAAAGCATATGACAAGATCCTAAGAAAGCTAATTTGGGCAGTACTATGGTGGTTCAAAGTCCCAGAAGCATTGGTAGAATTAGTACAAGTCATGTACAAGGACCAAATGACTCAAGTACGAACAGTGTTCAGCCTCACAGGGGGGGTTCCCAGTGGGAGTGGGTGTGCATTAGGGTTCAACTCTGAGCCCACTGATGTTCATGCAGGTGATGGGACTACATTAGCAAACAGGTTGGAGGGGACAGATCAACAAAGCTGTTGTATGCAGATGATATGGCATTACAGGCAGACTCTGAGCAAAAATTTCAGCAAAGGATAGGAGAATGGAATGCAAATCTGAAGGCACATGGGATGAAACTAAGCACAGATAAGACGGTGGTAATGGCAGCAAATTGGGGAAATCAGAAGAAGCTAAGAATAGAGATAGAAGGGAAGATAGTGGAACAGGTTAATAGCTTCAAGTATGTGGTAGGGGTGGTTGAGTCAAAGGTAAGTCTGAATAAAGAGGTCAAAGCTAGAATCAGAGGGGTTGCAAGCAATTGGCATAGAGTGTCAGGTGTGGTATATGACAGAAGAATGCCAAAGAAGTTGAAAAGGAATGCTTACAAAACAGTGGTGTGACCAGTACTACTGTATGGTACAGAAACCTGGGCACTAAAGGCAGAGCAGCTGAAGAATTTAGAGGTGATGGAAATGAAGTCCCTGAGAAGGGTGGTAGGATGTGGGACAGGCAAAGATAAATGAGGACATAAGAGTAGAAGGCAAAATAGCTCCAATTGCAGAAAAGATCAAAGAGAACAGATTATGGTGATTTGGACACGTGCAGAAAACAAGAAGACAATCTGGTGAAGAAGATTTGTAACAAACAGGAAGAAGATAAGAGGAAATAAGGGCATCCAGCAAAGAGGTGGATGGATTGTGTGAAAGAAGATCTGCAACAGTAAGGCATGAGTGTTGAAGAAGACAGGGGTGTGGCATTGAATCGAGAGAGATGGTGACAGTTAACATGATTCCCCGACCCCGTGTAGAAAATGGGAAGAAGGGGGTTGATGATGATGATGATGATGATGATGATGATGATGATGATGATAATAATGGTGATGATGATGATGATGGTGATGATGATGATGATGATGGCTGATCAAGCCATAGTCCTACGTATTTAAAGGTGGAGGTAGTATCTATGGAATGATTGTGTATGTCAAAGATAGCTAAAATTAGTTAGGTGCTTGGGGAGTTTTCTCTGGAGTTCCAAAAAGTACAGTTTTGGTCTTTTGAGGGTTGAGAAGTATTTTGTGGGTTATGAGCCAATGGTGAAGCTCATGTAAGTCTGACTGGCATTGACATTGAATAGTGGTGTGAGAGTGGCCTGATTGGTAAATGACCATGTCATCAGCATAGAGGATAAGTGGGAGATGAGGGAGGTCATTAGGAAGTTTGTTAATGAATATAGAGAAGGGGGGCTAAGAATGGATCATTGTAGTACATGTTTGGTAATATGTGCAGGTTCTGAGAATTAACAGTTCAGATACAAGTATTGCTTTGAAGTCGTTGAAAAACAACTTGAGGGAACTCTTTTAACCTATAGCTTTATCTTTATTTCTAAATGCCTGTACAGCAGAACATTTATTATTGGATAAACTGTATGAACTATAACAGTTACTAAAATAATTGTCTGAGAGTAGATCATCACATCAGATTTCTTAAGTATATTGTGCATTCAAATTATTGTTTAAATACCAAATTATATTATATATTCTACTGCATTTTTATGGGGATCCATTTTTTCCATTTTAATAAAACGTATAATCGAGACAGTAAATTAAGGTCCATAAGTCATCACTAAAAGATTATTGATGTATTAAAGGCTTGCCATTTTATGTTTAGTGAAATTTCACTAGCATTTCATGAAATAAACTTTTTAGTGCACCTTGTGGGCCTTGTTTACTAATCTTCTGATTAAATTATGGTTAATGGTTAATCATTTGAAGTTTCATTTTCAGTAATTACAGTGTGATATTTTATACTATTGCAATACACACTTATTTATTCATTAGTGAAACAGACTCAAAGAGAAATTAGATGTTATTTAAGCTATTTTAAAAAAGTATACAGTAATAAAAACAAATGCAAAACAATTTAACATATTCTTCAATCTCTAAACAATAATTCCTTGCAGGTTGGGCATTATCTGGGAATTAGTATTAGTAGTGGTAAAGTCCTCTGCCTGTGGAGTTGAGCCTCACAACACCTTGAGGCTTATTAATAAATTTGTATATCAAATGCCTTTAAGAAATTGTTTAAGTATGCTTCATGGTTAATGCTGATATTGTACCTTCTGACCTCTTATAGTGGAGAACAAAATAAATCACCAGCAGGACTTGTAGACCACAGATTTATTCACTAGGTTAAGCGCTTTCATCAGATATAATTGACTTCATCAGAACAGTTAAAAAGGCAGTCATATGGTTTAAATACACTACAAACACATAGGATAGGCTAAATTCTCACCAATCAATGAAAACTTGTTATGAATAAATTAATATCATAAATAAATTAACAATGGTGTTAAAAAAACTTATATTAAAAATTCATTATAAAAACAAAATACACATTTTAACACATTTCACAATCATACCCTCTCTGCTTTTTCTTTTAAGGCAGGAAGAATTGATATAAAATCATTCAATCCTGGACACAGGTTAGCTGCTAAGCACAGTTGCTACATCAACTCTCTCTTATTTAAAGTATTATTCCAATTTCCACCCCTAGGGTTTATATCTACCATGTCCAGGATACCAAACTTAAATCCCGTAAAGTTGGTACATACTTTACTGTGCCTGAATCGAGCATTAGTTTCTTTTGCATTCTTAATATCATATAAATGCTCATATATCCTGGACCTGAGAACCCTCTCTGTTTTCCCAACATAAAACCCTGGGCAGGAATTACACTTGGCCAAATACAGTATTTTGTTAGTGCAACAATTTCCTTTTTTAAAAAACACTGTGTCTTTATTCAGATTGTCAAGCTTTAAACTAACAGCTGATAATATAAATTTACATTGTGCACAACAATGAAATGTTATAAAACATGTCTAAAACCTATAAATAAGTGTGTTAAAAATCTTCACTTATAAAAATGAATACATATCTATTAAAAGCATTTTGAAACGGTTAGCTTTGAAAAGATGAACACTATGAACTCTTTATTATATTACCTATGGGTAGTTAAGTCTATGATTTGTATATGGTACTCACTTATAAATTTAAGCTGGTAATGTGTGTCAATAATGGGTAAAATGTTTAGAGTACTAACGTTTGGTCGCCCCTGATATGTGTTTTTATAAGTGAAGATTTTTAACACACTTATTTATAGGTTTTAGACATGTTTATAACATTTCATAATATATAATACAGTATTTTATATATATGACATATAGACTTAAATTTATTTATTTATTTATTTATTTTCTTGAAAAACATTGGTCATTTATACTTTACTTATATCATATCTACATCAGTATATTAATTGTATTTAACTGATTTTATGGTTGACGTTTTAGGGAAGAATATGCAGCATTATTTATTACATTTTAGAAAAGTGTGCTTATATTGGTTTATATATAGGAGTGCATAGTACCAAGATATCCATTGCACCTTTAAGGACAAGTTGAGTTATTCTGGCAGTTGGTTAATTGTTTAATTGTGGTTTTCTAATGCTTTAAAAACCCTGTTAATTGAACTGTATGGTATCTGAAGAAGGTAGGACACTGATCCTATCGAAAGTGCTCAGTTTACTGTGTTAGTGTATTGTCTTTCATTATTAAATTGCATTTATTGGAAAGTTATTGGTCCTATGACTCCGCTTACAGTGTTGCTTGCTGTTTTTGGTTTTACTAGTTCGTGGTTTTTTAACACCATTGTTAATTTATTTATGATATTAATTTGGATTCTTTGGATTCCCTGGGTCTGCCTGCAGACGTTGGGTTTGTGCAGTCTGGTGAGATTTTGGAACTAAAGAAAGATGTAGCTGAGCTCAGAAGTGAGTTGGCTCGACTTATTGAACTCTTTACCCAGAAAGTGACTAACAGTCATCTTTTAGAGCTTGGCCCTGAACATAAGGGAAGCTCTGTGAGTTCCGAATGTGTTTCTGGTAGTCATTCGGGTACAGGAAAGGAAACCAATGATTGCCAAGGTCAGAGACGTAATGATGTCACCATCAAAGCCATTATTCATCCAGACCAAGTTGTTCCTGGCTTTGAGCATCGTGGGGTTTCTTTTCAGGACAAAAATAAGTCTTCTGGTTTCAATTTTTCCTTGGAGCATCCTAACACCAATGGAGTTGTGTATTTTGGTAAAGACATTGAGGTTATACAAGCGGGTACACCGGATTTACCACCGAAAGTTGTGAACACTAAACAAGGTACTGTTTGCCATTCTTCTTTTAAGGGGAGGCTCAAAGTCGATGTCACAGTTTCTAACAAACAGACTAGTGGTAACACTTGCGTTTCTAGTTCACCCAAGGATTTGGGAGAGACTAATTCTAAATTTCATGTTTTTTTGCATAAAAAATTCAACTTTATGGAAGCCAATAACTGTGGAGAAATTAATTGCGAGGTTAGGAGGAATCATGATAGGAATTATTCCTCCATTAGGGACATGATTTTTGGTTTTGAGAAAAAATTGTACAAACTCAAGACTTTACAAATGGAGATGATTTATTTTAATGAATGTGTCAGGTTGAAGGTGGTTCCACAGGGACTACGTGTTTTTAAATTTCCCTTTGGCTTGTATTATGATGCTGACATGGTTAAAGATTTTATAGGCCTGTTTGACAAATGGGGTATTGAGCTTCTTAACAAAGTGTTAACCTTTCAAGAACAAATGAAGGTTAAAATACAAAAAGAAGTGGAAGTATTAAATAAGGATATTTTGG
Source organism: Protopterus annectens (assembly GCF_019279795.1). Classification (NCBI taxonomy): domain Eukaryota; kingdom Metazoa; phylum Chordata; order Ceratodontiformes; family Protopteridae; genus Protopterus; species Protopterus annectens. The sequence continues at coordinate 364,340,103 of NC_056744.1, read as the reverse complement.
AAGATTTACTGTTTCCTCATTATGAGGAGCTGTATTCTAAGGTCCTTGATAGGGTTGAAAAAAAGTGCAATGTTCAGTTTCAAAAAAAGAAAAGGAAACTTAACAGAGATGTTCAGCAGTATCAATCCAAAACAGTATACCCTACAGATAGGCTTTTTATTGACAGACAGAGTCAGGAATTTAGATCAGTTAGGTACAATTACAATGAAGGTGAAATTTATTCAGAAGTCCCTGAGGATGTGATACCTTTTGAACAACCATTCATTGAGGAATTTCAAGAAGAGGAGGATTTTCCTACTCTAAGACGCTCAGAAAGAATAGCGAACAGACAACAGGGAACTCAGTATTATTACATCTCCAGCTACCCTGCCCACAGGGGCAATTTTTACAGGGGGAGAGGCAGGGGCAGGTATTAGATGGAGCTTTTTCTAATTCCAATATTATTTTATTTATTTATTATTATTTATTTTATTTTACATTTGTTAACCGGGCTAGTCTGGCTGGATACATGTCCATTTTCAGCAGAGGCCCGAGGAGAAAAGCTCCACTATCAGACTAATACACTATAATATATGAAGTCATTAATAATACTATCTATACAAATAAAACTAAAAACTAATATAGTATAATACGGCAAAATACAAATGCAAATACATTTTTCATGTACAAATCTGACTAGATGACAATCAAAATTCAGTCAGGGGCTGAGGAGAAAAGCTTCAGTATCAAAAACAATTTAAAGTTAAAACAATATCCATAGTAGCTAGTCATGACAACAAATAGGTCTTGGCTGAAAGCATAAAAGAGGTTAATATATAGTGTTAAACAGGCAGGTTAGTAGTGTAAAAGATATTAAAAGGTTAGAGATAGGTAAAAGGCAGAAATGATGTAAAGAGAAAGGAAATAATAAAGTACAGTTACTGTTAGGTATAGGAATTCTGGACTTAGTGAGGCTAAGGAACAGGCAGTAGGTAAAGGAGAGGGGGAAAAACAAAGATAGTGAGAAATATAAAAGGTAGCAGGATTATAGGAGGTCAGCTAAAAGACGCAAGAGACAGAAAAAACAGAGTGGTCAGAGGGGGAGTCAATACAGAACTAAGAACAGAAGAGTGAAGGTATAAAAAAAGGGACTGTGGAAGTCAGTTTAAGTTAGAACAGAGGAGCAAAAGTACACAGGAGCAGACTGGGGAGAGTAATAAATTTGCTGAGGTCAGTCAGGATTAGAGCAGGGGCATAGCCAGTGAGTTATTAGGTGAGTTTTCATCTGTTGTACTTCTAAAGGATTCAGTATTTATAATTGCACTGATAGGGTCATCTCTGAAGAATATTTTCACTTTTTTCAAAAGGGTTTAAGTTTGTTCCTGCTAGAACACCAGATATAGCAGAAGTATTGCTTGATATTCATATGTATACAAGGAAAGTCAATTTTCGGCTTTTATTTCCTGGTAAAAATATAGATAAAGTTGGCTAGAAAATTATGACCTTAAGAAAAAATAGTGTATACAATCCCCCTTGCACCATATGGTTGCTAGTTTTGAGAAGGTGGTTAAACAATATATTTATCAATTTTGGGCTAATAACAAGAGATTCATTTACAATTTGAACTCCAAAGAGAGGGATTTATTAAATTCCCTGAAATATGATAAGAGTATTCGTATAATGACCCCAGACAAGGGAGGGGGATTGTGATTTTTGATAGTGAAGACTACAAAAATCTTACACAAGCTATTTTATTTCAGGAAGAAAGTTATTTGCAGGTATCTAAAAACCAAATCAATAGTTCCTATCAGCGAATAGATGTTTTTTTAGAAGGTTATTTGTTGGAACAAAGAATTAGTCAAGAGACTTATTCATTCCTATTAAATTTATTTCCCAAGGTGCCTAGTATGTTTGGCATCCCCAAGGTCCACAAAGATGTTTTGGCATCCCCCCTTTAGGCTTATAGTGGCAGCAGGGGGATCTAAGACATACAACTTGGCAGTTTTTGTGGACCGGATGGTTAAGCATGTGGTTGAGGGTATGCCACATCTTGTTAAGGATTCCTGGGATATTTTGGGACAAATTAAATCGGACTTATGGAGTCCTGACTTGACTTTTTTGACGATAGATGTACAGGATTTATTTTCATGTATTCCTAGGAAGGAAGGTTTTGACTATTTTGAAGAGATGTTGTTTGTTTATTCCAAATTATTGCCAGAACATGTGCAGCTTGTTTGTGAGATTATGGCCTTGATTTTGCATAAAAACTACATTTTTTTTGAAGGACAATATTTCCAACAAATAAAGGGAGTTGCTATTGGGGCAGCTTATGGTATGCAAATATTGTATTATTAGGATGGGAGAAAGAATTTGTTTTTGAAAGTAGGTTCTATTCGGATATTTTATTTTACAGTAGGTACCTGGATGATATTTTTATTTTATGGAAGGGAACAAAAGAAAATATTCCTGTTTTTACTGAATATTTGAACAGCACCACTGATTATTTCAAATGTACTTATGAAGTCAGTGAGGAAGAGATCCACTATTTGGATACCACTATCACTAAAGATGTAGATGGTTTCAGATCTAAAGTATACCGGAAGAAAACGTTTTGTAATTCTTATCTCCATTTTTACAGCCATCACGCCCTTTTTCAGAAAAAAAAGTATATTTAAGGGACAGGCCATTAGGATTTCTCAGATGACTTCTCATTTTGAGGATGTCATTCAAGAATTTAACGGCCGTAAGAGTATGTTTGTGGAGAGAGGGTATCCTTTGGATTTTGTCGACAATATTTTACAGGATATTTTGAAATACAAACCCTTGTTAGGAAAGGGGCTTGTTGAAACAAAACATATCGAGAAAGTAGAATGTTTTAACAACAATTTTATACGGGCTTGTGCTATACAATATAGTTCTTATTACAATGAAATAAGAAACATTCTTTATAAGAACCGGAATATTTTCAGAGGTGGCCAAGCTATTTTACAAGTGGTGGGTGAAAAACCTATTTTTTTGTACTAAAGTAGGTCGTAACTTAAAGCTTACTTTAGAGGGTAATATGAATAACAACAGCCTCAAAATAAATGAATTCACTAAAGTTTGTGGTTGTTGTGCACAATATAAATTTATATTATCAGCTGTTAGTATAAAGCTTGACAATATGAATAAAGACACAGTGTTTTTTAAAAAAGGAAATTGTCACACTAACAAAATACTGTATTTGGCCAAGTGTAATTCCTGCCCGGGGTTTTATGTTGGTAAAACAGAGAGGGCTCTCAGGTCCAGGATATATGAGCATTTATATGATATTAATAATGCAAAAGAAATTAATACTCTATTCAGGCACAGTAAAGTATGTACCAACTTTACGGGATTTAAGTTTGGTATCCTGGATGTGGTAGATATAAACCCTAGGGGCGGAAATTGGAAAAATACTTTAAATAAGAGAGAGTTGATGTGGCAACTGTGCTTAGCAGCTAACCTGTGTCCAGGATTGAATAATTTTATATCAATTTTTCCTGCCTTAAAAGAAAAAGCAGAGAGGGTATGATTGTGAAATGTGCTAAAATGTGTATTTTGTTTTTATAAAGAATTTTTAATAGAAGTTTTTTAACACCATTGTTAATTTATTTATGATATTAATTTATTCATAACAAGTTTTCATTGATTGGTGAGAATTTAGCCTATCCTATGTGTTTGTGGTGTATTTAAACCATATAACTGCCTTTTTTACCTGTTTTGATGAAGTCAATTGTATTTGATGAAAGCGCTTAACCTAGTGAATAAATCTGTGGTCTACAAGTCCTGCTGGTGATTTATTTTGTTCTTAGTTTTTGTTTTTTCACCAGTTTGCCACCTTTTTGGTTCTTCTCTTATAGTGGAGGACAGATAGTGAAAAATTACATGGTGCTGCTTACTGTGATGGATTTGAAGTCTTCTTAAGACACTCAGTCTTGCTGGCTGGATTCTGCTAAAATCAAAATCTGGTTATATTTGCATTCACAGTCTGTTGCATACAGAAACTTGCAGAATATACACTGATGAGAGAATATACTTTGAAGTACTTGTCTTTAAGAGCAGTAACCAATAACTTTTATAACAAACCACACGTACTTCTGTTACAGCTTAAAGTACTGTTCCACTTTACTTCTCATATAGTACAGATGATGTGAGAGATATAACATTTACCTCGAGACAAATGTGTCTCTGCCAATACCTCTAACATAACTGGATTCATACAGATCTTTATATACAATTTTAGTCATGCACACACATATACATTTCCTCTTGGTATTCTATTTTGGAGAATTGCTCCTCCTGTAGAAACAATACTAATTGTTGCAGATGCTGACGCAAATGCTGACTTGATATTATTTTTCAGCTTCCTTGCTTAACAATGTCTTGTCACATTTTTGCTGAATTTATAAGAAGCCACCTTTTCTAACAGTGTGAACATCCAGTATTGTGTTTGGATCTTTGTATAAGAACATCTGTTCTTGTGCCAATGCTGATAACAGTGTCCTGTTGTCCATGCAGAAAAACATGTTTTTAAGGAAACGCATTGTCACAGTGTCATTGTCCATTTTTTAAAGGCATATTTTGCATTTTTGCTCTTGCATACATCCTGTTTTTAAGTCTGTAGTGGAAAAATGTCCATTCAGCAGATTCTTTATTTTCCAAGCCATGGTCATTTAGTATGAATGCTGATCACATATTACTAAACTCTGTTTCTGCATTTAAGCAAGCTTTATTTTATACCTTATTTATGTTACATATTTGTAACAGAATTACTTTCAACCTTTTATTCACTGTTAAATACACTCTAACAGATAGAACAACATGTTTTGCATTAGTATCCATTTTTTGAGTGATAAAAAATCTTAAATTCAAATCTCTGTCAGCATTTCATTACTTTAATCCTCAATGATTTGCCAGAAAGCCACTAATTTTATGAGGAATAAATGAAAAATATGATGCAAAAATCTGGACATTCTGTGAAACTTTGGAGATCAGATATGTATGTTTGAGAGTTGTGTTACTGATATGTACTGAAACAAAGTAAAGAAAATGTTTTCTGTTTAAAGAAGTTTAAACGTAGCTCAATAACAGCTCAGTGCACCTTAATGTCAAGTAACGGTTTTGGAGAAGATTGTTCTAAGGTCTGTCTAGTGCTTACCATTTATACAATTACGAACATTTAGAGACACATTTAATATCTATGTTTTGGTATTTTGTGTAGTTCATATAAATATGGCTTAGCAGCATGAACAATCACATTATGTTTTAAATGGACTGACAAAATGTGAGAAAGTCACAACTAAATGAGGATCGGTGAAAAAAGTGGCATTAGCACCCTGGGGTAGATAGGAAGACACCTGCATTTGCTGAAGTAAAAGCAAGACAGAAGGTGGCCTGAGCCTGAGGTGAATTATTAATTACAATATTTCTGTTTACTTAATATATTTATATTAATACCATTAACTACAGTAATTATTGCAATTACAGGGGGTTTGAATCATGTGTAAAGTACATAAATGAAGTTAGTTCAAGCTGTACATTAGATGCCACCTTACAATAAAGTATTATTTTTGTTACAATCTAATATAACTTGGTATGCTGCAAACAGATAAAGAGATACTTTTTCTATTTTATTTTTGTTTACAGTTTTTGAAGATGTATTTTTTATATATAATTTAGTTCTGATAGATGGTATAACTGCCTGGTGGCATAATCAAGAAGATGAGATTACAAACAGTAGTTAAAAGTATGACTAAGACTGTTGTGTATTACAGTTTAACAAATGCTAGTACATGGGAGTAGAAGTGCATTCTAACACTTAAATTGCTATTAAGAGGAACATAGGAAGGAAACAAACAGAGGAGGATAAATGTGTGCAAAATGTGGGAATAAGGATGCATGGAAAGTGAAAAAATGATTAAAATGGTATGATTTTAAAAGTGGATGATGGAATTAAGAGCAAATGATTTTATAAAATGCAAGGCATGCAACAATTAAAGTTTCAAAAGTCCTAAAACAGAATATAGATGAGATGTTTGGGTGTAGTATAAAACAACATTTAATAACAGATGTCTACACATATAGTATAGAACTGATAAAACATTATTTTCATTTTCAAAGTATCAACTTTTAAGTGAAAGAGGCATTTCAAGTTGTTTTGATAGGAAACAAATATTTCAGTTGAGCTCAAGTCAAACTAGAGAATGGGATCTTGCACATGACAGAGAAGGAAAAAATCATAATGAAGGAAGTGACAAGAAAATGGATGGTGCAGTGGTGCAGCGGTAGCATTGTCGCCTCACAGCAAGAGGTTCTCTGGTTCGATTCTCAGCTGGGGTGCCTTCTGTGTAGAGTCTGCATGTCCTCCCTGCATTTGTGTGAGTTTCCTCTGGGTGCTCCAGTTTCCTCCCACATTACAAAGACATGCAGCTGGAGCCTTTCTCCCCGGGCCTCCACTGAAAATTGGCTTCATTCCAAGTTTGACTTTCGCGGTTAACAAATGTTAAATAAAATAAAAATAAAAAAAAATTAAAAAATTCTTAAGGAGCAACTGCTATCCAGGCCTACTATCTGGAAATTTGAAAAGAATGTCTGAAAGAAATAGACACGAGGCAAATATATTATCAATGGAAGATGTTACGTTAGGACTTACATTAAATTTGTTGTTAAATAAAAAGTTAAAATTTATTGAAAACAATGAATCAGATATATTAACATACAAAATAGATGGCTGTAAAATTTATTTATAGAAAAAAGAAGAGAAGGATGTGATCAAACTGAAAAGAAAGAAAATAATCAATAAAAGGAAGATAACATTAACAGAAGTCAAATTAGAAAGGAAGAAAGGAGAGAGGGCAAAAGAGACAAAATGTAGCTGGAAGAGTTTGAATTAGAAAGGACAAAGGAATGTTCATCTTGGAAAATGAAGGGAGTCAAAGACAAAATAATATATCCAAGAAAGACTCCAGGAAAACAACACAGGAATGTGGTAAGAAAAAGAAGAAAAAAGGCAGAAGTTAAATAAAGCTAAAATAAACTCAAGAAATAAACATGTAAAGAAAGGGAGTCATATAAGACAAAGTAGTTGTGAATGTAAAAAGTGAATCCTGAGAGGGAAACTGAGAGGTTATTGATCTTGTAGAGTCATAAAATGAAAGACATCGTATTCGGAGATTAACAATTGAAGGAATGGGAAACATGAGAAGCAGGTAAATGACGTGAAATCACAGAAAATGATAGACTTTGTAAAAATTGGTAATGGTTTGCATGAATGGTAGACAAATAAAATAGCTATCTGGTACTGGGAGACATTATGGTAGCTAGATATTAAAAAGACTGACGAAATTGCATGGGCATCAGTTATTTTGAGCATATGCCTTTCAAAAGAGGAAATCATAAGCTATGCTTTGAAAAATAAGAAATCATTTTAATGCACATTCTTGGAAGTTTTAGCCTATAATGAAAGTAATGAGACATGCAAGATATGAAAAATGGAAGAAAGATGGTAACAGGAAAGAGAGGTAGGACAGACTCCTATTTAAAACAATGGTCTGTACCCTCTTTAATTTACCTGTTCTAAAATGAGACACCAGTTTTGTTGGAAAAGTTCATCAAAAACCTTGGAGGGATATTTGTTTGAAAGAGAAATATTAGAAATAAAAACATGCAATATGCAAACTGAAAGTAATAGTACACAAGCAAAATTGGGTATTCAGAAGCTTTAAATGATAATTAAAAATTGGTAAACAGATATGCTGGAAATTTACTGGGTTGAAAAGACATGACACAAAGAAAAAGCACAATTATTCATGACAACTGAGGAAATTTTATGCAATGATATACCCAGTGAAGAGAGGGGTGCAATTTAAAGATAAAGATAAAGTTATGGTATGTACCAGGTCTTGTAAATAAACTTAGGGACAACAGTTTATGGAAATTTATGAAGGACTTTGATTATAATAAATTTAGGAGGCATATTTGTAGATGAAACTATTTGCTGTAGTATTAGCTTGGAGTTAAAAAAGGATGATATAACAGTGGAGGTTTATTTTAGTAGACACCAATAAACTCCTTTAATATGAATAAACTATTTAATATTTGCCTGCAGAAAAAATATTAGAATATGTGCATTTGTAAACTAATGTAGGGAAAAAAATCAACAAACAGAACTGTAAAGTTAAATTAGGAGGTTCTGGGGATGTAAAAAGTATAAAGCTAAAACTACAGAATGAGGAAAATTGGTTAGATAAGGACTTTGCATCTTACTCTTACTTTGTACTATGTAACCTGTCTTGCATTTCATAATTTGCAATTGTTATATTATCATTAGGAGCTTACTTCTACTGGCCTCTGCTGAAAAGGAGAATGCTATGTCATCTCATTCAGAAATTTCCTGTAAACAAATGCTAAATAAATAAATAAATAGTAAATAAAAACAAATAAATAAATGAAGTATATTTGAGAAGTTGGATTCAGAATAGGATAACATTTAATTACAAACAGATGATTAGATCAAGGAAGAGTAGAAGAAATTAAACATAATGAGAAAAAAAGATGGAATAAAATGTTAGTGATTATAGAAATATATGACAGTGATACTTTTTAGAAAAAAAATAAGGATCTCTACTTCAAAATTGGGCATCAGTAACAAGCATATAGCATATAACGGGTAGAAATATTATACTATAAAATCAGTAAGAGAACTATACTCCAATATGAAAAAAGGTAGTTTAGCGATATCTGACTGGATAGAGTATGGTAAGAAAAAAACTGTGTAATCTATATCAGAAGCAATCAAAAATAAAAAAAGCCAAGGCTGCCAGTCCAGATGGTATAAGAAGAGTTATTTCTAGATAAATGGGCTTTGTTACTGACAAACTTATATAGAGAGATTATCAGTTACATTTTTCCTGTGACTTGTTTTGAATGTATTATAGTTCTGATTTATAAGAAAGCCACGTTTAATAACTTGCACACCTAGAGACCAATGCTTTTAATAGAAATTCACTGAAATGTTTTGCTGCAATCATTCTTTCTGATATAAAAAGGCTTCTGAAAATATCAACCAGTTAGATGCATTTTGCTTACATCAAAAGGAAGACTGTCATCGATGGTTGTATGGTTCTTCAAAACATAGAAGATAATATTTATTGAAAATACATCAAAATGGCATCAGTACGCCAATGTTTCATCTACAAATGTGTCTCCTAAATTTATTATATTAAAGTTCTTCATAAATTTCCATAAACTGTTGTGCTCAAGTTTATTTACAAGACCTAGTACATATTCTTCTAAAACATCAACATATTAACCATATTTCAGAATTTTATGTAGGATACATAAGCAAGCATTTCATGAGCTTGTGGCAGACTTCAATAATGTTAAAAGAAGGAAGTTGTTGGCAATTATATTAGATAAGGGGTTTATATATAAATATATATATATATATATATATATATATATATATATATATATATATATATATATATATATATATATACATACATACACAGTTATTAGTGTAACAGCAGCTTTGTAGAACTCAGCCTGAGAGCAACTGAAAAGTTCAAAGACAGGACATATCAGTGAAAGATATAGCCTGAGCATCAGTTTCAGCCAAGAGTATATTTTAGCCCCTTGGCTTTTCACCACATACTCAGTTACTCTTCCTTAATTTAATCATCTTAAACAGAGTCACCCCAGGCTTGGTTGAGCTCTGTTTGATCCTTTATTTGATAGACGAAAGAACAGAAAAATGGAGATAGTCAGTCAATGTACACATGATGATAAAATAAAGCAGATACATTTTGACAAAATAAATTTTTAAAGATTTTTTTTTAATAAGAAGAAAGAAAGCTCTGCAGGATGTCACAAGCTTCACCTTTTTTAGAAGTAACATTTTCAAAAAATGAGGCTTTGCACTTACATACAATCTATATCAAATCTAGTATTAAAAAGGAATGAAATGGTTTATCCTTGGTGGAGCTTCGGAGTTTTGGTAAGGGAAATGCAATCCCTGTTTTAACATAAGTAGCAGAAATTTGGGATGATAGGAGTAATACTTCCTAATAACAAAATACCTGTTTCTCATTATTTGTAACAGAGATGCCAAAGTCCTGTTCTGTTGTATAAAACTATAATTAGACCTCATATTGAATAATATGGAGCAGTTTGTATATTGCAATGCTACATTATTAAACAGATAAGAACAGATATAGAAAGGACACGTTTGGAAAATTAAGGGAATTAAGTATTTGTATTATGTGGATAGGTTAATAATATATTCTATTGGTTATCATTTGCTGACAGTAGATAATTTACTGAGGAGTGATCTAATCTAATTATCATCTATAAATGTCATCATGAGTTTATCCCATCTTCTATATTGGGAATAGAATTTATGTGGTCTATATTCGGCTATCGAAAAAAATATACCCTTGAACAGCTAAATATCGTATGCAAAACATCTAAACAGTAAATCACCAAAATTATCTTACTTTGAAAATAAATTTATCAAATAGTCACAGTTGGCCAACATCGCAAATACAACCAACAAAGGTATGGGGAGCTTTACCCCCCACACCAACCAAGGTGGGGGTATGTGCTCCTCACACCCCCCAACTATATTTACCAACTCCAAGATTGCACTACAGTGGGAAATTTGGCACATTTTAAAAGGTTTCCTTCACTTACCTTATGTATCATTGTACTTTCTGGTTGTTGGCCAACTTTGGCCATTCGATTAATTTATTTTCGAAGTAAGCTGTGTTCAGTGATTTACTGTTTAGATGTTTTATTTATTTATTTATTTAGTTGCCGTTTGTTAACCGGGGTAGTCCACTGAGCCATAATGATCCTGTTCTCAGTGGAGGCCCAGGGAGAAAATCTCCACAGTAATACAAAGATTGCACATTAACAGAAATGTTGTAGCAACCAGAAGAGTTAGCACAATTCATATAAAGAGTTATACACACAATGTAATATGTACAGAAAATATGACATTTGTAGACTTTATACAAACAAGATTCAGAAGAGTTATACAATTCATGGTAAAGAAGTTTTACACACAATGTTATTTGTACAGAAAGTATAAAATATATCTAGACTGTATACACACTATGATACAATTATACCATATTAGCTAATGGTAAGCATTGCCATTGAATGTATAGTCATAAAGTGGAGACATTTCATGGGGGTGATTAGCAGAGGACTGAGAGCAGGAGCATTTCCAGGCAGAGGAGAGATAAGAGTGTAAGGAAGACTTAAAGGTGGCATGGCTGTGGGTAGTTCTAAGGGATGGTGGAAGGGCATTCCACTTTTTGACAAGGAAGAAAGAGAAGATAAGCTGTCTGGGTGAACGCTTTAGCTTGTACATCAGGAGGGGGTTTGTGTTCTCAGATCTAAGGGGCCTATTGGGAATGTAGGCAGTAAAGATGGAACTAAGGGATGGGCAGTCAGAGGGTTTTAAGATAAGTTTGTGGGTGGTAATAAGTTGTAGATAGTCTAAGTAGTTTAGAAGCTCAAGCCAACTTAAATACTGGAGAGACTTACAGTGGTGGGAGGAGTGTCTTGAGTTAGTTGCAAATTTGGATATCTTGTTGTAGCAGACTTCTAGTTTGGCTGTTAGGGAGGATTGGAATTTGGTCAGTATTGGTGATCCATACATGAGGGAGGGGAGCAGGTAGGTGGATGCTATTGCTTTTCCTAGAGGAGTGGGTTAGGTATTGGTTATTCCTGTAGAGCAATCACAGTTTTTGATGTTTTTTTTTTATATATTTTATTGTATGTGATTATCAAATTTTAGTTGTTCATCTATAACTGGGGAACAATTTCAATTTGGGATTGGTTTTGGCTATATATTTTAAAAGTCTCTTTGGGTATTAAGGTAGATTTTGATAGGGTGAAGATCTTGATTTTTGTTTTGTTTGGGTTCAGGGCCAGGTGGTTACTTTTCATCCAGTCTTCAATGGTGGAAAAGGCAGATTGTGTTTTGGCTATCAGATCTGGGACTGCATTGGCTGGGCAGATGACTGTAGAGTTTTCTGCATATTGAATTATGTAGGCGTTGGGGATAGAAGAGTGGACGTTATTGATAAAGATGTTGAATAATAAGGGTACGAATATTGAACCTTGAGGCACTCTGGTAGGGGTGTTGAGATAGGGTGAGTAGGAATTTTGCCATTTGACTGTTTGTTGCCTGTCAGAAAGATAGCTAGAGAACCAATTTATTATGGTGGGAGAGAGCTAGAAGTGAGAGAGTTGTGACAGTAGTAGGGGGTGGGAAATGGTATCAAAGGCCTTTGAGATGTCTAGGAGTATGGTTGTAACAGTTTTTCCTGAGTCACAGGCCTTGTTTACTTTATTGAGGAATGATATAAGGGCAGTGGTAGTGCTATGACCTGGTTGAAAGCCGTGTTGGGATGGAGATAGGAGGTAATAATGTGAAAGATGGGGCATGATTTGGGAGTGGATACATTTTTCTAGTATCTTGGAGATTGGGGAGAGGATGGCAATAGGGCGGAAGTTGGTTATATCATGATTTTTTCCACCCTTGTGTAGAGGGAGAATATAAGCTTTTTTCCACAGACTGAGTACATAAGATTCCTGTATGGATCTGTTAATCAGGATGCTGATAGGGTAAGCGATGGCATTGGCAGCTATCTTTAGGAAGGTGGAAGGAATATAGTCAGAAGCATTAGAGCAGGGTTTAAACTTTAGGAGTAATCTTTTTACAGTTGTGGTGGAGATGGGTTGTAGTGTAAGGTTGGTGGGAGGGCAGGGGTGGAGGTCAGTGGAGGGAGGGGAGTGTTGGGATGTTAGGGAGAGGGAGGGGGAGTTGGGGGAAGGAGTGCTATTAGTATTGCTAATGTTAGGAAAGGAGGCAGTGATATCAGCTATGCAGTTTATGAAGAAGGAGTTAAAATGGATGCTATTTCTAGGGGAGATTTGTCTGGGTGTGGGCATGAATTTTCCTTGGTACCTGGGTTAAGGAGGGAGGAAATGAAATTCCAGAATTTTTTTGGGGTTTAGATTTTGGTTGGATTGAAGTTTTGTGTAGTATGTTTGTTTATCCTTGTGGACTAGTTTCTTTACTTAGTTGCAGAGTTGTTTAAAGATAAAGAGGGAGTTTTGTTTTTTTGTTTTTTTTTCTGTAGGACTTCTGGGTTTTGTCTCTAAGGTGCATGAGATCCTTAGTGGGTTTGGTCAGCCAAGGGGCAGGGTTGCTGTTTTTCCTCTTTATACGAATTGGTGCTTGTTGGTTTAGTGTGTTGTTGACGGTAGTGTTGAAATAATTGACGGCATTGTCTAGTGGGAGTGTTTTTAGGATTTTCCAGTTTATAGTTTGTACTGCTGGGAGGACATGTAGACTCCACATTGAAGGCACTCCCGTTCGATTCTTGGCTGGAGCGCCTTCTGTGTGGAGTCTGCACGTCCTCCCAGCAGTCAAGTGATGTTTAAAGACATGCAGGTAGGTGCGTGCATGAATGGGTGTGTCTTATTTGAAGCTTGAGTGTCAGGCTGGCACCTCGGTACCATAAAAATCCATTGCCAATCATTAGCGGACCGGAGTTCTGCTGTGGCAACCACTAACCGGGAAAAGCCAAAAGATATTAGTTTAGGGTTTTGGAGAAGAGTAGAGGGTTGAAGTCTGTTAGGTTGAGAGATTGCTTATAGTGGTGTAGGAGTTGTAGGGAGCTTGAAGACTGGCAGATGTATGCTGGGAGGTGGTTGCTTAGGGCGTCAGGTAGGGTGCCTTGATCTCATATTTTGTTGGAGTGAGTGACAAGTACCCAGTCCACAGTGGACCCAGATATGTAGTCTTTGGATGGTCTCATTGGGGAGTTTATTAGTTGGGTGAATTTGAATAGGTTTAAGTTGTGGGTGACGGGCTCTGAATTTATGCTAGTCCAGTTGGTGTTTACGTCTCCAAGAATGTTTGTTTTATTGTTTATGCTGGAGGAGACCCAAGAGAGTATTTCTTCAAGGACTGGGATGTTGTTTCCCGGAGGGATGTATAGGGTGATGAGGCAGAGGTTTTTATTATTGTTTATTTTTAGAAAGGTAATTATTATTTCAGCATTGGAGAACTTGGGGATGTGGTTGGAGTATTGTGAAGGAATTTGCAAACATTATTGCAACTGCGCCACCTTTTCTGTTGGGTCTATCAGCTCTGAGTATTTCATAACTGGGGGGTAGAATTTCAGAATCCTTAATATAGAGTTTAAGCCAGGTCTCAGTTAAGGCGATGATGTCAGGTTGCTTGTGGGAGAGCCATGAATGGAAGTTGGGAATTTTGTTCTGGAGAATTTGGTTATTTATTTTTACTAAATAAAGAGATTTGTGGGAGTTGGCTTGATTAAAGGGTTGGGGTTTTACATACTATATTTAGCCATTCAAGAATATGTTTTTTCTATAGCCGAACATAGACCTGAATTTATGCACCGTGATACTACTACAAGGAGCAACATTTTATTGGTATAAATCATACATTTAACAATTAAGTTTAAAAAATAATATTTTTCATTGTACAGCTAGAAGAATGTGAAATATACTATTAAGACCTTTTAGATTATCTGAAAGTTTGAATACATTAAAGGCTAACATGGATTCATGTTTTGGAGAGAAAGTGTATGCTTTTGTTTGTACCTGGTCTAAACTCCTTACTGGGCTTGTACAAGGCTTTGAGTTTGTATATATTGACATTAACATTGAATCATCGAAGTCTGGGAAGCATTCTGAGAAAAAACACTGTGATATCCTGCAAAAGAGAGGAAAAGAAACACTCAACACACAGTAAACAACTTGTAATAATCCACAAAAGGATTATTTTTTGGATGTATTCTGTACAACTGTTACAGAAAGTCCCACTATATTTCCATCCTAATCCTGTTCCAACAAGTAAAGCTCGCAAATATTTTACAGTTTCTTCTTGTGTTATAAATAATTAAAAAAAATCAGCACTACCTTACCTTATGTTGAATCACTATCTCCTTTCAGAAATAAAAACACAATCTAATCTTGCAGTCACTAAGCAACACTTGGCCACTTGTGTTCAGTAACTAAAAACACAAACACAAAGATAAACAAAACAGAAGTGGGTCAAGTTGGTATGACTGAGGTTCATTTCCTCCTGGGCTGAATGTTTAATCCCTCTGGTCTTACCCTAGGATCAAACCTGGCCATTCAGAAGTACTTTCTGACTTATTATTTAACCTGCAGGCCATCATTTATACTTTTCTGCAATGTAAATGAGAAATTATTTTTTCTTCTAAAACATCAATATGTTGTTGTGTCTCTCGGCTTTTCCTGGTTAGGGGTCGCCACAGCGGAACTCCGGTCCACTAATTATTGGCAGTAGACGTTTACATGCCGAGTTTCCAGCTCTGATGCACAACCTTCAATGAAGGTACACCCATTCACGCTTGTCTCCACACAGAAGACGCTCTAGCTGAGAATCGAACAGGGCAACATCTTAGTGTTAGGCGACAATGCTACCACAGCACCACCACCACACTCTAAAACATCAACATATTAGCCATATTTCAGAATTTTATGTAGGATATGACTATCCAAATCTGAACTGACCTGTGAAAAAAGAGTCAAATGGCAACCCTGCAGAAGAGACAATATAGAAAATGGGTAACTGTAAGATTAACAAACTGGAGCTACACAGAAAAAGAAATGTAGGCACTAACAAAAACATTACTGCAAAGGCAGAGGATTATAGATGTACAGAGTATAATGAACATTTCAAACCATGTCACAGTGACAAAGTTGCACAAATTCAGCAGAGAAACATGATAGATTACTGTCTATGCCTAAAGGACAACAACGGGATTCTATTATTAAATGCTCAACTTCTCTGTCCCTTTTCTCCCTATTTACAGCCCCTGCTATGAATAAACAACAATAAAGCATTTAAAATATTTTAAATTGACTGTTTCTCTCCACTAGAACAGTACCTTACTGTACTGTGATGGTTTCACTTTCAAAAAACTTTTAACCCACCCTGGAAAAGCTTGCTGCAGTCTCCAATTCATTCATGTCATCAAGGCAAGTGAATACAGGTAGTTTTCTTGCCAATTCCCTGCCTAAACTGACAACACCACACCCATCCTAAAACCCCACCAATGCTGTGATGTCACAGCTCCCTGGTCCTTCCCCTACCCATACAGAAAGTAAAAGCTAGAACAAGGAAAAAGTACACGAGTCAAGTCTCCTGCTGTCAGCTGTCAATCATGCCCAATTACCCTTAGAACTTTGACAGCTAGGGAAGTTAGGTGTGAATGGGGATGGGAGATGAGTCTAAGTAGTACAATTCAGAATTCAAAAAGACTGCAATTTAGCCATTCTAAAAGAAGCAGCAGTTAAAAGCACTTTGAAAGTCTGTTGTGTGGCATTTGCACTGTTTGTGTTTTAAGTAGTCATTGAACAGCATGAAATGTTACTTAAAACGAATTGAAAGACAGCAGTGTATGCATGTAAAATCAATGCAGCGACAGGAGCTTTAGGAAGAAAGAGGCCTATGTGATGTACTTTTTTTTTTACAGACAAGCACTGCATTGTGGGATACCTAGAGGTGGACTAAACAATCAGGATGACTTCAAGATGATAGACCCCATGTGGTCAGACTCAGAAATTATGTATAAAAGTATTTAAAAAACTGTAAATAGTCCCAGAGTGATGTTAAAATGTAGGAAACACCAAACCATGATGAAATAAACATGATTTTGAGTCTGTGGGTGCAGTTCTCCTTTACGTATTAAAGCTAATCAACTTAGGGCATATCAGCTCTATGGCATAGATGGATATAATGCATACTATGGCCCAGACAACCAAGGTGTGATTAATAACCCCACTGCTGAAGGATCTGACCAGGGGATGGGGAGACAAGCTAAGGGGATGTGCCTACTCTTCAATTCTAGGGCTGAGAGGCACATGTCTGGAGGCATGAAGTCCATCTGATTTCATTGCTGACCACTGAAAAGCTGATGAAGGTATCTAATCTTGATGATGGATGCTGCAGGCTTAGGTCACTTGTGGAAAAAACTGACTACCCTGTGTTATTTCCATTGCACTGCCATCCCTTAAAGAACTGCTGGACATGTAGTGAAGTTTGGCTTAGCAACAAAATGCCCTGAAGGTTGCCTGGATGAAGGCCATTTTGCTTTTCACTCATTTGGGAACAAACAGGCACAAACGGGACATGGGAGTAAACAATGACCTGAAAAAACACATTCTAAAAGCTGCTTTTTTTCCATTATGTGGCTTTTCAGCTAGTTGTTTAGACTAATTTCTGAAGTTTGGTACTGCCCATACCCCAAGCTTTGAAGCATCAATCTCCACAATAAATTCTTGCTTGTATGCAGGGCTGACTAGCATGGGAAGTCCATTCTAGGCATCTTCAAGAATTCAGAACACCTGCCAACAGTCCAGAGTCCAGAAAGCCTTATCTGATCTGTTATTTCAGATAGGTCTATAAGGGTTGTGGTTATCATACAATAGTAGCCATTGAGTTCCTTCATCCTCCATTAATGCATATATTATTCTAGTTGACCAGCATTTCATAACACCCATCAGTCTGGGTAATCACAGGAAGAAAGTGGACTTGAAAGTCACAGCTGCTGAACAGAGACTATAGATATAACATGTTTCTGATGTACCTGCCGCTGACATGTTGAACTGACTTCACAGGAGAGGGCTTGCAATAGCATTGTGAAGGAATACTCCTCGCCTCTACAGTGATGCACTCCTCAAATGTGCACCTCTCTTAATTGCATTATGATGACACAAGGAAACCTGGTGTGGCACTACACTAGGGAGCAAAGGGACACTTTCCCTATGAAACGGTGTTTCTCAGTAAGTGAGACAGTTAATGGACTAGTAAGAAGTAAAACACGTTTGTCTCTTCTTTTTACCATTGATCTGCATCTAAATCCACTGCATGATTCAGCAACAGCTAGCATGACCCACCCAGGTACACTTTTCATTAGCTTGAATGTACAGCATTCAAGCCAATGAAAGAACTAAAAGGAAATGAGGTTATTTAGAAGGAGTGAGAGTGTGTGTGTGTGTGTGTGTGTGTGTGTGTGTGTGTGTGTGTGTGTGTGTGTGTGTGTGTGTGTGTGTGTGTGTGTGTGTGTGTGTGTGTGTGTGTGTGTGTGTGTGTGTGTGTGTGTGTGTGTGTGTGTGTGTGTGTGTGTGTGTGTGTGTGTGTGTGTGTGTGTGTGTGTGTGTGTGTGTGTGTGTGTGTGTGTGTGTGTGTGTGTGTGTGTGTGTGTGTGTGTGTGTGTGTGTGTGTGTGTGTGTGTGTGTGTGTGTGTGTGTGTGTGTGTGTGTGTGTGTGTGTGTGTGTGTGTGTGTGTGTGTGTGTGTGTGTGTGTGTGTGTGTATGTGTTTGTGGGCGTGCACGCATGTGTGTGTCTGTCTGTCTGTCTGCATCTGTGTCTCACATAGCCCAAAGGATTTCCCAAGGACCTGCTAATTCGAAGAACTGGTAATGTCATTAAATAAAAAAAAACATTTTTTTCTTAAGGTAAACCTACTTTTTAAGAGCACTGTCTGGCTAAGTGCCTTATTCAGAGTCACACAGTAGAGAAATGGAGGTAGAAAAAAATCAGGGGCTGTTAAAGGAAGTTTGTCCCCCTCCTCACTATAGTATGATAGCCCCTCCACTTACAGACCTTACAAAAACAGCTGACCAGATAACAGTATCTGGATTATAATCTGTTTATAGGCATTCTGAATGCTTAAAGAGGACTAAAGTGGACTTGCTATGCCAGGCAGTCCTGCATACAAGCAGGAATCTGTTGTAGAGAGTATTCTTTTCTCCTTCAAAAACAGCATTCCCTTGTATCAGCTAAAAACTCATTTCAAATGATCTTGAACTATCTTTTTAACCATCACTGTCTTTATCCAACTCTACCAGCCTCCATGCTGACATTTCTCTTTCCATACAGCTTTCCTCAACAAAATATGGCACTGTATGGTAATCATCTCCTACTGAAATCCACAAATAATTCATAGGAGCTCTTACTCAGGGAGATGCCCACAAGGTCAATACATGGTTATTTAACCCTAAGCTTATTATCAGTTCTGTTGAGACTAAAATGATGTCAATTAGTATCCCGCAGTGACTTCCTGAAGTGTCCTCAGTTAACATCACTGACTGTCTATATTGTTCGCCAACCCACTGTAATTAGTGAAACATTTAGAAATGTATCTTGGTCCCTATCTATCACTCCATTTCTTTATTAAATAAATAAGCAGAATAGGGATCTCGGTTTCTCTTTTTATCCAAAGCCCAGACTATAAGAGGCATGGGGTAAATGCAACATATTTTTTTTCTCTCCACTTAGATAAATCGGTTTACCTTTGAATGAGTGAATTGCATATATGCGAATGGTCATTTCCGTGAATTGTAATGCCGAAATACGGACAACATCAAAGGATCAAATGTCAAAAATGGTTTGCTGCAAAACCATTTCCGACATTTCATCCCTGTGTTTGAATGGGAAAAAAATATTTGCTTATTTGCCAAACACATGGTAAATTGGCATTGTGTTTTTTGCAGCTGTACTTACGACGTTTTACACATCTTACATATCGCTTTCAATGAAATAAAGGTAAACCGATAAATCACCAAGAAAGCCTTATGGACTGCTATTATATCCTTCTATTTTAGCAAAATATTTTTACTATGGTCTTTGTTTTCTGCATTTCTTTTCTCCCTTTTATCTGGGTTCAAAGGTAGTTACTAGTCACATGATCCAGGAGACCTTTAGAGCTTAGTCCAATTACCCATTTGCTCCAGGGCATCAGTGCTGCTTGCTGGAGTGATTTGCACATAGTAAAATGTTGTCAGAGAAAATCAAACCAATGCGCTAAGGAAGCAGTATGGTAACATTTCATAGTCTTTATAATCTATATTAGCTGGCAAACAAAATACATCTCACCAGCGACTGCCAGATTTGGACAAGGGGCCTTTTCATCTTTTATCTGTAGTCAAATACTCTTCCACTGACTAGACCCCTTTTCTACACTACAAAGTTTTTTTCTGTAGATCTGCTTTGCCTGGACAAATGATGTTAGATATTTTTGTCCTGAGTTGGCACAGAAAATTACACCGCAAGTCAGCTGATGGTTTGATTCATGATAATTTGTTGCCCTGGCTTGAGGGTTTTTTTACCTACATATCCTTTGTCCTTCTTTATTTCCCTCTTTTTTCACTCTTCGTCCCTTCCTTCCTTCCTTCTTTCATTCACAGGATCATAGGAGATTACCAGGCTATCGACCCGGAGGTCATTTGAAGCCTAGCCGTTTCATCCCAGTGTGATACTATAAAAATGCTACTCAATACCCAAGACTGCATTTCTACTTCCATTCCTTCTTTCACAAGGAAAATGTTTCAGTCATGCTGCTCATAACGTGTAGTTTTTATACGCCATTACCTATTCCATTCTTAGTGGTACATATTTCTACAATTCTCTTACATAGTCCTTCCACAGATATCCTATGCAGGACAGTTTATATGTTTGTCGGCCATTTTTCTTTACTTAACTCTATGTCTTTGCATACAGCAGCCATTTGCTTGTTTATCACAAAAATAAAAAGGAGAAATGTTGTGCTGGTCCACTTAGGAAAAACACATTTAATCCAGAGGTAAAGTTATTCTCTTTATTTATTTTTATTTTTATCTTATTATTTAAATATATTTTTAGACTAACATAAGTCTTACAACACAGCCCACTTGTACTAAGTGATATCAGCTTTTCATCAGGACTTAAAAACTCTGTTGAACTCAATGGTTTTATTGATCATTTGTGGACAGTAACTCTTTTACTGTATTATTATGGATAATCTAGTTTTCTGTGCATGATCCTAACTGGTGCCCTTTTATACTCATAAAATAAATCTAGGCTAACTATGTAGATGACTTCTCAGTTTTATTACATTTGATTTTTTCTCTGTAATACAATACTGCACTGTAGGGCAGATCTGAACATTTAAATTTTTGCCCCACAGTTCCAAGTCAGTTAACATCTCAAGTGAAATTGCAGAGTACATTACGAAGCATGGATGATTAAAACAGTTTGTAGCTTAAAGCCCAGATGGCAGGTCATGGCTTTTATTAGTGGTGTCATTGCAGAGACCTAGTATTTTCCTTTAAGACATTTTGAACAGACCTGTGAGGTGTCTTTGTTTAACATGTGTCTAGAAATAAGTGAATAATAAATGATGACTGGAGGGCATGCATGAGGTCACATAAGGCATGATGTTCTTTAACCTCTAACCTAAAATTAAGTTGGGAGCCTCTCGAAGAGTCTGTGCTCTATAGCTAACTGTTTTTATATTTTTCTATTGCTTAATGGCTGGGCCATTCCTGAGTAAATTAATGTTTACTTTAAACTGATTAGAAAAGTCAGCCACAAACCACATTCACCACCATATTAACTACTATTTAGGACAACTGGGGATTGCCAAAAGGAAATATTATAAAGCACAAATGTACTGATGTATATTTAGCTCTTTAAATTATGTACACTCTTTGATGTTTTGTAATTTTTTTATATAGTTCATGACCTGTATAATCTACTTCTTTGCATTCATTATACACTTTTGTACAAATAGGTTATTTTAGACTTTTCACCCACTTGCAGATATAAACAAACACGTATTCACTCCTTACACATATTTTTAATAGAAACTAAACTTAGTTTTCTTTCCATTTAGCACATTGTTTTATTTCTGGTTCAGCAGTCCCCCCAGTTTTGGCAGGTAGAGTATGACCCAGCTCCCTAAAAATAAACAGATAAAGAAGAAACACACACACACACACACACACACACACACACACACACACACACACACACACACACACACACACACACATTATTTAATACTAAAATATGAATCAATACCAATAAACTAAGTAAGAAGCTTAAGGGCTTTATACAGGAAAATTGCCCACATGGTTATTGTGCCCAAAATCCTGAAAATAACAATCAGGTAATTTATGATTTTAGCTTCAGACAAAATGAATGTAATGAAAAATAATGAGCAAACAGCTTTGCTTTGCCTTGTCAGAATTGTAGAAATATAAGAACAACAAAATGTTTAATTTTTAATAATATTTGGTCAAAGTAATAACCATTTTTCAGACTACAGCTCACATTTTCATGAGCCTGAATTTCTATAGGTATTATTTGTTTATTTATTTTACATTTGTTAACCGGGTATGTCCAACTGAGCTGAGTAGCCCTTTTTCAGAGGAGGCCCGGGGAGAAAAGCTCCAAAAAATAGTCAGTTACACATTATACAAAACCATTAATAAAAGGACAATAGTTAGTTAAACAATTATACAATCCATTAGTAAAAATATGATACAAGGTATATAACATAGGTTTACAATACACTGTGCAGAAATTGAAAACAAGAGAAACATTCACAGTTATGTGTTCAAGGAGAATAAGAAATGCAGTCTATGGATGTGAGATAAGTGTTAGGGAGACCAGGCATCTAATATTATATGAGAGGATTTGTCAAATAAAAGTTACGACTAAGTTTTATTGAATGAAGCATAAAGGGGTAAGAAGTTTAGGATGAGAGATACTATTTTTAAGTAGGCTAGGAAGTTGGAGAGTGAAGTAGGAGAGGGTGGATGGTATCGGGGGGATGAGTACAGTGGCATCATTATGAATAACTCTAACGCAAACTGCAGCATGGTTATGTAAGTATATAAAACAGTAATCAGTAATTGCAATGCTGAAATACTAAATTTTATATGAATGACAAAGGTTCTCCAGTGAAGGCTATGTTTGATATTGGTGTAACAAAATGCCTTAAAATTGTGTTACTCTACTGTGAAGACCTTTAGTAAAGTCCTATAAAAAGGAAAAGAAAATGTGAAATACACCCTCATACACACACACACACACACACACACACACACACACACACACATGAGTGTGCGCGCATGAGCACGCGCACACACACAAGCATGCACTCACATATATGCATGTGTGTATCTGTGTGTGTGTGTGTGTGTGTGTGTGTGTGTGTGTGTGTGTGTGTGTGTGAGAGAGTGTGTAAAGTCTACCTAGCCTACTTAAAATTGATATTAACACAGGAAGAAAATACATGCAGAGTTTAACAAAACCAAACCAATGTGTACAGGTACCTTGTCATGTGAATGACTTTTGAGTGTTTCATTATCACTTTAAACATTTAGAGATGTGTTCCAATTAAACTGTCAAAGTAGATACAGAGTTCATATAAAAACAATTAGTAAAATAGTATTGACCAGTTATTAACACAATTGTAGGATGACATAATTTATCATCTGTAGCTTTGGATACCATACATTCCAGTTTCAATCCTGAGGCCTATAAGCAATTAAAAGTAGAAGCTTCTTTCACATTATGTGTCATAAGTTTATAGGCTCATAGGTGTTTACTAGTCTAATGACCACAAGGGCCGTTTAAAGCCTATCCATGCAACCCAAATCTCCGATAAGTTTTGGTACCCTTGAAATGTGTAATCAGAGGCTTGAGAGATTAAACATTTATAAGCATGGGCCTGGAAGATGAACCATTTACAGGCTGCCTGTGTCCATTAGAGACATAGATGCCAAACCAGGGATAAATTTCCTGTTCCCCATCCAATTGTCCAAGTTGCACTTGAAATGGGTTAGGGAGGAACTCTGCTTCACATGGATGAGGAGTCTGTTCCAGAGACAGGGTAGTCTCTGGGATAGATACCTGTCTCTCCACCATGTCCTATTTTTATCACAGGCAAGATTTCCTCACTACTGTAGACACATGGTGGCCAAAGGCTAGATTACTGTTTATGTCTGTCCCTAAGTCTCTGACTGCTGGGTCAACTTTATGAGGTGTGTTGTCAATATGATAGCTAACAGGGTGCATGTCTTCCAGAAGGCTATTATTATGCATTTCTTGCCATTTAAGTTTAGTCCATGGCTCTGACACCAGTTGTTTGTCTGTCTCAGCCCTTCCTGGAAAATATTTTCTGTCAGTGTGGGATTCAATGACAGCTTCTAATTTGCAATCATCTGCCAGTTTAGTCAGCCAGAGGCCATTGATATTGGCCTTGAGTTCAGAGAAGTAAATTCCAAAAAGGAGCAGTCCCAGGACCGATCCCTGAGGGACTCCACTTGTGAGAGACTTCTTTGTAGAGATGAACTCCTCAATTCTAACTTCCTTGGTCCTGTCTCTAAGCCAGTTGGCTATCCACCAGATGTAAGGGTTTGTTCCTATCCTCTTGAGTTTGTCAACAGTTTCCAATTAGGGTATTTAGTGAATGAATTAAGGTTGATTAGGTTTGAGTTTCACAGGGCTGAGGGATCAAAAACTGAAAATGGCAGGAAAAGATAAATTTTAGATACCAATTTTGTCAGCATAATACACTTTCTTTAGGAGTTTTCTTATTTATCCTTTTGTTGACACTAGGCTAGTAACCTCTTTTCAGAGGAGACCTGAGGTGGTATTTATACTTCTAGGGGAAATTTAGCCAGGGCATCAAGGAATTTCCCCTACTATTTTCTGTATGGGAAGTCTTTCACTGTGGTGATTCCTGTCTTCTAGCCCAGGTGAGTAAGCAGCTCAGATGAGCAGCTCAGAGAAGCTGGAAGCCAGTCTAAGCAAACATGGGTGTTGGAGAAGGTAGTGGCAAGGGTTTTTTTGGATTATGGTGCTGCCATCCAGACAGCGGATGTGATGGATTCATCAGAGAAGAATTAGAGGTGAAGGAGCAGCCAAGAGGAGAGTATGGTGTGACAGAGATGGTCGAAAAAGTAGTCCATCATTTTCAAAGGCAAGTTAAAGTGTTGGATGCAGTAAATACTGGCTCTGAAGATTTGTTCCAGCAAAATGTATTTGAGTCAGAAGCTACAACAGAAGACTGTGTTGTTACAACCATCTAGTCAGGAGGGTTGCAGGGTGATATATTATCTGGCATGGCAGAGGAAAGTGAGCCAGAAAATGGAAAAGATGTGTCATGGGGAGAAATGATGGATAGAATACAAAAGGAAGAAGTGCAGTAGAGTGTAGATATGCAACTGGGAAAAATCATATGCTGATAAGGTGAAGAAGGAATGCATCATAAAAGAGAAGAGAAATATGTTTAAAGAAAAAAAAGACTGTTTAAGGTTCTGATCAAAACAAAGGAAGATGCAGAAATGGACAGATACAAGGTATGGGATGAAGTAATTAAGATGCTCGGCACTAAACTAAATGAGGTAAGAGTGTTTATTAATATTAATAAAGAGACTTTTTGAGCATTATTTTCAAGACTGGGCAGATAATGAAGAAATTTATAGAGGAATATGAGAAAAAGAAAGACTGTTCACCATGGAACTTATATGTATTCAAGGCTTTCTTTAGGGAAACTAAGAAAAAAAAATAATATTCAATTCAGGAACAGAAATGAAGTTAAAAAAGATACTTTAAAAAGCACTTATTAAATATATGTAATGATATATTGAATTTATCAAAAGTGTATGATAATGGGGGTTTATGGAGTGGGTCATGGTATTATAATGTGATATTGAAACTGGCAAATGACAGTATTGTGCATATTCCAAGTATTATTAATGTTGGAGGAGATAGAAGCTTGGTTAGATATTGGGGACAGCCAAAAACATGAATTTGTGTGGAAAAATGGATCATTTAATTAATAAATGTAAGAAATGAAGATGGTTTACATGATACAAGGAATTGTGAACCAAAAGTAGGACATTTGGAAGGGAATGTGAAGAAATGGGAAATGATGTAGATTAGGACATAACTGAGGAAGTAGGGGAACAAGGTAAAAAGGATAAAGTTATAGAAAAGGAGTTAGAAGCAGTAAAATTAAAAAAATGATAGTAGTGTTTGGACAAAGAACAAATAATACAACAAGATAGAGCAAAGGAAGATTTAACTATAGAAAATATTGAAGAAGAAGAGTCCAGATTAAGTGATAGTGATTATGTTAAATGGGATATACTTAACAAAAAATAAATTATATTGGCAAAAGGGTGAATGAAAGGAAAATGAAGAATATAGGAAACGTTAAAAACAAAAAAAGAAAGGGAAAGGATGAAGACATATTACTTAAGGGAGAGTTATGTGTAAAGTTCTGTCATTAAATGTGAGTAGTTTTAAGAAATTGGAGAGAAGAATATGGATTTTGGAGTGGTATAAAAAGTTAGATAGTGATGTTATCATATTAGAAGACATTAGATTTTTGTCAAAATTAGAAAGAAATCAAGTAGAAATGTAGTGGGGTAAAAATGTTATATGGAATTTGGGGAAAGAGACTTGCTCAGGAATTCATACTATATTAAGATACAATCAAATTATTAGCTGTTACAATTACTACATCAGGTAGAATTACTGTTATTGACATAAGATGGATGGAACACATTATTAGAATTATTGCAATATATGCATTTGTATTAAAAAAAAGCGAGCGGAGATGTTTAGAAAGACAATCCAATACATAGCGGTTAATACTGAGATAATTATAGCGGGGGATTTTAATTATAATTTAAGACAAAACAAGAAGGCATATGATGTCAAATTAGTAAAGGACATTATAAAATATGGACAGTTAAACATTTGGAATCTAGATACTTGGACGTATAGAAGAGGACAAAAAAAGAACAGAAATTGACTATTTTTTAATGTCAGAAAGTTTACTAATAGTTAACCTATGAGTACTACTGATAGGATTTTCAGATCATAGAGCAAATTGTATTATAGTGAAAGGAAATGTTGATTATATAAAAATAGGGAGGGTATAAAAAGAATAACTTAAGTGAAATGGAATGTTGCAGGGAGAAACAATGTTATGATATTATGGAAAAATCATGTAGAGATGAAAAAATGTTATAAAGATTGCTCAGAATGGTGGTTAAATTTAAAACTGAAATATAAAAAGTGCTATATGACATGAGAGAAAGAGAAAATATAAATGGGAAAAGTAAAGTATACAAATTTAAGCAACAATATGATTGATTGTTTAGAGAAGAATGATGATAATTTCTTTATTAAAGAACAGAAACTATATGAGTTGAATAAGAAAAAATAGAACATTTATTGTATAAACAAAGATATTTTTTGAAAGGGAAAAAAGAAGAAATTGCATCATATTTAAGTAAAATAATTAAAGAGAATAATAATGTAATTAGAGAAATGAAAGCTTCTTCAGGTAAAATGCATAATACACAATAGGATATTATGAATATGGTAAAAGAACATATTAGGACATTCTTTAAAGAGCAGAGAACAAAGGCACGGATGGAATGAAAGATATGTGCTTTTTCTGACCTGGACAGTAAGGACTTAGAAAACGAAATAACAATAGAAGAACTAGAACAGGTGTTAAGAGTAATAAATTTAGACTCAGACGCAGGACCAGATGGAATAGACTATAGTATGTATAAAAGTTTGACTGTAGTGAAAAAAATGGCTTATAAAGATAGTAAATGAATGGTTGAATAAAGGTTTTATGTACAAAGAGCTATGCAGAGGTGTCAGAGTTGTTATTATGTTTATATAGAAAAAAGGAGAGAAGGGACAAATACAGAATTGGAGACCATTTGTATTAAATAATACAGATTATAAGATGTTTATGAAAATTTTACAAAAAAGATGAAAGACATGAAGGAAAACATAGGTAAGGTAAATGAACATGTGTTTGGTATAAAAGGTAAAGGGGTTCAAGATTTATTATTAATAATTAGGGAATTAGTAGATGCTGTAGTAGTTAGAGATTTAAGCAAAGCTTTTGATTCAGTTCATCATTCAGTATTATGGGATATATTTGATGTATATTATATAAGCAAAGAGATTAAAAATTTGTGTATTTCAGCATATAACTATAATATAGTGAATATTATGAAAATGGATGGTTGACCAAATGTATACACTTAAAGAAGGGTATTAGACAATGCTGTCCATTGAGTGGTAGGTTATTTGTATTAGTAATGAACATAATAAAGATAAGTATGTTATGAGTTATACTTCTGAAAGGATAAAAATGCCTATTGTTTAAATTACACAGATGATATTATTATTATTATTATTATTATAACAAAAATAATGCAGGGAGTATGGTTATAGTGATAAAACAAATGCAATAGATTATTCCGGTAATAGGTTTTGTATTACGTAAAGACAAGAGAAAAGTTTAGGATTTGAATGAAGGATTGGTGAAATTAAATTTAATAGGATAGAAATTCAAATTCTTGGGAGTAATTTTAGAAAACAAGAAATGATAGAAATTAAATGGAAAGAGAAAATAGATGAAATGAAACAAATGTGTGTGTTCTGGAAATCTTTTAGGCTTTCATTTTATAAAAAAAATTAATTCTATTTATCTAGAATTACATATTTGGTATTCTTTTGAAATTATAAAAAGAAATATATAATAGCATATGTTCCTTTCTTGGGGGAATCAGGATTATATCCGGTTAAGAGCGGGGTTTCATATGTGAAAAATGAGAAAGGAGGATGGGGGTTAGCTAACCCTATAGTGTGCATGGCTTTTTTGAAGTTATAACAACACGTAAAAATAATGTTCATTCACGGTAGCAGACCAAGGCAGCTAAGCAATAAGTCCAAAATCCATAAAAATGAGCATAACGACGAAAACTGAGTCTCAGTGCAAAAGAACAAAACTTTTATTCAACTTGACATCGGTAAGCGCTTTCACCACAAGGGCTTCCTCAGACCGCAACCTAACTCAAACATACATTCAAATTTATACCACAGCCTATTAAATTCGATCAATAATTATTCATTTAAGTAATTACATAAAACGTGCTGATAATATACTTAAAGTGACCAAAATACATTGCACAAAATACAATTGTTAAAAAAGTTATTAAGAAATTATTAAAAAACAGTTGTTAGAAAGGGGACAATGTTAAAAAGTGAACATCACATCTAAAAACATACAGCAGAATTTCATTTGTTTATAATTTACATTTACTTCTAATTTTCAATCTCCTATTGCTTAAAATGGGTTTTAAGGGAACTTTGTCATTGAGTCCAGGGAATTTATCCACTCTAAAGCAGATAATCCACCTGGTTTCACAGCTTTCTGTGTAATTTCTAAAATTTCCTCCTCTTATCCCTGGCTCTATCAATTGTAGAACAGAGAACCTAAATTCATGTGTACTATTTGTTTCACTGATATGCCTTGCTAGAACATTACTGGGTGTACCTATTCGTGCCTGATATACATGTTCCCTGATTCTTTCTTTTAGCGTTCTATTAGTTTTCCCTATGTAGAATGCTGTGCAGGATATGCACCTCGCTAAGTACACCACATTGGTGCTATTACAATCAGCTGTTACATGAATATTAAAGATCTTATTAGTAATGGGATGAACAAAAATGTCGCTGTTATCAACATAAATACATTGATTACAATTCCCACAGGATCTCATCCCACCTCTAGAGTCTTGGCTAATGGTCTTATTTAACATACTCGGATAGCATAATAGCTGTTGGATGTCCTTTTTATTTTTAAATAGAAACCTGGGTTCTACACCTACTACTTGTTGTATATTCATACCTACTTGTAGAGCACCCCAATGTTTACGTATAATACTGCACATCAAAGGTGTATCCATGGTATAGAACATAGGCACTTTTATTACTGATGTATGACTAAAAATTCTGCCTTCATTGTCATTGAATCTGATATCAGAAAAATAAGGAAATCCATTAGAATTTCTAACAGTGTCAAAATCTCCCAAAACCTTCTCAGTTTCCTTTGGCTTGTATCCCCTAACCAATAAACGTGATTCTAAACCTTCTAATTCCTGTCTGTAATTGTCATAAAATGGATTCAATCTCGATGCCCTCATGGCTTGTCCTTTTATTACATTGCGGAACACATACTGAGGATGCATGCTATCACGATGTAACAAAGTGTTACGATAACATGCTTTCCTGTGTATTCCTGTGTTTAATAAGCCATTGTCAAGTCTCACTTATTCACATCCAGGAAAGGCAGAGATTCACATGAATAACTCATGGTGAATTTGAGATACGGAGTGAAGTTATTCACTTGTGATACAAAATTAATTAAAGTGTTCTCATCACCCTTCCATATTAAAAACAAATCATCTACGAATCGCTTATAAAACCCTACATGGGTCTTGAAATCATCCATATTAAATAAACAATCCTCTTCCCAAGCAGCCATAAAAATGTTGGCGTAGCTATTAGCACAAGATGTGCCCATAGCTACGCCATCATTTTGGATATATATATATATATATATATATATATATATATATATATATATATATATATATATATATATATATAGAGAGAGAGAGAGTCCTGGAAAACAAAAATATTATTCTCTAACACTGTTTCTAAAAACAACAAAATAAGATCAATATTACTATCAGCCAATGTTGAATGTGTAATTAAATAATTTCGTACTTTCATGGCACCCTAAATGTTAGGTATAACAGTGAAAAGACTCGTTACATCTAAAGTAACCAATATATAGGGTGTGTCTTGTTCTAAACCTTTAATATAATCATATAATTGAAGAAGAAACTGTTTACTATCTTTTAGAATAAAAGAATTCTGTTCTACTAAGGGTCTCAAATAGTACTCAATGTACAGCGACAAGGGTTCAGTTACCCAGCCACGTCCTGAGACGATGGGTCTTAAAGGTGGGTTCAAAGAATCTTTGTGGACTTTGGGAAGTTCTTGGATTATTGGTAACAGTGGATTACTAGTCCATAAAAACTTATATAAATTAACATCAATAAATTTACATGCAAGTAAATCATCCAACATGTCATATATTTTGAGTACTTTGACCTCTGCTTCCCCTATTGTTAACGGAGAATAAAATTCCCCTTCATTCAACAAAGAAAGCATACTAGAAATATAGCAGTCCCTATCCATTATGACAACTGGGCCGCCTTTATCGGCTGGCCTGACAACTATAGATGTATCGCTGCTTAAATTTCTCAAGGCTAATCTTTGTGTAAAGGACAAGTTGTTCCTTCTTCTGTTACTGTTATTTGTTTGATAAATATAATTGTGTAAGTCTTCTTCCACCAACTTAGTAAAAACATCTAAAACCGGATTTAACATAGGTACATAAGTGCTAGGTACTTTAAAAACATTTAAATTTCCAGAGTCAATATTTCCAAAGTCAATTTTAAGTTGAACATTTCGTGCAAATAGTTTAAGATCTATCACTGTGTCCGTTAATTCACTTCTACTAGAAGGTATAAAGGAAAGCCCTTTATTTAAAAGTTTTATTTCATCTTCATTTAAAATCCTTTTGGATAAATTATGTATTAGTGATTGTCCACATGCTCCCACATTCATTTCAATGTGGGTCCTACTTGTTCTCCCCCTGATCCCTTGCGTTTTTGTCTCCCCCTGCTGTAAGACCGAGGTCTCGTGGTCTGCTGTTTGTGATCTATGGGGAAAGGGACAGGAGGATTAAAAACCTGAGTTGTATCATGTGTTGATGAAATAACCTTCCTTCTAACAACTGGGCCTGGTAAAATTCCACCGGAGCCAATGTTATCTTTGTTTGTATCAATGGGCACGTCCTCTGGAGCTGTTTCGTGCGATCTAACATTGGTCTCCAGGGTAACAGAACTATCAACTGCATTAACTGCTGTATTAACATTATTCAATACATTCGACCCATTGTCAGTTAATACAATGTTACTATTAGAAGCATTAGCATCTCTATTGCAAACATATGATCTACTTTCAGTTGTAACAGAAGCATTAGAGCGAACACCGTTCGCCCTCGGCCAAACAAAGACTTGGCCAGAATTAAAATCATTAATGTCTCTAATAATCTTATTCTTTTTTATTTCAAGCAGTCTTTTCTCATAGACTGCTACATTGTCTAACAATTTGTCCATTCCTAAATCAACATTATCCTTTGGATACATACTAGAAACCAATCATTGTTGTTCAAAAACTGAGTCTCTTAATTTGTCTTCTTCGGGCTGAAAAAATTCATTCAGCAACTTCATATAATTCATGCTTAAGTCTATATTTAATTGCTGCCATTTATATAAAAGTTCTGGGTACATATTTCCTGTGGTCAGCATTTTTAATATGCGTAGACCACGTGGTATGACCTTTTTATGTAAGCATACCTCAAAATGTTGGCGTTGAAGCTGCATTCTCTTAAGCTTCATGATATCAAATTCCATTTTATTAAGGGCTTCCACAAAGCCCTTCGTGTTTGGAGCAATACCACCATTCGGTTCAGAATCCCCCGAAACCTCCACTGTCATTAATGAATTCTCAATACCGGAAACATAAGTCATGAACCAGTCCTTCTTCCGGTGATC
Organism: Protopterus annectens; assembly: GCF_019279795.1. Classification (NCBI taxonomy): domain Eukaryota; kingdom Metazoa; phylum Chordata; order Ceratodontiformes; family Protopteridae; genus Protopterus; species Protopterus annectens. The sequence goes on along the minus strand of NC_056744.1, from coordinate 364,307,735 downwards.
CGTGGAATGTCCTGGTAAATTATACGGCAATTCAATAGAAATTGAAGTAGTCTCAGCCATGTCCTTGACGAAATGCAGAAAAAGCCAACAAATAATGAAAATAAACAACAGTCCGCACTTCAACAAGATAAACGCTACCGTGAAAGTGAAAATGTAACAATACGTAAAAATAATGTTCATTCACGGTAGCAGACCAAGGCAGCTAAACAATAAGTCCAAAATCCATAAAAATGAGCATAAAGATGAAAACTGAGTCTCAGTGCAAAAGAACAAAACTTTTATTGAACTTGATATCGGTAAGCGCTTTCACCACAAGGGCTTCTTCAGACCGTAACCTAACTCAAACATACATTCAAATTTATACCACAGCATATTAAATTCGATCAATAATTATTCAATTAAGTAATTACATAAAACATGCTGATAATATACTTAAAGTGACCAAAATACATTGCACAAAATACAATTGTTAAAAAAGTTATTAAGAAATTATTAAAAAACAGTTGTTAGAAAGGGGACAACATTAAAAAGTGAACATCACATCTAAAAACATACAGCAGAATTACATTTGTTTATAATTTTCATTTACTTCTAATTTTCAATCTCCTATTGCTTAAAATGGGTTTTAAGGGAACTTTGTCATTGAGTCCAGGGAATTTATCCGCTCTAAAGTGGATAATCCACCTGGTTTCACAGCTTTCTGTGTAATTTCTAAAATTTCCTCCTCTTATCCCTGGCTCTATCTGATATGCCTTGCTAGAGCATTCCTGGGTGTACCTATTCGTGCATGATATACATGTTCCCTGATTCTTTCTTTTAGCGTTCATGTAACAGCTGATTGTAATAGCACCAATGTGGTGTACTTAGCGAGGTGCATATCCTGCACAGTGTTCTACATAGGGAAAACTAATAGAACGCTAAAAGAAAGAATCAGGGAACATGTATATCATGCATGAATAGGTACACCCAGTAATGCTCTAGCAAGGGATATCAGTGAAACAAATAGTACACATGAATTTAAGTTCTCTGTTCTACAATTGATAGAGCCAGGGATAAGTGGAGGAAATTTTAGAAATTACACAGAAAGCTGTGAAACCAGGTGGATTATCCACTTTAGAGTGGATAAATTCCCTGGACTCAATGACAAAGTTCCCTTAAAACTCATTTTAAGCAATAGGAGATTGAAAATTAGAAGTAAATGAAAATTATAAACAAATGAAATTCTGCTGTATGTTTTTAGATGTGATGTTCACTTTTTAACATTGTCCACTTTCTAACAACTGTTTTTTAATAATTTCTTAATAACTTTTTTAACAATTGTATTTTGTGCAATGTATTTTGGTCACTTTAAGTATATTATCAGCACGTTTTATGTAATTACTTAATTGAATAATTATTGATCGAATTTAATAGGCTGTGGTATAAATTTGAATGTATGTTTGAGTTAGGTTACGGTCTGAGGAAGCCCTTGTGGTGAAAGTGCTTACCGATGTCAAGTTGAATAAAAGTTTTGTTCTTTTGCACTGAGACTCAGTTTTTGTCTTTATGCTCATCTTTATGGATTTTGGACTTATTGCTTAGCTGCCTTGGTCTGCTACCGTGAATGAACATTATTTTTACGTGTTGCTACATTTTCACTTTCACGGTAGTGTTTATCTTGTTGAAGTGCGGACTGTTGTTTATTTTAATTTTTTGAAGTTATATAAGATAATGAAATATTTAAGTGACAATAAAAGTTCTTTACTAACAAAAATATTAAGTTTGAAGTATAATTTAAAATGGTTATTATTTTTCAGTTAAAAAAAGAAGAATGTGTTGTAACAAGGACATGGAAACTTATCAATATATGATTATCTTGTGGAAATAAATGTGAAAGAAATTGAGAATGAAAGAAAAGAATGGTATAATAAAACTATGGAAAATATTATAGGATATGTTCATGGAAAGATTTAAATATAGAAAAAAGAAAACTATAACTGCAAAAATGGCAAAATGTACGGGAGTTATAGTGTGCCAAGATTTTTTATGGTGGTTGAATATACAAAAATTACTAGTAAAGGTGACTATGCCTTATAGAAAAGGTAGAGTCTGTTGGTATTGTGGTGATGCTGAAACTAATGTACATTTTTTTAGAATGTAAAAGAGTAAAATGTTATGGAAAAAGATTCTAGATAAGAAATATGTAGAAGGATTTAAAGACATGTATAGTATAAATATGAACATGATTAAATTTGGGTTTTATAAAAACAAAAGTAAAAAGGAGGCTCAAAAAATAATAAAAAAAGTTTCATATATTATGGCAAATTTGGAATCAGAAAATGAAGGAAATAATGTCTAATGGAAAATGAGATTTGGTGATGATATTAAATAAGATAAGGTTTTGGTTATGGACATTTGAGTGGGTGGGTCTAAACAGTAACAATTTAGTATTTTTTGTATGTTCCAGATGAAGGAATTAAAGAAAGAAAGATGTGGACTTATGGTTTAGAAATATTGTATATAGTATAAATAATACAAACCATGTATATATTATATAAATTAGTTGGAATGTAAATGATTATGATTGTTTGCAAATAATTACAATTGTTTTTAATAGAAAACCCTACTCTTTTGTGTATGGGAACTCGACAGCTATGCTTTCTGCTTCCAGTCCAGGTGCAAAGGCAGTTTGGAGGAGCAAGGAGCAGTAAGGAGGAGAATGGTGTGAGCAGTAGTGGAAGCAGACAGAAGGAGTATGAATTGATGGTGAGGGCAATCAAGCTTTCACAAGACAGTTTATTTATAGAGAGGGATGTTGTAAAAATAGAGGAATTGAAGAAGAAGGAGGGTATGGTGATACAGGAAGGAATCTAAGAGGAGGAGTGTGAATCTACACAGGATACAAAGATGTTATTTCAGCAAAAATTATTTGAGTGTGAAGGAGAATCTCAGGTGGAATGCATTATTACAACCCTCCAGTCAGTAGGGTTGAGTGATATATATCTAAAAGACTTAATTGAACAAAGGGAACCAGAAAGTGAAAAGACAGTGTAGTGGGGCAAAATAATGGAAAGAATACAAGAAGAGGAAGTACAAGAAATAAGGAGAGAAAAGAAGAAATCAGATGTGCAAACTGTAAGAGAGGGAGAAAAAAGATGAAAAGAAAATGGAAGTGAAAAGGAAACATCATATAAAAGTAAGCAGCAAGATGTAAAAAGAACTTGATAGGTATGAAATGTGGGGCAATGTTATCTCACCACTGGGTATTGAACCCAGAGAGATAAAAGTGTTTATTTGCATGTTGCAGCGGTAGCATCCATGGTGGTGCAGTGGTAGCGTTGTTATCTCACAGCAAGAGGTTCTCCCATTTGATTCTTGGCTGGAACGCCTTCTATGTGGAGTCTGCATGTCCTCCCCATGGTCAAGTGGCGGTCAAAAGGCATGTGTGAATGGGCGTGCCTTTGTTGAAGGTTGGGCGTCGGGCTGGCACCTCCGCACCATAAAAATCAACTGCCAATCATTAGCAGACCAGAGTTCCGCTGTGGCGACCCCAAACCAGGAAAAGCCAAAAGAAGAAGAAGAAAGACTCTTTTTGTGACATATTTTTGAAGAAGCACAGTATATGGAGAAATTTTTAGAACAATATGAAAAAAATTATAATCCTTGGAACTTATATGCCATACAGGTATTTAACAGAAGCAAAGAAGAGAGTGTATATACAATTTCATACAGAGGTAGAAAAAGACATTCTAAGAGACTATTTAAAAACTGTGTGTGTAGAGATGTAATAGACATCACAAAGATTTATGACAACAGAGGTTTATGGACTGGGAAATGGGAATGTGGAGTGAATTTGCAAATGCAAAATGAAAAAAATATTACATGTGCCTAGTATAACCTATGTGGAGAGAAATTGGGGGTTTGTAAAATGATGGGGACAACCAAAGATGTTTCTTTTGTGGTAAAAATGACCATTTAATCAGTAACTGTGATAAAGAAAAATGTATTGTTTGTGGTAAGACTGGTCATGAAGCAAAACAAGGTGAACAAAATGTATAAAATGTGAAATAACAGAACATTTGTGAATGGATTGTGATGTAAAATGGAAAGACACACAGGAAGGGAATGAAAATCAAGTAAAATAGAGTGCTTTAGTAGATAAATAGAAGAGACGCAAAAAGAAAATAAAAATGAGAAATACACAACAGTGAAGCTAAAGGAATACACAAGAGAAGAAAAAAGAAAAAGGAAGACGAAATAAGTAATTTGAGTGATAAGAGACAAAATAAGTGGGTAAGAATCAAAAGCAAAAGGAATTCCATTGTTTAAAGAGTGAAAGATAAAAAAACATACATTTAAAAATATAGGTATAGCAGAAAATAAGAAAGAAAAAGAAAAAAAATTATGAAATAGTATCCACAAAGTGAGAATTTTGGCTATAAATGTAAGTAGTATAAAGAATACAAAAAGAAGATTATGGGTGTTAAAATGGTGTGATTGCTGGATATGGATATAATATTAATAGACATACAAATTTTAATAGAAGGAGAGAGAACACAAACAAATGAACTGTGGGAAGCTAACATTACATGGGATATAGGAGAAGTAAAATGTTCAGACAGCAATTTTAAGTAAAGAGATTATAGAAATTTTGGATTGTACATTAGTAATATTGCGAAGAATGTTAATATCGGATACAAGATGGAAGAATCAAGTATACAGAATTGTAACACTTTGAAGCAAAGGGAGATGATGTTCAGAAAAAAATTTGATTATGTTAGTGATAATATGCAAATAATATTAGTGGGGGATTTTAACTGTGATTTAAGGCATAGGATAAAAGAATGGGCAGCTGTCAAGGTAATTTTGGAAATGTTTAAAAGTGGTAAGATGTATTTAAGGAACAACAAACATTGGACATACAAAAGGGGTAATTTGAGAACACAAATTGATTATTTTATAGTATCAGAGAGTTTAAAAGCTCACATAAAGGAATAAAAATAAAGGGTTTTTCAGATCATGTAGCAATATGGATAGAGATTCAAGAAAAAGAAGGATATATAAAAATAAGTAGAGGCATCGAAAGAATAAATGAAACAGAATTGAATGATTATGTAAGAAAAATATTCAATTATGGTTAGATCATATAGATATAAGAATGTTGTATAAAAATTGGAGAAGTTGGTGGATAAGTTTAAATGAAAAGTATAAAAAAGAGGTTTTTGGAATAATAAAACATAAAAAATACAAGACAGTCACAAATATAAAGATGTACAGCAAAAAATGGTAACCACACTCTCGTTGGTAAATGCTACACTGAATAAAATGATGAATGCGAAAATATAGCAGAAAGATTTCAGCGTAGACAACCATGCAAATCCAAATAAAGTTCAAACATGTACATGGCCGGTACAGATCAATTCAAAACTAAACCACTGTATAAAAGTAGAACGTAGTTTAATGTGCACTCTAGAGGTAAGCGCTTTCACGATTGCTTCTTCAGACCATAAAACAAATAGTGTTACAATCATTTAAATACATTTAAAAACATCAGTTACCAATCAGGGCATTTCACTCAACGTCACTTCCCATGATATTGTTTCGTGCGGTTACTTCATAAACATTCACTTTGATCTCATCATTAATAAAATAACTAGATTTTCAATAGTAACAAACTGCATAAAAACCTTGGTACAATTAGCACATGTTTGAACTTTATTTGGATTTGCATGGTTGTCTGCGCTGAAGTTTTCGGTTATATTTTCACTAATACAAAGATATCAATGACCAAGCCTTTAAAGATATAAAAGTAATAAAGATTTCTAGAAAAAAAGAAAAAAGTTATATGAAATGAATCAAGAAAAAATCAAAAGGATGCTATTCAAAAATATATTTTTAACAGGGAAAAAGGATGAAGTAGCACCTTACCTAAGTAAGATGGTAAAGGAAAATAAAAGAATAATAAGAGAACTATGAGATCAGAAAAAAAATATAGTCAGTACACAGAAAGAAATAATGCATATAATAACAATCAATACACAGAAAGAAATAATACATGCAATAATAAAAACATACTATGAAAACATTTTTTTCAAATATGAAACTATAGGGAGATATAAATGGAACTTAAAAAATTAACTAAAGAAGAAAACAATGTGATGGAAAAAATATTACTGATAGAAATAAAAAAAACTTTTGAAGACAGCAAATCTGGAAGCAGCCACAGATGTATAGAGATATGCAAAAATGGCAAGAAATGCTTTTTGGAAGTATTAAATGAATGGTTAGAGAAAGAAGTAGAAGACGAAAGAATATGTATGGGTACAATGAAGTCCATATGGAAAAAGGAGAAAGAGAACATATATAAAAAATTAGAGATTGATAGCGTTGAACAATGTCAATTATAATATGTTTATGAAAGTAATAGAAAACAGAATAAAAATTAAATAAATACATTACTGAATGAAACAATTTTTGGAATGAAAGGGAAAGGAAGTCAAGAACATTCAATGATTACAAGAGAAATAGTAGAAGATGTGTTAGAAAGGCAGAATCCAAAATTTGAATAGGGGAATTGAGTAAAGCATTTAATAAGATACAACATGAAGTATTATGGGATTTTAAAAGATTTTAAACAAATATAACATAAGTAAAAAATAATTAATAGTTTGGTTTCAGAGTATAACAAAAATAAAGTAAGATTAGTAGTTAATGGCTAGTTGAGTGAGAAAATAAAAATAAAAAGTGGTACAAAGCAGGGATGTCCAGCAAATGGTATCTTATTTGCATTAAACATGAATGTGCTTGTTAATGAAGTAAATTTAACATTGAAATAAGCTAAATACTGCACAGCAGAGGGAATTCAGATTCCAGCAATGTTTTCTTTTACAGACAATTTAGTATTAATTGTAAAAAAGTGAAGAATGGGTGAAAAAAGTTATTAAGATACTTAGTGAAAATGAAGGGTGTTAGGTTTGAGCATTAATGAGGAAAAAAGTAAAGGACTTGGATTTTCAGGCAAAGTAGAGGGCATTCAGTTTAATAAAGAAGAAATAGAAATCTTGGGAATAAAATTTGGTAGTGAACAACAGAGACTGATACAGTGGAAGAATAGGATACATAAAATAAAACATATCTGTATGTCCTGGACAACATTCAACTTAGGTATAAATAAAGCATATTTACTTAACTCCATGATATTCAGTAATATAGCACATCTAGCAAGTGTGTTTATGATACCAGTTGAATTTCAGAAAGAATTACTGTCTGTGTTGTTTGCATTTATATGGGGGTTTAGTAAATCCAGTTGTGCACAGAGTATCATTGAAGTTGTATAAAATATTGATGTGGCTAAAGGAAAGAGAAAAAAATTGATAGCAAAGATACTTGTAGAAAAGTATAAAGAAATTTGAGAAAAACTTAAACACTTAAAAAGAAATAAAGGAATTACCAGTGCTAAACTAAAAATATATCAAGAGAAAATATTGTTATGGAAGGCTAACACAAGTAATATAGAAAAAATAGGAAGGAATTGTATGAATTGTATGAAAATATAATGAATACATTTTATTATATTTCTCCATGGAAGCATTTGGAAGAAATAAAAAACAAAAGCTATAAGCCGCAAAGGGGGTGATAAGTTGTCCTAGTGACACCCAAGTAACATCAAATATGAAATCAAATTAGATGTGCAAAAATGGGAAACTGGGTTGTAGATGGATGGATGAAAAAGAACTATACAAACTAGATCCAAACAAAATCACAGGGAGGAGGCAGAATTAGTAATAATGACCTGAGAGTATTTCAGCAAGAACTTAAAATACTGTTATATCTATTATTTACTAGGTCACATAAATATGGAGAGATTCCTCAAGATTGGAGACATGTGCTTATTAAATCTGTCGTTAAGGGAAAGTGGAGTAGGACAAACCCAGAGTCATACAGACTTGTAAGTCCACGTTCATGTTGTGAAGAAATAATGCAGAAGGTAATATTGGGTAAAGTATTGGTAGAGTTGGAAAGGTTGAGACTTGAAGCCATATATCAGTATGCATATGTTGAGAATAAATCCATTACCACCTGTAACATGGTGTTCCATAACATTATAGTAACAGCTATGAATGAAAAATTGGGCTGTGATGTAATTTATATTTAACTTCAGCATTTTATAGGGTCATATACAAAACACTGATCAATAAATTAGTACAACTAGGTACTGGTGTACTCTTGATTAGATGTATAGCTGCATGGCTTACAAACAGGACATGGCAAGTATCATACAGCAAATGGACAGGAAAAATCTTTGGTTACAGTCAAGGTGTCCCACAGGGCTCTGTCCTAAGCCCATACGTATTTAGACTGCATCTTTCAGACCTATGTTTTTCATCTCAGGTGCTCTATAGTCTGTATGCAAATGACTTGAAATTGGATAAACTGATTACATTTGTTGCAGACAGGGCACATCTGCAAAAGGACTTGCCAAAATTGACAAATTAGGCACAAGAGAATAATATGCTGATAAATACATCAGAAACAAAGCATATGCGATTTGGGAGACATGAATTGAAAGGTGAATATTTAACACAGCATACAGTGATTGCATTTGTAGAGCCATTTAAGGACCTGGGTATATTGGTAGATCCAACTTTGAGTTTTTCTAATCAGATCAATCAATTGGTTAATGATGTTGTGACAACATGAGGTATTGCCAGCTATGTCAGGAGAAGTAGGACAGTGGATGTGTAACATATGCCAGCATAGCTAGCTGGAGTTTTTTAAACAATTATATGTAATTTATATATCAAAATAATTTGTACAGCTGCCTGTGTTGAAAATGTATTTGTAAAGTTGCTTGTATTAAAAATGCATCAACAGTGTGCCCTGATGGACAAAAAAGAAATACACATGCATGTCAGACTGTATTGTAACTGTGGAAATTAATATATTGTAACAAAGGATACTGGAAGGGAAGAGGTTAATGTCAGTCCAGCTAACTTTGAAAAATAGTTTGAAATTAAATTACCTGGTAGGCCATAAAGATTGTATCTTACAGTTCTGATTGCAGCCATAGATGAAATGTCTATGAAAACAAGGACTAGAAATCCTTGTTTCATTGTCCTTATCAGTGAACTAATTGCTACCCTGGAACACTGGGCATGTTGAAATTGTTTTCTGCCTTCCAGAAAATGCAACAGATCTTAGCAAAGCTGTAGGTGTATAAGGTAACACATCTTTGCTAAATCCTGGCAGCCTCTAGTAAAGGGGGTAATATGGGAAACAGACATCAGATGACCAGATGTGTTTGATGTAATTCTGTAATCCAGCACTGAAATTATGTTTTAATATTAGATGAGACTGAAGTCTCTGGGCAGTCTGTTTTTGAAACCTGACATAGAAGGATCACTCACCTACTTCATCTTGCCTTGCTCTAGTAAATGACCAGGAAACAATAATCCTTCAGATCAGTCAGGAAAATATAGTGGGATTAGTTAAGTGCTGTTTTTTATGTATCTGTGTGAATCTAGTCATCTGTGTTATTTTAATATTTCCTGTGAATGAAACGCTGGTGTTTATTGTAAATGGATATTTAGTACTTGCATGCTTTTATTTATTATTAAATATATTTAAACTTTGAGAGTATATGGTGACTCTGTAGCCACTCATAAAAGCACACCATTGGTATTAATATTAATTTCACTCAGTATAATTGGGTACCCTTGTAAGAGCCTTAGAGTAGCTGGCTTTGGAGTGTCTGGTGGCAGTGTAACTACCTTGTAGTCTGGGCAGAAGGGGGCATAGCTTGTAACTCTGTGCCAGCCTTTCTTGTGTGTGTGTGTGTGTGTGTGTGTGTGTGTGTGTGTGTGTGTGTGTGTGCATGCATGCGTGCATGTGTGCGCGTGTGTGTGTGTGTGTGTGTGTGTGTGTGTGTGTGTGTGTGTGTGTGTGTGTAAATCAAATCTCAAAGACTGTGTGTGTTGGAGCAAGGGCACAAAGCACTGGTTTCACAGAGAGGGTGCTGGAGGACTTGGCTTGGACACTCTGCTTACGATTCAGCTCTATAGCTGTGTCAGTGGGGAGTCTTATGGGGGGCCTGGAGAGTGAGAGAGGACCCAGCCTGTGGACTGAGTGTATTCCTTCTGTACTCTTAAGGGAAACTGTGCTAGATGCAGAGAGCTGCATCTGGAAATACTGTGTATAACTATTTTTGTTCCAAGTGAATGTCCCACTCCAGTGTCAGTGGTGAGGATTCAGGCACCTTGATTACTGGCCCAGAGTGGGAACATCATAGATGTTATAGAACTATAGGCTGTATAAAAAGACTTAAAAAGTCTAAGAAATCAGAAATGATGAAGTCATTGTTTGCTAAGTACATTAAACCCAAAACTGAGTATGGAACAACAATATGGAATCCTGGACACTTATTATAGAAACAGCTGTTTGGGTATATTGGCAGGCTAGAAGAGCACTAATACCCATTCCTGAAATACTTGTATGTATGCATGTATGTATGTATGTATGTATGTATGTACAGTATGTACAGTGTGTATGTATGTACAATATGTATGCATGTATGTGCAGTATGTATGTATGTATATACAGTATGTATGTATGTACAGTATATATGTACAGTATTTATGTACAATATGTATGTATGTACAGTATGTATGTATGTATGTATGTATGAACAGTATGTATGCATGTATGTATGTACATTAAGTATGTATGTATGTATGTATGTATGTATGTACAGTATGTATGTATGTATGTTCTGCTTCTACATGATTGTCAAAAGACAGGGAGTTGTCAACCAGGGTGCCAAGATCTCTACCTGCTGTATCAGTTTGTAGTGGGATAACAGGTTGGAAGAAGACACTTTTCTACCCAAAAATGACAATGTTATACTTTTTAAATTTAATTTTATCCATTTTCAGCACATCATTGATTTGTATGGTTTTGATATTACTGTAATGTCACTGTAACAAGTGGTTATTTGACAGTAGCACTCCACCTACATTCATCAGCAAATGCCATTAGCCAAAAGTATGGATTTGTTGCTTGGAGGTCAAAGAAGTATATCTCAAGCATGAGGGGTCCCAACACAGACCCCTGAGGTACACTACTTACTTTTTTGCCTTCTGAGGTATCATCTCCTACTTTAACTATATAGGTTCTAGACTTTAGCCAATTTGCAAATCTATTTTACCATGTGTGGGTCTACATAAAGATCGCTTAGTTTGTTAACAATGTCAGTAAGGGGGTAGTGTCAAATGCCATGTCCAGATCCGATAGGCTGTGTGGATTACTTAACTATTATCCACTGCCTTTGTGACATTTTCAAAAAAGTTTGCTAGGTTAGATAGACATAATCTACTCTCAATAAAAACAAACTGCTGAGGGTCTAGGTGCATGAGACCTTTGATGTCACAATTTGTGAAGTCAGATATTTTCTAGGTGGGACTGGAACTCCATTGTATAAGTAACAGCTAAGGCTGCATGGGGAACTAAAAGCCCATTTAAAAGTCTGTGGGCTTTTAAAATTCTTGTCTTGAAATGTAAGAACATAATAGACTATGAAGGCTCATCACAGACTTTGAGTAGATCTGCTGTTTTAAAGTCTTTAAATTCAGGTTTGTTTTGGGAGTAGTGTTTGAGATTTTAAAGGAGTAGGTTGCTAGTTTATGATCCAATATAACCGGTGATGGGGATTGGAAAGAACAAGGTGTAGAATGTTTTGCCCATATTGGACTAGTTTACTTGTTGTTTTAGAACATTACAATTTAGGAAGTTTGAGAATCTTTTGGCATGCCCAACTTTTGATGTATAAGAGCAGCAGATAATCATTGGATAACCAAAAGAACCCATGAAAAAGATATTTTTACTATAGGTATTTCAGAAGATACACACCAGAATTTTTCATGATCGTCGAGAAACAAGAAGAGCGTCCTAAAACAGGCAATACATTCTGTTGGTCACCTTTATAGTGCTATGAGTTATATTATTTCTATATGGGGTCTCGCACCCTATAGTTGTGTTAGAGATGTTGACATTTAATGTCTATGAAGTGATTAAAACACATATTGGTACACAGATTTCACAGTACTCTGAACAGATATGGTAAATGGACTACTGAGAAATGCTGTTAATTCGTTAAGAAAGTTCACTGGCCATGGATATTTACTCAGTATTTAGTTTACTGTGGTAAATAATAAATTGAACTTGACTAATGAAAGTATTCAGATCAGAAGGAGCAGTTCTTGAAATATATATATTTTTTCTGCTACAGGCATAAAGTTGTGAAACATACTGACTTCATTTAATTGAGTCTGGCAACAAAGTATGTTCTTAAAAAAGAAATGTATTTTTATACTGATGCTGGCAAAACACCATGTTCTTGCAAAATGATTTAATTTAATTTGTCAGTACTCTTGTCTCCTCTTGCATATTATGTGCAATGACTTCATCAAGTGATTTCTTATCTGTCATGTAAAGAGCTTCTTATACTGCAGATGTTTATAGATGTGGACAATGAATGTGTGGCTAAAGTGTCTGAATGGTCAGTGTAATACCTAATGTCCACATAATTACAAGATCATGTGAGACATGACCAAGCATATGAAATTAACCATATGCAACTCAAGTGATATTTTCAACAGCCTTTTTTTTCATACAATTCTTATCTACTTTTGTTCAGCTTTATGCCGAGACGAATATGATAACTGACTGGGAAAAACTGAACTGAAAGATGCGCTTTGAGTGCTATACCTTGAACATATGTTTATGTGCCGCTAATCTCTGCACTTATTTTTCACGATTTTCTTATTTGTTTTTTATTCTTAAAATTATTTTCATGCTGACAGTTTGTCCGATTCACTTAGAAGGAACAGACTTTCCATTTCATCATATGTCTGACCTGATTTCTGTAGATAAGATTGAAAGACATACTGCAGGATATGCATGGAGATGACATACACAGCTTACTGTACTGCAGACCATGCATGGAGATGTGCACATGTTTTTGTAGTACAGGCTGTGCATGAGCAGAGGTATACAGCTTGCTGTTGTGCAGGCCATGGATTCTGGAGGTATACAGCTTAGTGTAATACAAGCCATGCTTGGGGATATGCACAGCTTGCTGCAGTGTAGCCCATGCATGGGGGAGGTGCACAGCTTGCTATAATAAAGATCATGCATAGGGGAGGTGCATAGGTTATTGTAGTGCAGGCCATGTATGAGGGGAGGTATGCAGGTTGCTGTAGTGCAGACTATGTATGAGGGGAGGTGCACAGGTTGCTGTACTGCAAGTCATGTAGTGGGGAGGTATACAGCCTGATGTACAGAAGGTCATGAATGTGGTGAGGTGCACAAATTACTGTAGTGTAGGCCATGCATGGATTGAGGTGCACCACTTTTTGTAATGCACACCATGAATGGCGTGAGGTGCGCAGCTTACTGTAGTGCAGTCCATGCTTCAGGTGAAGTGCACAGCTTGCCATAGTGCAGCCCATGCATAGGCAGGTGCACAGATTGCTGTAGTGCAGTTCATATTTTGAGTGAAGACTGCAGGATATGCACAATGAGAGGTGCATAGCTTGCTGTAGTGTAGGGAATGATAAGGGTGACACAGTTTACTGCAGTGCGGACCATGCATGCAGGAGATGCACAGCTTGCTGTAGTGTAGCCCATGCATGGGGGAGGTGCACAGCTTGCTATAATAAAGATCATGCATAGGGGAGGTGCATAGGTTATTGTAGTGCAGGCCATGTATGAGGGGAGGTGCACAGGTTGCTGTACTGCAAGTCATGTAGTGGGGAGGTATACAGCCTGATGTACAGAAGGTCATGAATGTGGTGAGGTGCACAAATTACTGTAGTGTAGGCCATGCATGGATTGAGGTGCACCACTTTTTGTAATGCACACCATGAATGGAGTGAGGTGCGCAGCTTACTGTAGTGCAGTCCATGCTTCAGGTGAAGTGCACAGCTTGCCATAGTGCAGCCCATGCATGGGCAGGTGCACAGATTGCTGTAGTGCAGTTCATATTTTGAGTGAAGACTGCAGGATATGCACAATGAGAGGTGCATAGCTTGCTGTAGTGTAGGGAATGATAAGGGTGACACAGTTTACTGCAGTGCGGACCATACATGCAGGAGATGCACAGTTTGCTGTAGTGCAGACCATGCATGGGGGAGATACACAGCTTGCTGTAGTGCAGACCATGCATGGGGGAGATGCACAGCTTGCTGTAGTGCAGGACATGAATGGAGTGAGGTGCACAGCTTGTCATTGCTCACCTGTTTTTTTTTTTTTTTTTTTTTTTTTTTTTACCAGAGCTGATTTGGTGTAATAGAAGAGTGAAACCCAGAGGCTGTTGAAGATAGACTCCTTGTATTATCACAGAAAAAAAGTCTTAATTATGTATCTTTTTGTAGACATTAACATTTGTCATCTTTCAGCAGTTTGCACTGGTAGATACCATACTTCATTTGTGTTTTTTAATCCCTGCCTATCTTTGTGAGATGAAGTGATTAGAGATGTGGGGGTTATTGAAGAAGGTGTACTGGGTGTCTTTGCTTCCCATCAGATAATTAAATGACTACATATTCCTCAAGTTTATCATAGTGAATATTAATGGATTGTCCAGCCTAGCTTTTATAAAGGAACTGCTGCCAGGTTTGTCTCCAATAGGTTTTGTTTCTGTTTTGGAGTCCTGCATATGATCATGTAGCACCTCAGCACCCCCAAGTATGTCTGCTAAGTGACCTTCTTTTGCTAGATTGTCTCTAATTTAGCATTCCTTAGTTCTGGGTTGTTCTTCAAATGTTGATAGTCATGTGAGGAGTCTCTGAAATTATAGACTTACTAAAACTTGAATTCTGCTATCTGTGTCTAAACTTTGGAAGTTAGGAATCTGAAATACATTCATGAGTATTCATTCTCTGGCTGATAGATTTCATTACTGGAAATGTCTTGTCTCTAATTCTTATTATAGTCCCTAAACTGTATGAAGCTAAGTGACTCCTACTGCTTCAGAGAATACTGATTTGATATTAATAGACTGATACATTATCAGTTTGCTTCTGGATTAACTGTTTCAATTCATTCACTTACTACTGTCATATTATTTCAACTCTATCCTGTTTCTTTGGTTCACTTACTTTCAGGTTATGTAATATCACTAAAACCCATTTTAAAAGTCTGTGGGATTTAAATGTTCATATCTTGGATTGCAAGAATTAAATGTGTCATGAAAACATCTTATACATTCTTAGCTTTCTAGGAAGGATGTACTATGTAAGGCCAAATTTAAGAACTTCCAAACGCAGGTCTTTGAGACTAGTAAAACAGATGAAACACTATCCCTGAAGTGGTCCATAAGGTGATAATAAAAACTAAAAAGCACCAAATGACATAGGCAATGCAAGGAAAAATGAAAATATTTAATTTATTTAGAACTTTTCTCCAGACTATAACAAGGAACTTCTTCAGAACCCAACCACGGAAAACTTGAGCAGTCCAAACACTGGAACTTACGCTGTTCTTTTAGAAAAACTGACAAGTTTATTGCACCAAAACAGTACACTAATACGCTGAAAGAAGTTAACCTAGGTTTTGTCCTACATTCACGGACTTCATTAGAACAAGTAAGCCCAAACTCCCACTCCCTTTAAAAATACCTATGAATTAAACAATAATTCAATTACATCATTGGTATCCATAACAACATTAAATAGACATGCTCCTTAAAAATGTTTTCGACCACAACCATGTTTTTAACTATAAAATTCAAATACTTATTGTAACAATTATATTTCACACAAATTTCATATCGTCTAAAACGAACCGTATATTTAGTTGGTCAACAAAGGGAATTTTAAAATAATAGTTATATTAATATATAAAAGCATGCTTAACATTCAAAATAATATTTAAAAATATTAAAAATGATTAAATAAACCTTTAAAAAATAAACCTTTTAAAAATAAATCTTTTAAAACTTGATCAAGGTTACTTATACTACAAGGGACCAAGTCTATACATGAACTTTATCCTAAAATATGTTTTAACTTTAACAAAGGGGAGATACTAATACTGTCATTAATGCCCGGATAGGTGGTGGCATCTAATCTTATTTGCCACTTCATTTCACTAATGTCCAAATGGACATCCAATACACATCCTTAATAATTTGGTGTATCACACTAAATTTAAATTCATGTTTGGGATGCTGTCTAATATGTCTATACAGGGCATTAGTATTTTTCATATGTCTTATGTCTAAAACATGCTCACCTATCCTTTCTCTTAATGTTCAACAAGTTTTACCTATATAAAATGCTGGACATTGGTCACATCTAGCAATATATACAACATTCCTACTAAAACAATCCAAAATGTGCCTTAATATAGATAACTTCATGTGCTACTATTTTATTTCCTGTGGTGGAGATATGCTTACAAATACTACATCTTCCACACCTAAAGTTTCCAACTGCCCTACAAGACTCTACTCTATGAAGATAATTCCTTTCTAAAAGATTTTTAAAAGATCTATCTTTCCTATATACATTTATGGGTGGAGTTCTGATTTTGCTGGAAACATTCACATCTAACTTCAGAAGTTCCCCCAGTTCCTTCGAATAACCTTAACCAGGAATTCTGTATCTACAATGTAAGTAGTAATAAAATACAAACGATCTTTCCCTTCTCTTTCTTTACTTTTCTTTTTGCCAGTTCCCTTATTAACTGCCTGTAGATCAATATCCCTGATTTCTTGTGAATTAACCTTTAATATAGGTTGATAAAATCCTGTGTCCCTTTTTACCATAATCTCCTCTTTTATAGTACTAACAAAAACAGCCGGATATCCTCTTCTTATAAGCATTTCCATAATAAATTGTAATTCATCCTTAAATCTCTGAAAATCATTGGTCATTCTGGCAGCCCTAACCATTTGGCCCTTAACAATAGCCTTTTTCTGATGGCTAGGGTGCCAGCTTTGATAATTCAAATAAAAGTTGGAGAAAGTGGCCTTCCTATAGATATTAGATGTAAGACTCTTTTTATCTTGATCTACTACTAACTGAACGTCCAAGTAACATATTTCTGTAGAACTATATGTATATGTAAATTAAAAAAAAAACTACAGTGCTGTTAATGTACTTCAAAAATAATTCCAAATTTTTACTATCTCCATTCCAAACAATAAAAATATCATCCAGAAATCTTGTGTAATGCTGAATATACTGTTTGTAATCACTCTGAAATACATACTCCTGTTCCCAATAAGACATCACATAATTCGCATAAATGGCGGCACATCCTGCCCCCCATTGCTACTCCTGTTACCTGTTTAAAATAACTACCCTCAAAGAACAGGAAATTATTATTCAATACAATTTCCATAAGTGTTACAAAAACATTTACTTGGTCTTGTTCAAAAAGCCCAGTTTTATTCAATTGTCTCCCCAACCAGTCCCGACCAATGTTATTTGGAATTACTGTGTATAAATTACACACGTCAATAGTAAGAAATATAGTAGAAGCATCAATTTTTACCTCATTTAGTTTATGCAAGAAATGCCATGAATCCCTTGTAATATAGTCAAACTTAGTAAGCCCCCTTTGAAGGTGATGGTCAAGATACTTACTAATAAATACCGTCTTATTTCTTTTACCATCAACTATTGGCCTAAAAGTTACATTACTTAAGCCTTTATGTAATTTAGGAATGCCAAATATGTTGCTCACCATAGGAAAATCATTTTTCAAGTAATTAAATACCACTTCATTAATCTGACCCTGGTATAACATATCTTCTATCATTAAAT
The DNA here is from genome assembly GCF_019279795.1 of Protopterus annectens. Taxonomy (NCBI): domain Eukaryota; kingdom Metazoa; phylum Chordata; order Ceratodontiformes; family Protopteridae; genus Protopterus; species Protopterus annectens. The sequence continues at coordinate 364,289,928 of NC_056744.1, read as the reverse complement.
CTATTTTTGAAAAAGCTACATGAATCTCATTTAATGTAACTTCTTCATATGCCTCACCAGTCAACATTTGAAACATATAATTACTATAATCATTTTTATCCATGACTACAATCCCATTACCCTTGTCAGGTTGTCAGTATTATTTTAAAATTCCCTTTGTTGACCAACTAAATATACGGTTCATTTTAGACTATATGAAATTTGTGTGAAATGTAATGCAATAAGTATTTGAATTTTATAGTTAAAAACATGGTTCTGGTTGAAAACATTTTTAAGGATCATGTCTTTTTAATGTTGTTATGGATACCAATGATGTAATTGAATTATTGTTTAATTCATAGGTATTTTTAAAGGGAGTGGGAGTTTGGGCTTACTTGTTCTGAAGAAGTCTGTGAATGTAGGACGAAACCTAGGTTAACTTCTTTCAGTGTATTAGTGTACTGTTTTGGTGCAATAAACTTGTCAGTTTTTCTAAAAGAATAGCGTAAGTTCCAGTGTTTGGACTGCTCAAGTTTTCTGTGGTTGGATTTGTGGTTACCAAGTCTGCTTTGAGTTGAACTGTGTATTTGTCATGGAATCCTTGGAGTCTGATTCAGGCATTATGGAACTTTTACTGAAAATCAACCAACAGTTATCTGAACATACCGAACAAATTAAATCTTTGGTGCAACAGCAGAAGATAATATCAACTGGTTCTCCTCGTCTATTTGGCAGTTTGGGTGTACCTTTAACCCAACCTAGTCCCTTGACTAGTAATTTAATGACTAATGACAAAGAAGCGAATGCCCAAGTAATAGCTGGTAAGGATAAAGTACTGACTGCTTCTAGTAGTGATGTCTGTGTGGATAAAATGCAATGGAAGGCTATTAATTTCAATTTTCAGCATGAATCTAATAGAGCGAGTACTACTATAAGAGTAAATATATTCTTAGCAGAGCGTTTGAAAAACTTTGAAAAAAAAATATTTTCAATGAAAAAATTACAGTTGGAAAATGGGTATCTAATGAGAAATATTGAATTGGGTTTTGTACCTCGGGGTCTCCGATTATGGAGATACTCTAATGGTATAGCTTGAAATGAGGAAATGTTACAAGAAGTGCATCAACTATTTGCTAAAGTAGGGCTTGATCTATTGAGAATTATGATCAAGCACAAAGATAATGTTATAGCTCGACTAATGGCAGAATTAGAACAGAACAATGACATTATATTGAGTGATTTAAATTTTGAAAATTACTCAACTAATTACAAGCACATTCTTAATTCAGTGGAAAATAGCTGCCATGTGATTTTTCAGAGGAAGATGCATAAAATTAAAAGAGATACGGATTTATATCGTGATGAAAGAGTATACCCACTATCAAAGGGGAATCGTAAAAATTCCAGAGTGACGGTGAATGATATTGAGCAAGTGGGACAGGATATGACATCACCTCATAGGGATGTGTACCCTCAGCAGGATGAACACCCTTTAGAGGAAGGTCCCAGATGGTCAGAGAGGTTGTGCAATCGAGTGGGGAATGCTCCACAGCAGAGAAGGGAGAACAGTGAGAGGTATGTCGAGCAGGGAGCAAGACCAAAGAAATGGGGACCACCAACCATATATCAAGATCATCACAAGGTGTGGAGACAGTGAATTTAATTCCCGCTTCAGCGGTCATTCTTGGAAGTTATGTTATGGCGTCCACGGGGCTTTTACAGCGTGATTTGGGAAATGGGCCCAAAGTAAATTCAACTTTTTGTCATGAAGATACAATGGATGATAGTTTTATATTTCAGGGTCAGCAGCAGAAGGACCCTGTAGTCGATGGCAAGGAAGAAATGATTGATTCGTTGTTGCAGGTAAGTATTTATCCAACATGTGCGACTGATATGACTGAAACCACTAATGTTGTTAGCGGACAGTGTGTGGAATACTGCAACATATCTATGAATGACTTTGAGACTAATAGAAAATGTTATTGTACTGAAGGGCCAAGTCTGAATAATACAGATGATTTGTTTGTTATTAATGAAATTATAGACCCTAATTTTAGGGAAGGTTTGTTAGATATGTCTGATATTTTAGAGGTTATACAGAGAAATAATATTTTTGAGAATGAACCTGTAATTATTTTTAACAAACATGGGGATTTTAAAGTATATAATTATTCAAGCAGGGATTTAATTATTGAGCATGCTGAATTACTTTCAAAAGGTTTTACCTTTGTACCAAGCAGAAGAGGTACAATTACTGATGTTCTTATTGACTTAAAATTGTTAACTCGGAAGATGAATATTAAGATGTGGGTAACTGGAAATAATGAACAAAATGATGGGGAATTATTTAAACCAAGTAAGTTTAACCCCCCTATTAATAATACTGTGGTCTTATATGAAAAAGCCTGTGAATTAGAAATAAAGGAATTTTTTAAGAAAAGTAAAAAGCATGGTTTAAATGGTGAAAATAATAATTTAAGTGAAGATGAAATGGTTTTATTAAATGAGCTCATCACAGATAAAAATATTCGCTTTATGAAACCTGACAAGGGTAATGGGATTGTAGTCATGGATAAAAATGACTATAGTAATTATATGTTTCAAATGTTGACTGGTGAGGCATATGAAGAAGTTACATTAAATGAGATTCATGTAGCGTTTTTGAAAATAGATTTAATGATAGAAGATATGTTGTACCAGGGTCAGATTAATGAAGTGGTATTTAATTACTTGAAAAATGATTTTCCTATGGTGAGCAACATATTTGGCATTCCTAAATTACATAAAGGCTTAAGTAATGTAACTTTTAGGCCAATAGTTGATGGTAAAAGGAATAAGATGGTATTTATTAGTAAGTATCTTGACCATCACCTTCAAAGGGGGCTTACTAAGTTTGACTATATTACAAGGGATTCATGGCATTTCTTGCATAAACTAAATGAGGTAAAAATTGATGCTTCTACTATATTTCTTATTATTGATGTGTGTAATTTATACACAGTAATTCCAAATAACATTGGTCTGGACTGGTTGGGGAGACAATTGAATAAAACTGGGCTTTTTGAACAAGACCAAGTAAATGTTTTTGTAACACTTATGGAAATTGTATTGAATAATAATTTCCTGTTCTTTGAGGGTAGTTATTTTAAACAGTTAACAGGAGTAGCAATGGGGGTAGGATGTGCCCCCATTTATGCGAATTATGTGATGTTTTATTGGGAGAAGGAGTATGTATTTCAGAGTGATTACAAACAGTATATTCAGCATTACATAAGATTTCTGAACGATATTTTTATTGTTTGGAATAGAGATAGTAAATACTTGGAATTATTTTTGAAGTACATTAACAGCACTGTAGATTTTTTTTTTTAATTTACATATACATATAGTTCTACAGAAATATGTTACTTGGACATTCAGTTAGTAGTAGATCAAGATAAAAAGAGTCTTACATCTAATATCTATAGGAAGGCCACTTTCTCCAACTCTTATTTGAATTATCAAAGCTGGCACCCTAGCCATCAGAAAAAGGCTATTGTTAAGGGCCAAATGGTTAGGGCTGCCAGAATGACCAATGATGTTCAGAGATTTAAGGATGAATTACAATTTATTACGAAAATGTTTATAAGAAGAGGATATCCAGCTGTTTTAGTTAGTACTATAAAAGAGGAGATTATGGTAAAAAGGGACACAGGATTTTATCAACCTATATTAAAGGTTAATCACAAGAAATCAGGGATATTGATCTACAGGCAGTTAATGTGGGAAGTGGCAAAAAGAAAAGTAAAGAAAGAGAAGGGAAAGATTGTTTGTATTTTATTACTACTTACACCGTAGACAGTTACCGTGGGAACTGGCAAAAAAAAAAGTAAAGAAAGAAGGGAAAGATCGTTTGTATTTTATTACTACTTACACCGTCGATACAGAATTTCTGGTCAAGGTTATACGAAGGAACTGGGAACTTCTGAAGTTAGATGTGAATGTTTCCACCCATAAATGTATATAGGAAAGATAGATCTTTCAAAAATCTTTTAGAAAGGAATTATCTTCATAGAGTAGAGTCTTGTAGGGCAGTTGGAAACTTTAGGTGTGGAAGATGTAGTATTTGTAAGCATATCTCCACCACAGGAAATAAAATAGTAGCACATGAAGTTATCTATATTAAGGGACATTTTGATTGTTTTAGTAGGAATGTTGTATATATTGCTAGATGTGATCAATGTCCAGCATTTTATATAGGTAAAACTTGTCGAACATTAAGAGAAAGGATAGGTGAGCATGTTTCAGACATAAGACATATGAAAAATACTAATGCCCTGTATAGACATATTAGACAGCATCCCAAACATGAATTTAAATTTAGTGTGATACAACAAATTATTAAGGATGCTCAAGGATGTGTATTGGATGTCCATTTGGACATTAGTGAAATGAAGTGGCAAATAAGATTAGATGCCACCACCTATCTGGGCATTAATGACAGTATTAGTATCTCCCCTTTGTTAAAGTTAAAACATATTTTAGGATAAAGTTCATGTATAGACCTGGTCCCTTGTAGTATAAGTAACCTTGTTCAAGTTTTAAAAGGTTTATTTTTAAAAGGTTTATTTTTAAAAGGTATATTTAATCATTTTTAATATTTTTAAACGTTATTTTGAATGTTAAGCATGCTTTTATATATTAATATAACTATTATTTTAAAATTCCCTTTGTTGACCAACTAAATATACGGTTCGTTTTAGACTATATGAAATTTGTGTGAAATATAATTGTTACAATAAGTATTTGAATTGTATAGTTAAAAACATGGTTCTGGTTGAAAACATTTTTAAGGAGCATGTCTTTTTAATGTTGTTATGGATACCAATGATGTAATTGAATTATTGTTTAATTCATATGTATTTTTAAAGGGAGTGGGAGTTTGGGCTTACTTGTTCTGATGAAGTCCATGAATGTAGGATGAAACCTAGGTTAACTTCTTTCAGTGTATTAGTGTACTGTTTTGGTGCAATAAACTTGTCAGTTTTTCTAAAAGAACAGCGTAAGTTCCAGTCTTTGGACTGCTCAAGATTTCCATGGTTGGATTTGTGGTTACCAAGTTTGCTTTGAGTTGAACTTCTTCAGAATACCTTCTAGTGCTTTGATTAAATAGTACAAAACCACATGACCTTATCACATGAGTAATTAATATGCAAGCAGTTCCAAAAACATAGACATTTAAATGTAAAATGCATGAATGAATGAATGAATGAATGAATGAATGAATGAATGAATAAATAAATAAATTTTAAGTACATATATACCTCAACAACTAATCAATCCCCTCTCCAATTACAAGTATGAACTCCAGTGGAAACAGAAGTACAGAAGAGGTATCCGTAGAGCAGACAAGTCATCCACATGAAGGTTTGCCCTCATTTCTGATGTACCACAACATGAAAGGAAGGGGAAGAAGGTTTGACAGTGGTCATATGACAGCCAGAAGAAGGGCAGTTTTGGTGAGAACTCATTTTTTAATTTACCTAATGAAATATTTACCTCAGATCAGTTACTATGACTTGGACAAGGTCTATTCTATAAGTCTAATGCTAGCTATGCAGATCACCATGTGGGAATATGTCATTTCTCAAATTCATCTAATAAAAATGATAGATGATACAAAGTTGAAATTAGTCTCAAAGTTGTTGGATCTTTTTTTTAATAACCTGGGATTTGAGATTATTGTAATCTACTGTAATCTACCAAATGTCATTAGCTGCTGAAACATCCTGTTTTCAACTAAGATTTCTCAAATGAAAGATATTTTTCTAATAGGTGATCTCACTATGGAAATCTACCAGATTAAGGCTCTAGGACCAAGTAAATCTCTCTCTCTCCACTCTCTATTTGACATTTACATCAACTGTAACATATGAACAGTGGATCTGTCAAGTTTTGATAGGTCCACCTTGATTGCCTCACATTTTTCATTTTCTCTGCTTTTTTTCAGTGACTGCAGATTCACATTTGGGATCAGTTACAACCTACCTGTAATAATATACAAAATCTGGCATGATCTTGAACTTAGTCATATAAAAGCCCTTGTCCAAACCTATCATCTGGATTGATTCATAGGTATATACTAGGCTATAAATCAAATAGACTATTAGGAGCCCAGTCACTTCAATTCTCACTTGCTTTCCCCTAACTATCCATAAGGAACCAAAAAGCTAGATTGTGGCTGAATTTGTGAATCTGCACTCACTCATCCATGTTGGTTTTAGAGAGAGTTAGGGGCTATGCTACTTGACATGGAGAGGGAGCCTATCCCATAGATAGGGTATCCTCTAGGAGAGGTATTTATCCCACCAACAGGCTCTGGTAATGCTGTGAGTAGATAGGTATCCCTAGAGTAGATATTGGTGGTGATACATGCTTTGGAAGCATGTAAAAGGAAGAGCATGATTGGGTCATTTACAAATTTGTAGATTAGACAAAGGTTACTTAGAGGAATCTGCACGAGACAGTGTACAGTAATAAGGCTCCTAGATGCTCTGTGTAGCTTAAGGAGCTCATAACAGAGATTTACCTACTAAGGAAATGTTTTAATTTGTTTTTGTTGGCTAATATACATTGAATTGAAGCATGCCAAAGAAGTAATATTCTATTATGGGCCTCAGAAAGAGAAATAGAGAGAGAGAGTGAGAATAACTTATTTTGACCTGGAGGATATGCCTTTAGTAATTAATTGGTCTAAGTAAAAGGAATTTAAGATTGTGTTGTCTGTAAATGTACCATCTCTTTTGAGGAAGTTATCATTTATGAGTTAGTTGCAGGGTTTTGTCTTGCTTCCCAAAGAAAACATTTCTTTGATCCAAGCTTAAAACTATGATAATGACACCAGGAGTTTATTTGAGTTGGGCCGTTTTGGTGGATATTGGTTTCAGCTCTTAAGTTTGTAGTCATCAGCAAACTATGTCAACCAAAGATCTTTGATGTCATCTTGAATATCAGCAAATTATGTGCTGAAAAATGAGTGGTCACAGTAACAGAATCCTACGGCATGCCAGTGGCCTCCTGTCTGAGGCCCAGTTTGCTGGACACTGAGTTATGTAAAAGTTAACATTAAATTGGCTCAGTTTCTCAGCAATGCTGGCGTGACAGATAGAATCAAAAACAGTTTGCAATGATTTGCTGGCATTCAGTGTTTCAGCAATTTTCTCAAAGAAATCTACCAGATTAAGAGGTAAGATCTACTTAGCTCAAGGACAAATTGGTTTACATCAAACACTTGTAAGAGGCATGCTCATTTTTTATGAGGTTCATAGTGATATGTTCCATTGCTTTTCAAATTATTCTGGCATGGCTAAGTGTTCTATAGTCCCATGGGTTGGAGGTAGGGCTAATCTTACAGAGAGATGCCTCTACAGCTGTTCTCCAGATCTCAGGTACATTCCCTGTAGAGATAATAAGACTGAATATATTTAAGAAGGAATCAGTAAGGCAGGGCTTTATGTTAGCAATGAAACAGCTTGATGGGTTGTCAGATTCCTTGCAGCTAATGGTTTTGTTTGGAGAGAACTTTTAAAACTTCTTCTAGGGTAACTAAATACGGTAGTGCAGAGTCAATGGAGAGAGTCGAGGAACAGGATGGGGACAGGGGAGAAGTTTGAAAAATACATTCACTAGCTTTTTGGTGATTTCCTCCAAGTCAAAGTAACTTGACTTTGCGTGTTTTGATCTTACTCCTGAGTTCTTTGTTTACATCTCGGAATTCACATCTTGCATGAAATTACTAGAGTTTATTGCTTTGGGTCAGCAATTTTTTTTTATTGTAAAGTTTATTGATGCCAGGTGTCAAACATAAGGACCTGTTCCTAGATTTGATGTAACTGTAGCAGGTGGGAACAGATGCATTGGCCACAAAGGTCAGTGTTAGGTCCAGTCCTATTTTTAATCTTTATGTCACAATTTCCAGCTGAAAAAAAAAACTTATGGATTAGTAAGTTATGAGAAGACACAAAAGTAGGATCAACATTGCAAACATAAGAGATCAACAACATATTAAGAACTTTTTGGCTCTTTGGATATCTGGTCAAAGATGAAGGGTATGGAGTTTAGTATTAGAAAATCTAAAGTAATACATTTCTGAAACCAAGACCGTAATTACTCATATGCAATGAGATACACACTGTAGGAAGAAGTAAATACAATCAGAGATCTAGCTATTAAGTTTGGCAAGCAACTGCTGTTTGAACAAAACTCAACGGGAATTAAAGGAAAATGCTATTGTGTCCTAAAGGACATATTACATACAACTGTTAGCAGAGGCATAAGTCTGTTTTAACACTTTAGTAGTGAGACCAGTATTGAAAATTGCGCATCTGTTTGTTCATATAATATAGCACAAGGTTAGAGAAAATCCAGAAATACTTCACAAAACAAATATCAATGTTGAAGAATTTTACTTATAAGAAAAGGTTGAAGGCACTATCCCTTTTCACAATAAATAATACATTAGTAAGGTATGACCTTATATTCATTTATAAAAGTATGAGCAATTTGAGACAGGCTGCAACTTTGGGTGTAGAAAATTTCAAAGCATTATTACTGGGCAAGGAACAAACAAATGTTTGTTGAAGTTGCAAGTTCTAAAACTACTCAATACAGGAAGTTATTTCACTGTAGGTCAGATGTTTGGTGAAATATTGAACACTGATACAGAATCATATGTGGAAGTAGAAATCAGTGGTATTAGTAGCTGTATTTGTTATTGTGTCACTTTGGGATGCAGGGCTTTCAAATCATCTTAGGCAATTAATAAGAATTAGATAGCTTACCCTGGTGCAATTCCTGAATATAATATGACTGGAAGTCAACGTTGACAGAGTCATTAAGGAACAAAGGGCAACACTCTGGTCTGATTTGACTAATTCTGGGGGATCTGCAGGTGTAGATCATATTGTTGCTGTATTTGTAAGAACCATGTCACATAGATTTGAACCCCTAGTAAGGAAAGGTACTATCCAGTTGAAAGAATTAGTCTAAATAATGTTCAGGAGTCTTTATTCATATTTGTTATTTGGGACATACATTTTGCCAGTTTATGGACAGGTAGTTGAAATCCCAAAGTATGAATGTACTAGGTTCAGTATTAAAGGACTCTCTTTCATGGGTTGTGCAACATACAGAAGGAGTTCTGTAGTTACTAATGATATGATATGATATGATATGATATGATATGATATGATATGATATGATATATGATAGCTGGACTTATTTATAGATACCAGGTTATGCAGGAGCTTTGCATTTTTGTCCTGCTGGATTGGTCATAAGGTGATGAGGTTGTGAATGAATAATGATGCACCCCTTCAAAAATGGTCCCACACTCACTCACCAAGGGCTCCAACTAATTGATAAGTGGCATTAAACCCCCATAAAGGAGGAGTGTCATCAGTGCACTGTAGCCAGGTTTCTTTAACTAGATGAATGTGCACATTTGCAATGTCCGGGAAATGCTCAAGAGTGGCTATGTTATTTTTATTAACTTCTTGAACTGATCAGTGCTGCTCTGCAATAGGTCTACTTGGGATTTGTTCGTCTGTTAAAAGAATGGGGTAGAGAATGTTATAGCCAGTATGTGGAAAGAAAGATGAAGCCCATCACTGGTGAAGTAGGCAGAGATGTCTACAGCTTCCTTCCAAGGTGACACAGAGTCAATCCTCCTAGAATAACATCAGTTACTAAGCTAAATGCTGAAGTTAGTTATTTTTTTTTTTGCTTGTATTATGGCATCATTCACAGTGTTGGCAAGATTCTGCTCAAAACTAGTTCCTTTCCAACCTCAGAAACATACACTGAGAGTTCAACCACACCATTGTCATACCTGCCAAGGTGGAACATCAAAGGTTATTCACTCCTAAATAACAATGAACAGATTGCATGTATATTTGAGTTAAAGGAATCTGACATCACAAATTCTGCTACCTCACAAACAACATACTGCCATTCTATCCTTGCTCAGTCTGAAAAGTGATCAGTAAACATGACTACAGAGTCACCTATAAATGATTAGGATGTTATCAGCTTGGGCAGACTTAATGGCCTATGCATCCGTTTTAGGTGACCTTTGTCTGTGGTGAAAGCTGAAGGTGTTAGTGTTGTATCAGCAGGAGATCGTGTTGTGAGTGTAGCAGATGTGGAATGAGTTCATGTTTGATGTTATTCACGTGAGAAGCTGCAAAATATCTGCAATCTTTTAGATTGATGGCTTTTTCCATTTCTTTTCTGCTTCCTTGGAACATTCTACTCTGCTGCCTAGAGGATACCCTCCGACCTTTATGTTGCAGATTAAGCCTTCTTATTAAAAAAAAAACATATAAAGACTTGCACTAGTTACATGTTGTCACATATGTTTAATAATTTAATTAAATACTGTTTTTTACAGCATACACACAGGAAAACAGGCTACGCACCAAGAGCATGCAGAATGAGAATGATTATCTCTTCACAAGGGTGGATCATCAACCAGCTACAGTCATACCTCTCAACCTCTTAGTGTAAGAAATCTGGACAAAGCCTGACAAAATGGGGGGACAAAGGCCCAAAAATAGGGATATTTTTTTTTAAATATTGGTCTTACAAACTTAGAAAGTTGTTAGGATAACAGGGTTTGCTTTAACATACATTTTCTGGAAGATTTCAAGTCTGAAACACAAATGTATGTCATTATTTAATGACTTCAATCCTCAGATAATCCCAGTGACCAGAAAGCCATAAATTGTATGAGAAACAGACCAAAAATATGAGCCAAAGATCTGGACATTCTGCGAAAATCTGGCAGTTGAGAGGTATGCTATTAGTCTAACTAGTCTAATATGCAAAACATAGAATGAATTATGATGGAACTGATCAGCAAAGATATTAGCAACCTACAGGCACTAGTCCCATCCCATTTTGGTTTTGTCAGAGGAAGGTCATGCCTGTTCAACCTGACAGACTTTTTTGAGAAGGAAACCAAGGCAATGGATGAAGGGAAACTGGAGCATATTCCTTACCAAGCTCTGGCTAAGGCATTTGATACAATAACTTACTTGTGTATTGTAGACAAACTCACCAAACTAGGCATAAATCCATACATAACCCAATGGATTGCCAGCTAGTTCACAGATAGGACCCAAGAAGTCAGGACTGTTGAGACCACCACCACCAAGAGACAGGTCACTAGAAGAGTACGACAGGGCTCCATACTGGGCCCACTCCTGTTTGGCATCTATTTCCGGGAGTTCAAGGCTAATATCAAGGGTCTCTTGCTCACCAAGTTTGCAGACAACAGTAAATTGAGAACTATCATAATTTTCCCCCATGATGCCAACATCCTGCAAGAAGTACTAATGCAGACAAATGACTAGTGCCCAGGCCGCAAATTAAAATTCAATGCAAAGAAGTGGATTGTTGTGCCTTTTGGGAAAACATCAACCCAAGCAAATTAATTCCTTGATATGATATCCCTAAGAGCTGAGATGGTAGTTAGATAACTAAGGGCATATGCAGAATCTGTCCTTTGATCAATACATAGCCAAGATGGTAAGAAAATCATTCTACATTGCCCAAATTATAAGTAAATGTGTGGCATCCAGGTCCAAGGAAGTTATTATACCACTCTACTCTGGCTCATAGAGGTTTACTAGGTTAATGACCACAAGGGCCTTTTTAAGCCTAGCCATGCATCCCAAATCTTTGACAGGTTCTGATACCCTTGATAAGTGTAAGCAGGGACTTGGGAGATGAAGCATTTACAAGCTAGGACCTGGGAAATGAACCATTTACAAACTGCCTGTGTCCATTATAGACATAGGTGCCAAACCAGGGATGAATTTCCTGTTCCCCATCCAATTGTCCAAGTTGCACTTGAATTGGGTTAGGGAGAAACTCTGCTTCACATGGATGGGGAGCTTGTTCCAGAGACAGCGTAATCTTTGGGATAATACCTGTCTCTCCAGCAGGTCCTGTTTATATCACAGGCAAGATTTAAGTCTTTAGAATGGGTAATTCTGGTACTGTTTGCTTTGCGGATATGCAGGAGATCCATCAAATTGGAGTCTGGCAATGTTCTGTATATCAGGCATAGATCTTCTTCTTCTTTTGGCTTTTTCCAGTTAGGGGTCACCACAGCTGATCACCTGTCCGCTCATAATTGGCAGTGGAGTTTTACGGTGTTGAGTTGCCAGCCCGGCGCCCAACCTTCAAGAAGGCACACACACTCATGCATTCATGCCTAGGGCCAATTTAGAGTGTCCAATCCACCTACAGCATGTCTTTGGGATGTGGGAGGAAAACGGAGCACCAGGAGGAAACCCACGCGACCACAGGGAGGACATGCAGACTCCACACAGAAGGCACCCCAGCTGAGGATCGAACCGGAGAACCTCTTGCTGTGAGGTGGCAACGCTAACTGCTGCACCACCACAGCCACCAATATCAGGCATAGATCTCTCCTCAAAAGCCTGTAGGAGACATAATACAGGGATAGAACCTTGAGGCAATCTGCATAGGACATTTTGCTTAAGCCCTGTATTCTTTTAGTGAGGAACCTCTGTGGATGTTCCTATTGTTGGATATGCCTGGTTAGGTAAATACCAAAGAGGGCACTGTAGTCAATGATAGGTCTGACAAATGCCGAGTACAGTGGAACAATGACTCCCTTGGACTTAGATGCCAAACCTTTTTTTATAAGTTGCACAACATAGATGGATGTCCTCACTACTGTAGATATGTGAAGATCAAAGGCTATATTACTATCTATGTGTGTCCCTAAGTCCCCCGAGTACTGGATCAGCTCTAAGGGGTGGATGACTTCCCGAAGGATACTATTATGCATTTCTTGGCATTAAGTTTTAGTCCATGGCTCCGACACCAGTTGTTTGTCTGTGTCAGCCCCTCCTGGAGAACATTTTTGTCAGGGTGGGATTCAATGGCAGGTCCTAATTTTAATTATCTGGAGGTCCAGATTTTATTTGTACTTCAAAGGAGACCATTTTGTGGTCTAACCTTACCAGGAAGAAATTACAATAGAGGTGTGCAGCAGTCTCCCATATTAGTGAGGACCAGATCCAATATGGTTGCACCTCTGGTTGGTGTATTGACTATCTGGTTCAGGGAGTTTGTGTTTACAAAATCCAGGAATCTCTGTGCCTGTACATTTGGTGTCATATAGGATTTCCAGTTAATAGTGGGGTAATTAAAGTCACACATGAATATGGTATTGGGTTGGATGGTTAATGTTTCTAATAAGTTTAAATAGATGGTATGGGTTTCCTGGGTCATAGAGGGGGGACTTATAGCTGGCAAGGAAGTGATTTTGGATTTTTCCTATGGTGATTTGAAGCTCAAGTGCATTGTCCTGTTTGACCAGCCTTGGGGTATGTTTATTTTTGATGTAAACAGACACACCTCCACCTTTAGTCCCTGTATGTGTAGTAGCTGGTCTAAATGTGTGGAATGCATTATAACCTTGCACTGTTGGTGTGTTCTCCATGGCTTTAAACGATGTCTCAGTGACCGCACAGACATCAGAATTCTCTAGGGCGAAGAGAGCTTCTTGGGAGTGGAGTTTTTTGTTTAGACTCCTAGCACCGAGCAGTAATACCTTTAGATTTTTTGGTTTTGATTTGCTATGTCAGACGTACTTTCAGTCTGGTATTGCCTAAAAAGACAATATGGGGGAAGACAGTGTTTTAGCTAATATTCAAAAGCCTAGACGGAAGAAGTGCAGACCATCCCTGACAAACAGAGTGGTCTGTTGACCATCTCCTCCCAAGCTGACAAATACTGCACCCTCTTAGAGTGACACCAGAAACTAAGCCAGTTATTAAAGTCAGTCATCTATTGTTCATATTGTAGCATCATAATTGGAGAAGGTAAAATGCTGCTCAGTGCTAGGCTCATACCAGTCTGAGACACATATTCCGAGAGCTCTATGATGTCTCTCTTCATATAGTCTAGGGAGGTATGTCTCAGGTCATTTACTCCCACATGGGCTATGCTTGAGTGCATGCTTAATGTGGTAGATCCTAGCCCCTGATAAGTAACTGACCATGACTTTCTCCTTACTCAGTCTGGTGAGAGGGACATCACTGTGTCTCATGATGGAGTCTCCAATGACCAGAATGTTGGACTGTTTGGTGGCTTGCTTTATGGGCTTAGACGTAGAGTCTCCATGAGATGTGTCTCTATGTGTTGATGTGGGAGTAGTTTTGAAGAGTGCATTTGGGGCTGCTGAGGGTATTTGTTACATGTACTTCATCTAGAAGGTCTTTATGGTTTAGGAAGGTTACATTTAAGTGCCTCAGCATATGTAGGTCTATATATCTTCTTTGAATTGTGTGTGATGGGTGCAGCGTGTGTACTACTGACAACCTTATTCACATTAGGAGTACTTTTATGTGAGAGCTTTGCCTCCATTGACATTGTGTAACTACATCTCTCACATACCATAACAGTTTGTTTGAGAATTAACTGGCTGTCCGTAAACATGAAGCAATTTCTACATTGCCTCAGGATGCCCATATCTACCAGGCTGCCCCTCTCAGACCCATCACTGAGTACAATTCTCCCTTCAGCATGCACCTAACTAGGCAAATGTAACAGCTGGAATGCCCACAGAAGTTCTTCAGCAATCAAATCTAGGGTATTATGATACTGTCCTATACAGATTGCCTTAGAGCACTGTCTCTGTACTCACTTTCCCACACATTGTTGAGAAGCAGTCTATGCATAGCATATAATGCATCCTTTGATCCAACCTTGATGGAGCTTTTGCACATCCACAAAATGAACAGCTCCAGAAACACTAAATCCAGGGATTTAAACTTTGTTTGCGACATAAATAGAACTTGTTGGTGAGACAGATATGCATCTAAAAGGATCCTTGTGCTCTAAAAGAGGCTCCCCATCCATGTGAAGCAGAGTCCATCCCTAACTCTATTAAGACATAGCCTTGGCCATTGGATGGGAACTTGAAAATTCAAACAGAGGCTGGCCTCCATGTTTCTTATAGACAGAGGCTGACAGTAAACATTCCCTAACTAACATTGGATGGGAAATAATAAATTCATCGCCAGGCTGGTTGCCATGTCTCCTATAGACAGAGACCAACAGTAAGCATTCCCTAACTAACATACCATACATATCTTTTGAGCTACCCCCTAACTAACATACCCTCCAATTTAGACACACATGTTACAAGGTGATGCAACTGGATTGGGTTGTGTGGCTAAGCTTATAAAGGCCCTGTTGGTCATTAGCCTGGTATATACCTATGACCCAATATGGAGGTTGCCCAGGGCTCACTTCCTGTAAGACAAGTAAATTAAGTTAGACCTTGACAGTATAAATTAAAGAACAGGTTGAGGAAGTGAACTGCAGGGAAAGGCCTAGGAATGTGCTACTACTCATACGGGAAAAGAAAGACAGAGTTAACCGTAAGTCAGGATTTAAAGAACTCAGCAATGTGTTATATTAGAAAAGACTTGAAACCAGATGGAAAGATAAAAAAAAAAAAACCTGATAGGAAATATAAGTTTGTTTAATAGCAAGGGTTACTGGGAAATATAAAATGAAAGGTAATCAGTAGGACAGCAAGCAGTTTGATAATGACATACAAAACCATACAAGAACAATATAATTATCAAACTGAAAAGTGCAAATAATTTATTCTGTCATAGCGACAACCAGCTTAGCTCCTCAAATTCTACAACTCTTCTTAGAGTTACTAAAACTGTAATATGCAAATGAGAAAACAACTGAATGGGACCACCACACTGTGCAGCATAAACTGATAAAACTTTATTAAAATATGTAAAATAAAAGAATTAGCACTTTCAGGCTATAAAAAACGTCCTTCTTCAGATTCACCCTAGTAAATACTTGCAATTTCATATTCTTTACTACAGTTATACTGTTTATTCACATTTGCCTCTACTACCCCATTTTTCCTTTGCCTTCAAATTTTCCCAGCGTCAGGACTTATCTAGGGAATCTTGCCTTCATTATTCATTATTATCACCAAAATATGAGTTTTAATTTTACCACCTAACTTTCCAGTGAACAGTCCATCCTTATTTGTTTAAGTATTGACTGATTTAATATTTTCTTCAAGATGTTTATTAGTTGCTGATGTAACATTGATTGATACTATTAAAATTAAAATGCTTGCAATTTTAAGCAACTTGTTTAAAAATAAAACCATAAGCAATCATAAACAATCAACTATGCATTTTATTTGCACTGGATGCACTTGCCAAGTTGTCACAATTATATACAATTTGTTGGGTAGTTAAAGTATTCTTTTCAAAAGGATAAGAGCTATGAAAGCATATAGTTAGTATATTTATTTTCCTGTTGGCGCTATACTCTCTAACATTTGTTATACTTTGGAGCAAGGGTTAGGAGTAAAGTTATTTGAAACTGATAATTGTTTCTTTATCACTGAGTTCTGATCGTACAGAAAATCTACAAATTGTGTAGAATCGCAACTTTTTCGATGTCTAATTACAGTCTTTCTGGCTATTGCCATAATGATCTATAAAATAAAGTTTAATCTTTAATAAGAATTCAAGGTAAAAGAATATTAAATATCACACTGCTTCTTCTAAGAGAAAACTTTTCTGACCATAAAGCTTGTAAAAAATATTTTTTTTCCATTATTCATGCAACCTTATACCTTCATAGAAAATGTTTTCACTCTGCTTGGAGGCTCATGTTATATCTTATTGTCTTTGTATGTTTTTCCTAGGACGTGTGGAGTTGTTTGATCTTCTTATATACCACAGAATTCCAAAAAGTCTTCTTCAATGCCACAGTTGAAAAAGCATTGCTTTTCTAGCATACAGCCTTACTTTATAGTCCATCTCTCATAGCCATATGTTATCACTGGGTCAACAATAGGCTTGACTATGCAGACCTGTTTTCACAATGCCATGTGTGTGCTTATAATACCTCATCTAGACTTGCTATAGTTTTCTTTCCAAGAAATCCATTTCCTTCAATTTCATGTTTGCAATCCCTGCAGAGACACCATAAAAATAAAATATTCCATTACCTCTATGCCTTCCTTGTTTATTTGCAATTAATCGATTAGATTAGATGATTTAATCTTGATATTATCTTTTATGTTCAGCAGCAACGTTTATCAACAAGCTCTTCAATTGCTCTTTACTTTCAGTCATCATCTGCATAAATGGGGTTATTAACTTTTGCTAGCAGTTTTGATTCCATTATTTGTTTAATCTGTCCCAGAATTTTTCATGATGTGTTTCACGTATAAATTAAGGGACTTGAACCTCAGCACTGAAATAAATAGGACATGCTGGAGGGACAGATTCATAACCCAGAGGCTCCCTTCACTCTGGAATAAAATCCCAGTCCAGGTTAGGCAGAGTCCCTCATTGACTCTCTTCAAGAGGAATCTTGATGAGTGGATGGGAGATCGTAGGTTTACCCCGGATATCACTTCTGTGTCACTGTTAGATAGAGGCACAGTATGCTAACCTCAAAAAAGGGCATAGCAAAATTAATTTAAAATGGGTGGCGAAAGCCATACACACTCTGGCTAGGCTTATAAATGCCCTAGGGCAGATAGCCTAGTATGAACCTATGAACCTATGAACCTAAGATTGAAAAGATCCTTTCTCAGTCTTGATCAAGTCAGTTATGTCACTTTCGGTCCTAACTTCCTTGTTAATGTAACAATATGGTGTTGTAAAAAGAAATAATACTGCTGCAAATGAAGGAGCTCTAATCTGCTTTAACAATATGCAGCACTTTGCAGTTGAGCTCCCAACACTCACTCTAGGCTATAATATCCAGATATGAGATCAGGTACAAGGGCAGGCAATGGTACTGTAATCACATTTTGTTCATAGCTTACATTGCAGAAAGCAAGCTTTTTTCACATTATCGTTTACATAAGGCAGTGCAAAAACAGAAAAGCAAACAGTGATTTATTACCTTAATCAATCTGTATCCTCGGCGCTATGAAGATTTACCCCTAAACAGGTTTAAGGCTCTAGATACCTCCTGTGGATATATTGTGTTAAGCGAATGCTAGATAACAGCGTGTTATTGCCAAAGTTAAAGTAGTGCCATTAATTGGACATTGTCCTTGTGCAAAATAACTCAGAGCCTCCTCTCCTAACTTAATTAGTGGTATGACATACACAATTTGGCCTCAGGGCTTACCGTGTCCTAGCTGTTATGCTAGCCTAAATTGGTGCTTGGGAAGGAACTGCTTATAGCCTACCTGTGCATAATACCAACTCCAGTGATGCACCTATAGAAGTGGGAAGAGCTTGCAGCACCTCAAACTTGTGTAGGCAGTGATACACATAGCCATTGCTACCTGTTAGATTTTTATCTTTGTCTCCTTAAGTTAGCATACGCGTACTACTTGTCTTGCTATGTGGAAATGCTGTAATTAACCTGAGTAGCTACTGCCTATTCCTGTTTTATTCTGGTGGAAAATGAGGAACTAGTCCGAATGTAATAACACAAGGTTTGGTTTCACTAGGTTCTCATGTTATTCATTACCTTAGTGTCCCTGTGGCTCACTGCTTATATTATTTAGGACCTAGCATAACAGTTGTAATTTATTAAGTATTCCTAGCTAGAATGTTGTAAACTGCTTAGAACTTTTCCCTTACTTTGATAAAGTATTCTGTGCCATTATTAGTTTGAACTGGTGCCTCTATACTTAGATACCGTTGTATGCCTTGCTATGTGTCTGTAATCTCAGCAATGATTGTTTATAACTGTTTTGTTTAAACTGAAATGCTGTGTTCACTACCCTAACTCTATTTAGAAGACTGTTTTCTTATCCCTTCATTGTTTCTCTTATCCCCACCGTTTCTAGGTTTGAAACATCTATCTTGCACTAGGACTTTAAAAATCTACTTACCCGGTGAAAGGACCCCCTGCAAACAAATCTAACCATCTCTTCTATAGAAAAGAAACTTGCCATCCTGCTTAGGAACCCTGTTCATTAGGAGGCAAGAAAGTATGTGTTATCTAACAGAGCAGTAAAGGTAAACACTTGCTTAATAACTGGTGTATGTATGTAAATACGCTACCTAGCCAGTATACCCAGCAGCCATACTCCCCTCTCTACCCCTTAATACATATACGTTTTCCACTCCTTGTGCTGTCTCCTGCAACTATTTACAGATCCTGTATCATCTATCTCTGCTCTCTAGCTTCTGCTGTAATATACTTTTGACCACTAGATGACACTTTAAACTAGGATAGCTCCTAATACATCTATCTTTCCCCCTGATTTTAACTTAAAGTTCAGACCCTGACCTAACAAAAGAAGGACTAAGGAGCTTCTTCCTGACCATTCTTTCCCACTCTATTTGCTACTTTCCACTGGAATTGCACTCAGCTATCCCTTACTATCACTGCCATTGTTTCCTCCCCTCCATACTTACCTTTCTCAACTACAGTACCCAGTAGTCAGCTGCTCTCAGATTGGTTTTTGCTGACTTTTCTCGGTTGCATGTCTAAACCCGCTCTGTTCGCCCTGCAGGCTCACTCAGCTCCCCTACCCTACTCCCAATTCCCACACACCCCCAGGGGTCCTACCCATTTACCTATAATTGCCACACCCCCATCCCTAGACATCCACTCCCATCCTCCTACTTATTAAAGTACTAACTACCATAGCTGAGAAATGCTACCAAAAAATCAATACTTCTAGATAAAAAAAAACTTTTACCACAACAACCAGCAAACCCACCAACATAAACCTCAAAAGTTCTGGGCAGGTATAAATAGACTCCTACACCCAGGTCAGTCCAAAACTCCCGCCCCAACAGACTCCACCTATGAGAGTCCCAAGCATATTGCTAATGCCTTTAATACCTTCTTTACTGAGGCAGTCCAATCTCTTGCTAATTCATTACCTCCTGTTAGCACAAGCCTGTTATCCTCCTTGACTAGTTTACCTCCCTCATTTCATTTACAACCAGTCCCAACATCCCTCATCTGTGCTCTTCTTTAAAAACCAAAACCTTGTACCCCCACAGCTGACCTTCCTCCAGCAGAATATCTACAGATAGCTGCAGCAGTAGTAGCCTTTCCTATTTCCATCCTAATAAATAGAACCATTACTGAAGGAACCATCTCAAACTACCACCCAATAGCTTTACTCTCTTCTTTAGCAAAAATAATGGAAAAATGCATCCACCGGCAACTACTAGACCACCTACTGCAAAATAATTTGCTAGCTAACTGTCAGCATGGTTTCAGGCCTTTCCACAGTACCACCACAGCCCTCTTATCCTTTTCCAATTGCATTAACAATAACCGAAACAATACTCTATCCTCAGCACTCTTTATCGACCTATCAAAAGCCTTTGATATGGTTAACCATCAGCTACTCATGAATATACTTAAGTCTCTCTCACTAGATACACAGGCTTTACAATCGTTTAAATCCAACCTAGAAAACAGGCAACAGGCCATGCTTTGGGAGAATAATCTATCCTCTCACCTTCCTATTACCCTAGGCATCCCTCAAGGTTCAGTCTTGGACCCTCTCCTTTTCTCGATTTTTATCAATGATCTTAATCTAATAATTCCTCAAGCTACATTTTATTTTTATTTATTTTATTTTACATTTGTTGACCGGGCTAGTCCAACTGGATACGTGTCCATTTTCAGTGGAGGCCCGGGGAGAAAAGCTCCAAACAAAAACATACAAAAATATATATACTAAAGGTAACATACAAACTACTTGTAAAAAACAAAATATACTTAAAAATATAAAAACATCAATATGCTGACAACTCCACACTAATATGTTCAGCTACCTCTGCACCTCAACTCCAGTTCCTTACCCAAACAGTGCTTAACATAGTAAAAAGCTGGTTCTTATAGCATAGCCTCCTCCTGAACCCTAAAAAGACTAAACTGCTACTCTTCATTCCCACACAAAGCCCCCCAATTGACGTCACACTTATATCCAACAATGGCATTGCCATATCTCCTGACCCAACCACCAAGCTCTTAGGGGTAACAATAGACCATAATCTTAACTTTGACACACATATTAACACAACAATAAAATCAGTTAACAGAAAACTAGGCTCCCTCTACAGGATTAAACCCTTCCTTACTCCAACAGCTAGAACAACTATTGCCCATACCCATTTAATCTCTACCCCCCTATACGCCTTTCCCATTTATACCAACCTATCAAAAAACAACCTTAACAAACTAGCTACCTCCTAAAACAACATTGCCAGATTTGCTACTGGTTCTTCATTTAGAACTCACCACTGTCAAAACCTAAAGCAATTAGGTTGGCTGGAACTACATAATCAACTTCAGTTTCACCAAAGTATTATTGTCCACAAGATCCTCTATCTTCCTAAAAATACTCCAATACTTACTAGCCTTCTAACCCCCTACAATAATTTGACAACCCTTCGCTCAGCCAATAAAGTGCTAATATCTACAGTCAAATCCAAAAATAAGGCTGGGGAGTCACTGTTCTCCAACACTATGGGTAAATCCTGGAATCTGCTTCCCAGGGAACTCTCATCTCTCTCTTCAGTGCAACTGTTCAAAAAGCAACTTAGAGAATACTTTAAAAATTACTGGTTATGCCCATGGAGTAACCCGGACTAATAATACCATCCACTATGTCTGAACTCTACCTATCTAACCATTTGCTATTTAATCCAACTCTTTCATTAGCCTCAGAGAGTAGATCCAGCTAAGCTAACTAAAGTCTTTAACAACTTACTCTTATATAGGATCCACTACAGAGTATGAACTGGTGTAGTAAGTATTTTAACTGTATGAACATTCACCTATAAAGACCTTCTTTACCTTTCTTCTTATTATATGCTACTTTAAAGTTGCTATGCTGCTATATAATCAATTGGATTCCACACTGTAAAATACTACTGTACCTGAAGTTGCTATTATTTGTTAGTGTGTTTTCATTTCTCTTTCTTACTATGTGCTACTTTAAAATTGCTATGCTACTATATAACAATTGTATTTTTCACCTTAAATTAGTACTGTACTTGAAGTTGCTAATATTTTTATTTGTATGTACCTGAAGTTGCTAATATGTTTGTTTATGTGGAGCTTATCTCCTGAAAATGGACATATATCCAGTTAGACTAGCCCAGTCAACAAATGTAAACTACGACCACAAACAAACCAAAAACTGATAAATAAACAAAAATGACAGCGAAATAAACTGAACCAGCAAATAAAACCAAGACAAATCTAATAAGCGCTTTTGGAAAAGCTAGTACATTTCCTTCTTCAGACATCTTGCAACACGATTAACACACCTTATATAACCTAGATTACAATTTAATTGATGTTGATTAAGTTCAATAAACCAATTAATCAAAAAACAAAGTTAAAGCAAAAAATTAAGACTTTACAGAAAAACCTTTAACAGCTAAATAACCTATCAATTACCTTCATCATTTTTTAAAATACAGATTTAAAATTGTTATGTTATTATTATAGATTCATAAAATAAGTTTAAATTAGAATCACTGTATAAGAAAAAGTACTAAGGGTAAAAGATACTAAATAAACAAGCATCCGCCAAAGCTAAGGAACAGCAGACACTCATAAAAGACAAATTTATGATGGACAAAACTACAAAAGCATATTTTTAGACAAATATTAAACCACACTATCGGACTAATCATATGATTTTTTTTTAAAAATGACATTAAACTTAAATTTACACCTAATATAAAGTATATTAAATGTATTTATTATTGTTTTATAATAAATTTCATAATGTCATCTTTACTATCTTTACTATTATTGTAAGTGTTCTATTTATGACCTCAAACAAATCACCTCTTCATGGCTAATTTCTTTAAAACACATTTAAGGGACACAGTCTCATTAAGCCCTGGTGGGGTGTATGCTGTTGTTCTAATCTGCCAACATAATTCTTGAATTTCCAAGTCCAATTGCCATGGGCTGCCTCTAGGATCAACTAAAACTTGATGTAACACAACAAATTTAAAACTATGATCAGGATGGTCAACTAAATGCCTTACCAAGGCATTAGTACTATCTTGCTTATTAATCGCGTATTGATGTTCGTAAATGCGCTGCTTTAGTTCTCTCTCTGTTTTACCTATGTAAAACGTGGTGCAACCTTGGCATATAGCAGAATAGACAACAGATTTTGTTGTACAAGAGTATCTCCCCTGAATTTTATATTGCTTATTTCTAATTCTCACTTGATTGTCAAGATATAGAAACTTACACTGACGACACGCTCCACACTTAAACATACATTTATTATTAACCCTATTAGTTCTGATGGGATGCTCTAGTAACATTTTAATATTGGGACCCCTCTTATAAGTAATTTTTGGTTTATCACCTAAAAGCTTACTCAAACCACTATCTTCTAATATAAGAACCCAATTTTTGTTAATAATTTCTCTAATTTGATAACTATCTAAGCTGTAAGTGCACAAAAAACTAGTACAAAAATCTTGGACAACTGTCAATGCAGTATCACATCTTAAGCTATCATTGTCTACTTCGTCTTGAGATGTAATATGACCTAAAAGAGGCTTAAAATGTCCTGACTTCCACTTACAAATCACTTCTGATTAAATTTTCGTTATAAAAGAAACAGGATAGCCTCTTTTAATAAACATAGATTCTAAATGAAAACATTCATCTAAGAAATCAATTTCCTTTGAAACCATTCTAGCCTCCCTCACCATCTGGCCTTTAATGACCGCTCTTTTCTGGTGGGGAGGGTGGCAACTTGTAAAATAAAGAAATGAATTTGAATAAGTAGGTTTCCTATAAATTGTACTCCTGAACTTGGCCTTCTCAGGGTCTTTATGTATGTACACGTCTAAAAAACTAATATGATCTTGTTGAATTTCATACGTGAATTCTAAAAAGTTAGTTAAAGCTGAAATAGTTGAAATAAACTGTGGAATCAGCTCGCCGGGACCTTTCCAAATAAAAAACATGTCGTCCTGGTAACGGGTGTACCAGGCAACATCGCTTTTAAATAAGTTGTTGTTAAAAAGAAAAGTCTTCTCCCAGTGAGCCATAGCACAGTTGGCAAAACTGCCTCCACATGGGGACCCCATGGCTACCCCAGTTTTTTGGAGGTAGATTTGCCCCTCAAACCACATGAAATTGTTGGTTAATACTAATTCAAGAAGAGTTTCAACTAAATAAATACTATTTTCGTTAACACATCTTTCTTGCATCTCTAATCCATTCTAGTCCTATGTTCTGTGGTATCACCGTGTAAAGGTCTCTAACATCTACGGTTAAAAATATATAATCCTGACAGAATGGAATTTCACCTAATTCTGTCCAAAAACTCCAGAAATGTTTACAAATTTGTCTTTCTGCTGAAATTAAAGGTTTTAGAATACTATCCACGCATTTGGCACACGCATAAGTAATAGACCCTCGCCCATCAACTATAGGCCTAAAAGGAGGATCTGTGATGCTTTTGTGAATTTTAGGTGTGCCGAATAACGCTGGAATCCTTGGAGCTAAAATTGACAGATAATTATAAAAATCCATGTCCATAGAACCTTCCAAAAATATGTCTTGTAAAATGGACCTAATTCTACTATAAGCTATACTAAGCTCATTTCGACTCACCAATTCGTAGGCTGGAGAATTAATAAGAACCATCATTTTTTCCACATACATATCCTGATTCATTAAAACCAAACCACCCCCTTTATCTGGCTTCATTACTCCTACAGTCATGTAGTAATGTAATGAAGTCATATTCTGAATTGTTAAAATTTCTTATAACTTTCTTTTTTGCATGAATATTAGAGCTTAAAGTTCTCAGATCAATTTCGCTCATCTTTTCAAACAGGAATAAATTTGGATGAAAGGGGGGGGTAAACAAACTGGACATTCTTAAAGATTTAGAAAAAGAATTAGAAACAGAAGAAAAAAGATTAGTTGGTCCATTGAGAGCGTTCAAATTAAGTTTGTGAACAAACAATTTGAGGTCAAGTATAGTCTTCACTATGTTCATATGAGAATCTGGCACAAAGGTAAAACCTTTAGAAAAAAAATCAACAATGTCTTGAGGTATTTGCAACACAGTAAAATTATAAACATAAAAGTCTCCACAAAGACTTCTTAAAATCTGAGGGCCACCATCACATAATTGAATTAACGCCTGTGCTGATTGCGTTTGCTCTTCTGACGACCTCGATTGTTGTTCGAGTTTGACTTCCTTTGTTGATTGTATTGTCCCTTTAAAAAAACTTGTTGTCCACTTGTTCCAGGTTGATTATCAATGTCACAATCCTGATGTTGCTGAACAGCAGCATTATTGTGATTATACATAACATTTTGAATGTTCTTATTATTATTAATGTTGTTTATCCTTTCACTTCTGCG
The DNA here is from genome assembly GCF_019279795.1 of Protopterus annectens. Taxonomy (NCBI): domain Eukaryota; kingdom Metazoa; phylum Chordata; order Ceratodontiformes; family Protopteridae; genus Protopterus; species Protopterus annectens. Next base: position 364,264,509 of record NC_056744.1, on the reverse strand, counting down.
GACCACTGGCCTTTGCTCTACATTCATGCTACTGTCTCTAACTGGAGTCATATTATCTAACTGATGTGCATTATGTGGCGGCTCCTGTAAACCTTGGTTGGCACCAGAAGATTTAAATATTACAGGGGGTTGAGGGTAGGATTTCCCTTCTTGATATTGTTGCACATCCCTAGCTATTTTTTTTGCCATTCAATAATTTACTCATGGCTGCTTCGATGCTGGTAAACAAATGTAAAATCAATAAATAAATAGTTAGAGAAAAGAAGTGCAGGTAGACGGCATGTAAAGGAAAATGATAAATGTCTAAGAACAAAAATGGAAAACAATGCAGCACTTTAAGTTGCACCTTATACACTGGGAAATCACTGAGAGACAGTGGGTCTCTAGAGAAACAGAGCAATCTGGTGTTGAAGTTCATATGTTTCCACCTTCACAACCAGAGACATGGCCTATAGGGCTCCAACATTTTTTGGAGAAACACAGAAAATACTGCCTGCTTGAAGAAGGTACATTCCCTAAAGATAAACACTAGAGCAGTAGCTGTTACCACCTGCCTGAACACCTTTCTAAGACAACATTATTTATTTGCTTACTATATTTTGTTATTCAGGTAATTAAACTACTGAGCAGACTCTGTGCTCTTTTATGCATATACACAGGGCAGAATCTAAAAGTTATACATCGCAAAACCATGCAGACGTGTTTGTGTATGTGTGTGTGTGTGTGTGTGTGTGTGTGTGTGTGTGTGTGTGTGTGTGTGTGTGTGTGTGTGCGCTCATCCTTAAGATGACAGATTCAGATGACAGAAACAACAAGTGAGTTACAAAGCAAGGCGTGACAAACAGTAAATGTGTAATACGAGATAGAGAGTTTCAAGGGAGTTCATCCCGTACTGGTTCTGCCCTGACCTGAACCTATAAACCAAGCACCTCATTGGCCCTCTTCAAGAGAAATCTTGATGAGTGGATGGGAAATAGAAAATTCACCCGGGGGATCACTCCAGTGGCTCTACTCGACAGAGGCACTGGAAATTAAGGTCGGGTGGCACGATGCCAGGCTAATCCTATGGGCTAGGCTTATAAAGGTTTCAGGGCCATTAGCCTAGTACATACCTATGAACCTATGAACTTGTAAGGAAGAAAGAGGCTAATATTATTGTCAGGCTTTTCTGCTAAGCCATTTCAACAGTCTCTTCACAAAACTAGAACATGAAGAGGTGAACAAAAATAGGTAGAAGTAAGGTGAAAAACGACACTTCAAGTAGATATGCAAAAACAATGAACGTTGAGGTATAAGCCAAAAATAAATTTAATAAAACAATAGTTCTTCCAATAACCAAAGGAGTACTCCTTGAAGGCTTATGTTAAGCTGAGGAGCAAAAGTGCTTTCTTTGGTGTTATTGGAAGAACTACTGTTTTAGTAAATTTATTTTTGGCTTATACCGCAACGTTCATTGTAGGTAGCAATAAGGTGTTGTGGTTCTGAAGATTTTTTCTGGAATGTCATGCTATATAAAGTTTATTGCTGTAACATCCAACACAGAATTTGCATTGTTACTTGTTGTCCTGGCCTCTAGGTATCACAAATGCAGCCTAGTGTTTGGAAAAAAGGAAAGCACAGTCTCATAATAAATACTGGCATCATTTATGAACAGAATAGAAGATCAGAGGTCAGACATCAAAGACATTTATATGTTGTTTTGGTAGTACTATGTTTTCTCATCAGTCTAGTCTGTCAAAACATTGCATGTGAACTATGGCTGGAATGTATTTCACTGTAACATGTCTTTACAGCTTAGTTCAGCACATATTGTATTACAGATTAGTTACCCAGTGGGGTGCAGCAAATGTTATATCAATTACCCTGGTGCATATAATTAAATCTAAACTGATCCAGAGATGCACTAAGATGGATGTTTAGAATCAAATGTGATTTTTTTTTATCATAATTTTAGAAAGGTGCAATGAAACTTATGTTTCCTTTTCAGGTATAACATATCATGAAATGTATATTCACTGGAAAAAAATTGCTAAGTAATGCTATGCAAAACTGCATGGAGAATTATAGCACTTGAAACAGCCATTTATCATAGGCTTGTACTTTGAAACAAAGTCTTAACATATTTCAAAACAAATTATACTCTGACAAGTGATTCATTTGTTTCAAGAAACAGTTCTACAGTGTTAATAAATGGAGTGGGGAACTGTGTCCAAACACATTTCTGAAAGAGCAGGGGGCATGCAGAGTCATTACTACGAAAAAAGAATTAGGTAAAGTCAGTTTGCAGGCATTCCTAACAGTCCACTATTTTGGAATGTCATTGCTATCCAAAGTGCACACCAGGAGAGGGGGTTTGATAAAAAGAGGTCAATGTCACAGGTACACAAAACTGCTAGGAGCAGGATCTCCCTGGTAATTCTCTGTTGATGCATCACACATGTCATGCACCTGTGGCCAAGAAGTCTGCTGGAGTTAAGCAGCTGAACTAACAACTATGACTTTGGTGCAGGAAGTCAGAAAGTGAGATATTTTTGACTATGGTTTGCATCTAAGCCAAAAGAATACGCTGTGCAGTCAATGGCCTATGTCCAAGAGACTCAAAGGCAACAGATTAAAATAAAGTTTTGAGGAAAACGTAGCACTGAGTGGTATTCTTTTAACTGAGAGGAATGCCCTGATGGTGATTGCTAATCAGAAAGTAAAAAGGACAAATGAGATCAGACTGTTTACACACAAAGGCAGTACTTGAACTTTTCACAGAGGTTTTGAATGTTTAAGGAAAATGCATGGTATTATTACTGAAGGAAGTAACTACTGAGTTATCGTATCTCCAATGCATTACAGACTTCCATTTTACAGACAGTAGTTCATGCCAATTACGTATAATGAGATTGTTTGGATTTGACATCCAGGAGCTTTCAAGGATTTCTGTAAGTCTGAGAATATCTTCATTCATAAATGTGGATATCTATATAAAAAGGAGTTAGGGTCGTAGCTACTAAAAGGTCGAGATACGTGGACTTTACTTGAGACAAGGAAAGTAACCAGCAAGTTTAGATTTGGGTCCAGTCTTATTTTATGACTTCAAAATGACATTGCAGTTCTTCTGCTATCGATATATTGTAGCTTTGTAGCTGGCAATAACAGCTCCAATACGTCAGATGCTTTGTAAAGTGGAAGGTGGAAACAATGATGAAAAGACATAGTAAACGAAAGAACTAGCCACGGAAATCAAAAGCCACTTTTTATAAACCAAACAAGTAATGTGTTTAAAGACACAGACTCAGCTGCAGATACCATCACGAGTATCATAGTGCTAATAGCTGCAGCCTGTGAAGGTTACATGGTGTTGCAGTAACGTTACACCTGCATGAGATCAGGCAGAGTGACAATGCACCCTGATGGGTGATTGGGAATCAGAAGTGTGCAGAGAAGGGTATCCAAGAACGATAAATGGTTCCTGAAATTCATCAATTCCAATGCCATGGACCAACTCATTCTTACCCCCACTAGTGGAAGCAACATCCTTGACCTGGTTATTACTAACATGGGCAACTGTTGCTCTACACCAATAGTCAGTTCCTCCCTGGTTAGATCTGACTGCAAACTGATCACCACAGAAATCCACATCTCACCCATACTCCCCCCGCCCCAGCAAAGGTTACCACCATGAAAAACTTCTCCAAAGCTGACTTTGAGCTCCTAAAAACAGAGGTGGCTAACTTCACAGCACCCATGTCAATGGAAAATAGATGCATGACTGCTGAATCATACACCAATGCACTGTATGAACAAGCACATAAATGCATGGAATTAGCCATATCCAACAGAACCAAGATGCTCCCCTCCAGAAAAAGGAAGCCAATCTGGGGGTCCCCTGCCATTAATAAACTCTACAACAGAAGAAGAAACTGTTGCAGAAAAAGGTGACGTCCCAAGACTGAAAAACTCCCTTATTAGCCTCAACAAAAAGTTGCAATCCCTTATCAACACCTCTAAATCCAGCTATGAAGGCAGAATGGTGGCAGACACTAAAAACAACCACAAAGCCTTCTATAGTTATATCAAAAATCTCCATGGCAATACCCAGGTATGCTCTGAGTTACCACACAATGGTACCTCCTATACTGAGCCAACAGATATTGCCAGTATACTGGCCAACAGATTCACTGCGAACTTAACCCCGCCAATCACAATACCGGAGGAATGCCAGGCACCCAGAATTACTGCACCACAGTTTAAAGCTGTATTGTCCAAGCCCAAGAATACAGATTCCATGGAACCTGACAATATCTTTGGATGTGTTCTACATGAACTAAAAAAGTGAACTGGCACCACATCTGTGTGCCCTGTTCAGTCACAGTCGCACCTCAGGCTTTGTCCCTACTGAATGGCATTAATGAATGAAAAGGTGCTTGTACCAGAAATCATTAACAACAGTTCTGGAGATTTTACAATTTATAATTATTCCAGTAAGACATTAGCCCTGGAACATGCTAATTTGTTATCCAAAGGAATGACTTTTGTCCCTAGTAAAAAGGGAAATGTGGCACAAATACATATTGACTTAAAGTTATATGTACGAAAACTCAACTGCAAGGTATGGCTTAACAATGAAATTGTATGTGATCAGGTGTTTTTAAAAAGACGAGTCTTTTTAATCGCCCAAGTAATAATTACAGAGGAGTTTTTGAAAAAGTGTGTGAAACAGAGATTAGAAAGACCTTAGGTCAGAAGAAAAGTGGAGCACCAGTATAATTTGAGCAAGGATGAAAATGATTTACTTTTGGAAATTGTTAGAGACAAAAATATTCGGGTTATGAAGCCCGACAAAGGCAGTGCACTAGCAATAATGGATTCCAATCACTATTCTAATGCTATGAACATGCTTTTAATGGTCGGTACATATAAAGAGAGCTCTCTAAATGAGGTAAACATAATGAATAGGACTATTGATTTAACATCGGAGGATATGATAATTGACGGGCAGATAAATGAGGATGAATTTAGATATCTTAAGAATGATTATCCCATGGTCCCTAACATTTTTGGCATCCCCAAAATACATAAAGGCCTGAATAATCCTAGCTTTAGACCAATAGTTGATGGCAAGTGGGCAAAGACTTGTTTTGTGAGCAAGTTTTTGGATTTCCAACTGTGAAAAGGGTTGAGCTGTTACCAATATGTTAGTAGGGACTCATGGCATTTCTTAGAGAAGATGAACACTGCACTTGTGGGTAGCAAAGCATACTTGGATATATAGATGTTTGTAATTTATTTTCAGTAATACCTCATGACATAGCCCTTAACTGGTTGGAGACCCAGTTACCGAAAACAGGGATGTATGACTAGGGTGAGATTAACACGTTGTTGGTTCTCATGGAATTGGTCCTAAAAAATAATTATGTGCACTTAGAGGGCCAATATTTTAAGCAGGCCACCGGGGTGGCTATGGGGGCAGCTTGTGGGAGCAGGAATATGTCTTCAAGAGTAAATTTTTTGAGTGTATTTCTTGTTACACACGATTTTCGGATGACATATTTCTTGTATGGGAGGGCACGTTAGAATTGCTAAACAATTTCCTGGAATACATTAATGGGACATTGGACTTTTTAAAGTTCACCTATACCCATAGTAAGGAATGCACAGCCTCACCACAGGCTTTGTCCCTACCAAATGGTGCACTGCTACAGTCATCCCTCTCCATAAAGGGGAAGTGACTACAGATCCTGAGAATTATCGCCCCATTAGCCTTATGACTCTGATATGTAAGGCTATGGAGCGCATCATCATGGACCTAATTAAAAAGGATATAGAGAATCTCCAAACTCTAGATCCCATGCAATTTGGTTTTGTGAAAGGTAGATCATGCCTGCTTAACCTGGTTGACTTCTTTGAGTCCGTCACCAGAGCTGTGGATGAGGGCAAGGCAGTTCATACAGCCTACCTCAATCTGACCAAGGCGTTTGATACCATTCCCCACTCAGGAATTATTGATTAACTCACCAAACTTGGCATCAACTCCTATATCACCAGGTGGGGTGCAAATTGGCTCACAGATAGAACCCACAGTCAGTATGAAAGTAGCTTACTCCAAGTCAGACTGCTGACCAGTCACGAGTGGAGTCCCACAGGGATCAGTCCTGAGTCCTCTCCTGTTTGGCATCTACATCTCAGAAGTCCAGGCCAACTGGAAGGGATTCTGGCTGACCAAGTTCACAGATGACTGCAAGCTGGGAGCCATTATTAACTCTCCAATTGATGGAGACATCCTACAGAAAGGCCTCACTGAGACCAATGACTGGTGTCGAAACCATGGCCTTAAGCTTAATGCCAAAAAATGCATCATCATCCCCTTTGGGAAAAACTCAGTTCCCACTAAGTACTACATTGATAGGAGCCCACTGAACACTGAATACATTATAAGAGATCTAAGGACACAGGTTGACAGCAACCTCTCCTTCGACCACCACATTGCCACTGTGGACAGAAAGTCCTTCTATGTGGCACATCTCATAACCAAGGGTTTTGCACCCAGGAAAAAAGAGGTCGTCATCTCTCTCTACTCTTCCCTCATAAGGCCAATCATTGAGTATAATGCCCCATTTGGCATGTACCTCACTAGACACATGCAACAACTGGAAAAACTACAAAAGTACCTCACAAAGTGGATCCTAGGCCTTAAACATGTCATACACGAACAGAATAAAAAAACTCTAGCTATTCTCTGTCTCATATCATCTACTAAGAGGTGATCTCTGCTTGACTTACAAAGCCATGTCTGACCCAGCTCTGTTAGAAATGCTAAATCTAAAGAAATCCTAATCCCTCCATACCACACACTGCAGAAACCTCAACCTCATTGCCACAATCAACAAAACATGCTGGAGGGAGAGGTTTATAACTAAGAGACTGCCCATGCTCTGGAATAGACTTTCCATACATGTCAAGCAGAGCACCTCACTGGATGTCTTCAAGAGAAATCTTGACGATTGGATGGGAAATAGAAAGTTCACCCTGGGGATCACTCCAGTGGTTCTACTTGATAGAGGCACTGGGAACTAACATCAGGCGCCATGATGCCATGGCACTTTTATAGGTTAGGCTTGTAAAGGCTCCAGGGCCATTAGGCTAGTACATACCTGTGAACCTATGAACCCATGGTGTCACATCGGTATGTTTCACTGTTAAAGAAAAAGTGCCGTCTCACATTCTGCAACTCATATGTGTAAAAGGCCATACAAAACATGAGCAGGCTCACACAATGACGAAAAAAATCATGCCTTCACCAAATCTCCTGGGAGTCAAATGTTAATTAAACTCTTTCAGCAGTATGGAGAAAAGGAGTCTTCAAAACATCAAGACGGAATATGATGCATTCATTTTTGGCAACACTGCCCTATACTATCAGAGTTACACTGGGGCAGTTGAATCATAGAGGACTTTCTAAGTAAACACAGATGGGAAGAAATACATTTTGTTTTCAAGGTTTGGACATTTTCTCTCCTTAAATTACTGTAGTGATGGGGTTTGTATGAGGTGTTAAGTCAAACTGTACACTTTGCCATACTAAATCCTATAAATATATACAGCTTTAATTCTATCAATATTAACATATCCTTAACGTTTATAATTTAACAATAGAAACATACTGTCGCACTACCTCATAATTGCTCAGTATCACCTACAATTTCATGACTTTGTTGTAAATAGCCTGCTCTATCAATATGCCATCCATTTCATATCATCTACTAAATGTATTAGCAATCCAGATGAATTTCTTGGTTCATTACAATGCTTAAAAAGGTTCAGTAATGTCTTCCATTTTAGTTTTTATGCATGTAATTCTCTTCTACAACTTGAGAGTACTTAAGCCTTATTTGTGTGTATATAAAACTATTTTCCATATAGTCTGTATATTTATGTATGTCTATTATAAACATTAGATTTTTATGCATGTACATCTTTTATTGTATTATGCAAAGTTGGCGATAATCGAGGAATACCAGACTGCGTGTAAGTGCAAATCCAGAATACTGAGGGACATGGTTACACAGTCCAGTGCTCTCCATTACCACCTGAAACTGTTTATTTCCACTAAATATGATAAAAGTAAAAAAGCTTTTCATTGTTGCTGAGCAGATCTCTCATCTGTCTGTGATATTAATTAGAAAATGTCTTTATACTGAATGCACAATATGCCCCTCAAATGTGGAACAGTGGGGAACATGGACTTTTTAAGACTCAAAATAAGGATCATTCTTTATAATGAGGGACACTTGAGAGGTATGAGTAACAATAATGGATTTTCTACCCTTACAGTAACCCCTGTGACCTTTTTGGAGGAAAAGGTTTTGTTTTGAGGTCACTACAGGTTCTTGGTGCATAAATAATGGTCTCTTCAAGATGGAAAACATTTAGCAAAATAAGGAAAATAATCACTGATTTTTCATAGGATCATGGGATCATAGGAGGTTACTAGGCTAATGACCCTGAGGCCCTTATAAGCCTAGCCAAGAATTTATCCCATGTTTAGACAAGTCAACACCTGATGCCCCTGTCCAGCAGGACATGGGTAGAATCCCAGGGGTATATTTTCTGTTTCCTATCCAGTTGTCCAGGGTGCCCTTAAAAAGGGCTAAAGAGGTACACTGCTTGATGTGGAGAGGGAGTCTATTCCATAGATGGGGGAGTTTCTGGGGCACAAATCTGTCCCACCAACAAGTCCTGTTGATGTCATAGCCCAGGTTGAAGCCACGTGTGTGAGTTACTCGAGTGGAACTTGACTTGCGGATATGCTGCAGTCCCATCAAGGTGGGGTCCGTGATCACCTTGTATGCCAGACAGAGGTCACCTCTGAGGAGTCTGTATGAAACTGAGTAGAGGGATAGGGCTTTTAGCCTATCTGTGTATGGTAGATGTTTGAGGCCCAGATTCTCCTGGTGAGGAACCTCTGTGGTGTCTCCAGCTGCTGCATGTGCTTTGCAAGGTGCATGCCAAAAGGGGCATTGTACTCAATAATGGGCCTTATAAAGGAAGAATACAGGGGTGTTATGACCACCTTGTCCCTGAATGAGATACCCTTACGTATGAGGTGGGCCATGTAGAAGGCTTTCCACACAACGGAAACAACATGGTGGTCAAAAATCAGGTTGCTATCAACCTGAGTGCCTAAATCACTCACGACTGATTGCGTGCTTAGGACATTATTAATGTGATAATTTGTGAGGACTTCACTCTCCCCAAAGGGGATGATGATGCATTTTTTGGTATTCAACTTGAGGCCATGTTTCTGGCACCAGTCTACATCACTAGGGGAACTGATGACAGCATCCAGCTTGCAGTCATCTGCACACCTGGTCAGCCATAGCCCATTGGTTTTGGCCTGCACCTCAGAAAAGTATATCCTAAATAAAAGAGGCCCCAAGACCAAACCCTGGTGAATGCTGCTTGTTCCGGGTCTACTTCTTAATGTGGCTTCCCCTATTTTGACAAGGTGGGTTCTGTCATTGAGCCAGTTTGCTACCCATCTGGTAGCATATGGATTGATGCCTAGTTGAGAGAGTTTATCTATTTTTCCTGAGTGGAGAATAGTGCCAAAGACTTTGGCCAGGTCAAGGTAGGCGGTATACACCATCTTCCCCTCGTCCATGGCTATGGTAACTGTCTCAAAGAAGTCAACCAAATTTAGCAGACATGACCTCCCCTTGATGAAGCCAAACTGTGTGGGAGTGAGTGTTTGGAGGTTGCCAATGTCCTTGTTAATGAAGTCCATGATAATCCATTCCATGGCCTTGCAGATCAAGCTAGTTAGGCTGATTGGTGTATAATTTCCTGGATAGGTTCATAGGTTCATAGGCAGGTACTAGGCTATCGACCCTAGGGCCTATACAAGCCTAGCCGTAACAATTCCCTGGATATTTCTTCCCACAATATTTACTTCTCTGGACCCCTGTCTAGCAGGGTGACTGACATGATCCCCAAGGTGAATTTCCCATCTCCCGTCCAATCATCAAGGTTCCTTTTGAAGAGGGCTAAGGAGGCGCTCTGCTTGACATGTATGGGCAGTCTATTCCAGAGTATGGGGAGTCTCTGGGTCAGGAACCTATCCCTCCAGCATGTTTTGTTCATTGTGATGACAAGGTTTAGATCCCTGGAGCATGTGGCTCTGAGGGATTGGGATTTCTTTAAGTAGAGCATGTCCAATAGCTCAGGGTTTGACATGGCCTTGTATGTTAAGCAGAGATCGCCTCTGAGTAGACAATATGCCACAGAGTATAGCTGGAGTTTTTTTAGATGGTCAGCATAAGGCATTAGGCCTGTGATTCTTTTAGTGAGGTATTTCTGTGGCCTTTCCAGCTGTTGCAGATGTCTTGTGAAGTACATACCAAATGGGGCATTATACTCTATAATGGGTCTAATGAAGGATGAGTACAGTGAGACAATGACCTCCTTTTTTCTGGATGAAAAGCCCTTAGTGATGAGGTGTGCCAGTTCCCTATCAGAAGCCTGAAACACTATAAGCTTGAAAATCAAAATCCTGAAACCAAAAGCCTGAAAATTCAAAATCCCAAAAACCCAAAATCCTGAAACTCAAAATCCTGAAAACACAAAATGGACATACTGACGTCATTGTGGCTTTGCTATTGTTAGCCCTGTGGTGTTAGGTCATGCGTTGTGTTCAGGTCAGTGTCGTTGGTTTTATGTTAGGTTAGCGGTTTAAGTGAGTTAGGGTTAGGGCAGGTTAGGCATGTATGCAATAGTGACAAATATTGGGGTTAGGGCGTTTAAGTGAGTTAGGGTTAGGCTGGTCAGGTGAGTGTGCGATAGTGATGGACCTTAGGGTTAGGGTTAGGGTCAGGGTCAGTTGGTAGATATTAGTGTCTTTATAGTGACATATTAGCATTATTTGTGTTTTCAGGATTTTGAGTTTCAGGATTTTGCGTTTTCGGGATTTTGAATTTTCAGGCTTTTGGTTTCAGGATTTTGATTTTCAAGCTTATAGTGTTTCAGGCTTCTGATAGGGAACCGGTGTGCCACATAGAAGGATTTCCTGACTGTTGTGGCGATGTGGTTATCGAAAGTGAGACCAATGTCCACCTGTGTTCCTAAGGTTCTCATCACACTTTTGATGTTTAGTGTACTGCCACCTATGTGCTAATTCATGGGTACATGTTTTTTTCCAAAGGAGATAACTATACATTTCTTGGCATTAAGCTTGAGCCCATTGCTCTGGCACTAGGCATCTGTTTCTGTAAGGCCCTTTTGTAGAATATCCACATCATTTGGGGATTCAATAATGGCTCCCAGTTTGCAGTCATCTGTGAACTTTGTTAGCCAGAGTCCCTTAGTGTTGGCCTGTACTTCAGAGAAATAGATGTCAAACAAGAGTGGTCCCAGGACTGAACCCAGAGGTACTCCACTTGTCACTTGTCTGGAGCTGGATTCGGAGTCGGCTACTTTTACAGTCTGGGTTCTGTCAGTAAGCCAGTTGGCAACCCATTGAGTGATGTAGGGATTTCTGCCCAGCTTAGTACATTTATCTATGATTCCAGAGTGGGAGATGGTGTCGAAGGCCTTGGTGAGGTCCGGATAGGCTGTGTGGACCACCTTACCCTCGTCCACAGCTCTGGAGACTGATTCAAATAAGTCAATCAGGTTCAGGAGACAAGATCGGCCCTTCACAAACCCAAACTGGGTGGGGTCCAGTGTTTGAAGGTTGCCAATGTCTTTGTTTATAAGTTCCATGATAATGCGTTCCATGCTTTTGCAGATCAGGCTCATCAGACTGATGGGACAGTAGTTCCCGGGATCCAAGGTGGATCCCCCTTGTGGAGTGGGATAACTGTAGCTGTGCACCACTCAGTGGGCATGAAGCCTGAGGTGAGGCTATGATTAAACATGACACTTAGGTGAGGTGCCATTTCATTTTGTAGTTCATACAGTACACAGCCTGGGATGTCATCTGGTCCCATGGATGCTGTATTCTTAGCTTTGGAGAGTGCGGTTTCTACCTGTGTGGCTGTGATTACCAGAATTTGGCAATCTTTTGGTATTAAGATGGGCCCTTTAGGGGGTGAGAGGGGGGGTGAATTTGGCACTAAATCGATCTGCCAGGATATTGGCAATATCCTTGGGATCAGTATATTTAATGCCATTCTGTTGACGCTCATATCAGATCTGAGCATTGCCATTTAGATTCTTGACATAACTATAGAATGCTGTGTGGTTGTCTTTGGAATCTTTGGCAATTTTATTTTCATAACTAGCTTTTGAGGATTTTATGAGGGATCTCAGCTTCTTACTGAGGCTGGTGAGGGAGTTTTTTGCATCCTGGGATTTTCCTCTTTTCTGCAACAGTTTCCTCCTTCTGTTGTATAGTTTGTTTATAGCAGGGGACCACCAGATTGGCTTCCTTTTTTTGGAGGACAGCATATTGGTTCTATTTGGGATGGCACGATTCATGGACGAGTGGATGTGCTTGTACAATGTCTTAGTGTAGGATTCTGCAGTCAGACTTTCAGATCCCGTTTGTATGGGTGTCATGAAGTTTCTCACTTCTGACTTCAGTAGCATGAAGTTGGCTTTGGAGAAATTTTTTAAGGAAGTTTCCTTACTGGGGGTGGGGATGGGATGTGGATGTCAAGGGTGATTTGCTTATGGTCAGACCTGACCAATGAGGGGGTGACCACTGGTGTGGAACATCTATCTCCCATGTTGGTAATGAACAGGTCTAGGATATTGGAGCCCCTGGTGGGACAATGGATTAGTTGATCCAGGGCATTAGACTTTATGAATTCCAAGAACCATTGGGAAAAGGAGTTGGTACCTGAGTAGTTTTCCCAGTTAATGGCAGGGTAGCTGAAATCACCCAGTATTAGGGTGTTTGGCTGTATCTTAATATTTTCCAGTATGTTTAGAAAGGTGTAGTGAGAATCTTGGGGTATGGTGGGGGATCTGTAGCAAGCTACAATTTGGATTGCAGTCTTACCTAGTGTTAGTTGCACCTGGAGAATTTCAGATGCATTGTGTTGGGCAACTAGCCTGGAGGTGTGAATATCCTTGGTGAATATGGGCACTCCTCCACCTTTAGTGTTTTGGTCTTGGTTTTGTGACCGGAAAATGTGGTAAGAGTTGTAGCCTGGTATTGCAGGGGTGCTCTCTGGAGCCTTGAACCAAGTCTCAGTTACTGCACAGATATCAGTGTTCTCCATTTTTAGGAGTGTCTGGAGAGAGTGCATGTTGAGGTTTAGACTTCTAGCATTCAGTAGCATTACCTTCAGATTTTGCATGCTTGTATTTGTTACGGTGGTGGTTTTGTCCTTTGAACCTTGCCTAAAAAGGCACTATAGGGGTGGCAAGAGCTTTAGCCAGTAACCTGAATCCCAGGGGTGACAGGTGCAGACCATCTCTGGCAAAGCATCATGGTTTGTCGATCATGTCTTCCCAGGCAGACAGATACTGGATCCCCTTTGAATGACACCAGAAGCTTAGCCAATTGTTGAAGTCAATCATTTTGTCCTTATACTGTGGTATCATTCTGGGCAAAGGCAGGATGCTACTCAGGGCTAGGGTCATACCTGCCTGGGCCACATGATCTGAGAGCCCTTCCATGTCTCTTTTCATATAGTCCAGGTAGGTACATCTCAAGTCATTCACTCCAGCATGGACAATGACAGAGTCGTATTTGTACTTGTTGTGGAGTGACTTGACTGCATGCGTTATGTGGTGGATCCTGGCACCCGACAGGCAGCTGACTGTAATTTTCTCCTTGTTCAGCCTGGTGAGTGGGACATCAGTGTGCCTGACTATAGACTCACCTATGACTAAAGTGTTGGGTACATTGCCTTGCCTTAGGGGCTGTTGTCGGGTGGCTCACTGGTGTTGTGAGCTATGTGTCACTTTGGTTGTGACTGGTGTTTGTTTGCATTTCAGCTTCGGAGGTCCTTGTTGCTTGGGCAGGTTAATGTTAAGGGCCTCCGCATATGTGGGCTTAGTGTTGCTATGTGTGGGTGTTAATGGTGTAGGTTTTGAAGGGCTATGAGTTGCTTGAGGTGTAGTGCAGGTGTTAACCTTCTCCTTATGACTGTCTAACACAATCTTAGCCGGAAAAAGCTTTGCTTCCAGTTTGGCTATGTAAGTGCATCTCTCGCAGGTTGTAGTGTTGGGTGGTAGGAGGAGAGAGTTGTCTGTGTACATGAGGGAGTTGCTGCATTGCCCCCAGTATGCCCAGATTCACCAGGTGGACAGGAGCAATCACCGGAAGCTGACCCTTGGACATGCCTGTTTAGGTGCTTTTTTTGTAAAGTATAAGAGCTGTTTTCCCTTACCTTTGCAAGGTACTTTGCAATTATAGGCTGTTTAGTGCCTACGATTAATTTCTCCTTATTGACAAGGAGAGTTGAGTGCTTGTATCAGTTTCAGGCTTCCTAGTGCTTTCCAGCAGGTTCTAGAGCAAGTGCTAGTCACAGGGGTTCAGATTTTAGTGCTACTACTGAGAAACCAGCTAGTTCTAAGGGAAAATTTGAAGAGCAGATTTTCTGGCACCTGGAATAGTTTAACTGTAGCCTCGCAGTGCTGCACAATGCGAAAAATGTGCAAACACATGTGTTTTTAAGCCAAAAAGCTGAAAGGGAAAGAAATCAGCCCAAAAAAAGCTAATAAAATTACAATTTCAGAGCTGGAAACCACTCCTCTAGCATTAGATAGGCAGTACAATGCTCACCACTCCCACTGGTAAGCAGTAGGACTTCCCTCTACCACAGCAAGGTCTGGATAGCTCTGAACACAGAAAATAAAGTCCTGAGAGAAGCAAAGCCTGGGATCTGGACTGGCTAGGAAAGGTGGGAAATGAGCAAACAAGATAGTATTTTTTTTTTTTTTGTTAAAACAGGCTAAACAATGCAATAATACAGTAAATAAACACAGAAAAGGCTAACACACTTGAGTGTGTAGTCCTAAACAGTAAATGCAATTAAAACTCTACAAAATTAGCAATTTAAAACTTTTTAAATGAAGCAAGTCAAGTGCACAACTGAAAAACGATTTAAGAAGCAGTAATACAGCAGAATAAGTAGCTACTCTACATATACAGAGAAGTCTATAGATACAGAAAAGCAGCTAAAACACACAAACAATTCAGATGCAGTGCAACCTAGAGCACTTGAGTTGTGGCAATATTAAGGCAAATACAGTTATAATAAATGCTCTAAAATATTCTCTATATTTCCAAAATGTTTGAGAAGCACAGTCAGAACACAAGGAGAGTCAGGCAATTTTTTTTTGAAAGGGAGAAAGGAGGAGCAGAAGGCCTTCTCAGATATTCTCTCTGTATTAGGTAGAATGAGTTAATGACACTAGACTGGGAGGAGTGTCCCAGATCAAATTTGCAGTAGGGGTGGGCAACTGCAAAGCCACCAAGTATAATACTAAAGCTATTAGCCTATACTCTTTAGGCAGTAAATACTACAGAAAGCCACAAAATAAAAGTTTTAAAACAGACAAAGGAGCAAAGAGACTCTACATAATGCTTTTAACTGCAAACAAACCAGTTACCCATGCAGATTAGGTAATAGCAATAAAATGCAGTAAAAACTATGCAGCAGGCAATAAAAAGTGCTATATATAAATTTCTATAAACAATAATCAGTATAAATAAGCCAAAAAAATAGGATACTTATATATCTCAGATCAGAGTTGTAGTCAACGCCCCTCCTCCACTCTGCTCAGTGTGTATAGACAGAAATCCTCTCAAAGTTAGGGCTTAAATACCAGAAGATACAACCTCAGACAACTTTTTTTTTAAAAAGCACAAAAGAACCATCCCCCACTAGCCAGCAGCCATTTAACACAATCCAGCCAGAGGTAAAGAAAGGCTTCTGCTAATTGAAGATGGCCTGTTTATGTGCTTTGAACAATCACTGTAAAGACAAACAGGCCCAAAGCCAGCAAATCTGAACTAGGACAATACTAAAGCTATTAGCATACACTCTTTAGACAGTAAACACTACAGAAAGCCACAACATGAAAGTTTTTAAACAGATAAAGGAGCAAAGAGACTCTACAGAATGCTTTTAACTGCAAACAAATCAGTTACCCATGCAGATTAGTTAATAGCAATAAAATGCAGCAAAAACTATGCAGCAGGCAATAAAAAGTGCTATATATAAATTTGGTGGACGCTCCACTTTTGTGTAAAGGGATGACAGTGGCTGTCCTCCACTTAGCTGGGATGAAGTCAGTACTCAGGCTTTGGTTGAATAAGGCACCTAATGGTGCTGCAAGTTCCTGCCTGAGTTCACGTAGGATACAGCCTGGTATGTCATCTGGTCCCATGGAGGATGTTTTTTTTTTGCCTTTGAGAGAACAGTGATGACCTGTTCCCTAGATTTAAGTGGAAGGGGACAGGTACTGGGGATGTCCTGATTTACTGAGGGGGAGGGGGCAGAGTTGTGAAGTTTTCACTGAATTTGGCAGCCAGCAAGTTTGCTATATCTATGGCATTTGTACATGTGGTGTCCTTGACCACCAGTTCTAAACAGATCTGGGTGCTTCCTTTGAGGTTGCGGACATATGTGAAGAAGGCTTTATGATTGTCTCTAGTAGATGTGGCCAATTTGAACTCAAAGTTTGCTTTGGAGAATTTCACTAGTGCTCTTATTTGCTTGTTCAGGCTAAGGTGACATTGCTTCCAATTGGGCACCTGCTCCTTCTTGGTCTTGGACAGCAATTTTTCCTTTTCTTATAGAGTTTATTTATTGCAGATATCCACCAGACAGGTTTACTCTTCCTTGCAGAGGATGATTTAGGCCTGTCAGGTATTCATGATTCCATGCATCTATATAAATGCCCACATAGTGCTTTGGTGTAGTTTTGGATATTGGTGCTAGTTCCTACAGAGGAGGAGGGGGCTGCGAAGCTGTTTATATCATCCCTCAGGAGGCTGTAATCAGCTTTGGAGAAGATTTCATGTCTGATCCTAGCTAGAGGCGGGTTGAGGGAGATGGTGACTTTGAAAGTGAGCTCTTTATGGTTGGATCTTACCAGGGAAGATGATACTATAGGGATGCTACAGTGGTTACTCATGTTGGTTAATACCAGGTCCAAGATATTATCACCTCTTGTGGGGCTATGGACTAGCTGTTCCAAGGTGTTTGTATTGAGAAAATCAAGGAATCTCTGGGCATTTGTGTTCTGGCATAAGTAGTTCTTCCATCTATGTTTGGGAAGTTAAAGTCACCCAGGATCAGGGTAAAGGGTTGAATCTTGATAGATTTAAACAGGTCCAAATAGGCAGATTGATCATCTTGAGTCAGACTTGGGGGCCGGTAGCAAGCTATGATTTGAATAGGGGTTTTGTCAATGGTTAACTGCACCTGGAGTGTCTCTTGTGTGTCATACTGTTTGACCAGCCTGGAGGTGTGTATGTCTTTAATGTATATTGAAACTCCACCTCCTTTGGCTTTACTGCCCACAGTTTGGGGTCTGAATGTATGATAGGATGAGTAGCCAGGTAAGACCGGGATGCTTTCTGCAGCATTGAACCAGGTTTCTGTGACTGCATAGATATCAGCATTGTCCAGGGTTAGGAATGCTTGCAATGAGTGCAATTTCATGTTTAGACTCCTAGCGTTTAACAGTATGACCTTTAATTTGCCTTTTGTGTAAATTTTTTATGTTGGTTTTATTGACCTCAGGACTTTTCCTAAAAAAAGCATTATGGGGATGGCAAGAGCCTTCGCCAGAAGCCTGAAGCCCAGGTGAGACAGATGCAGGCCATCTCTGGCAAAGCATCTTGGTCTGTTGATCATGTCTTCCCAGGCTGTCAGGTACTGGATCCCCATGGAATGACACAAGAAACTAAGCCGATTGTTAAAGTCAATCATTTTCTGTTTGCAATGAGGCATCATTCTGGGTGACAGAAGAATGCTGCTTAAGGCTAGGGACAAAAGGATTTAAAAGTTTGCTTCCTAGAGCAGTTTTTCAGACACTTACCCTTATTATAGATTGAGTTTCTGAGTTTAGTGCCATGAAGGAATCCCCTTATTATAAACTGAATAATTGTTTTAAGGTGAAATGTTTCAGGGTGAAATCAAATTTCGTTGAGTGAGCTGAATTGTTCACTTCTAGGACACATGATGGACAAGGTAAGGACAATGTCAATGATTTAAATATTCAAGCCTGAAAATGCCATGTAAATACATTAATAACCAGAGCTGTGGGTGTCACGATACAAAAGTGAAACATGGAGCCTCTGTCAACTGCACTGATAAATTAATTGAGAGTGCCAACATTGAGATTGCCTAAATAATTAAAAGGACAAGAACACTTCAAAGAAGTTCAAGTATTTCTCATCTCTGAAGTTCTGTGACATTGGAGACAATTATGTACTAGGGGTGAAGGTGGGACTTGCCCCCACCCCACTAAATACATTTGTTGATTTAAATGAAAATGTTATTCTAGGTTCATTTTTAGAGTAGTATGCAGTGCCGTCTTGTGTTCCTTTGTTCTCTCTCTCTGCATCTGAGATGGAGTGGGGAAACATCTCACTGAGCTTCTTTTTTGAATATTCAGATTTATGAATATGTGAATGAATATATTTCGAATTTCAGTATTACCTCTTTCCTTCCTCACTGGATTTCTCTGCCTGCACTATAATGTATAATAAATATGTTACTTGGTGCAAGAAATGTTAACATTAATGCATTGTTCCCAAGCCAAGGCTTTCTTATTTCATGTATTATTTAATAGACTGAGCAAAGAGTGGCAGCTACCACTGAGTTGTGCTTTCCTTGGGGGTGCACTGATGTGGACACATTTATGAAAGCATTAGTAAAGTGTTGAATGTATATCTAGGGAAGCAGGGAGAAACAGAGAGAGAAACAGAGAAAGACCTCTATCAGTAGGTATTCACAACCATGTGAGCTAACAGCATTTTCTGCATTTTGGTCTAAACTCTCCTGGGCTGGTGAAGTAAACTGTTGTGATTCTTACTGACAAAAGTTGAATAATGAATGCTCAGCAAGGCAGGAGATATACCTGCTGTAAACATGTTGTTAGGTACTCACCCAAGATCCCAATCCGAAGACTTAGCAACCTCCTTTCTTTGTTAACTACAGTCAGTGAGTAAACTTATTTATTTACTTTATTTAAGTTTTATTGACCAGGCTAGTCCCACTAGTTTCTTTTTAGGGGAAACTGTTACTCATAATACATATATATATATATATATATATATATATATATATATATATATATATATATACACACACACACACACACACACACATATATATATATATATATATATATATATATATATATATATATATATATTACATTATGACTAACAGTCTCTCCTAAAAAGAAGGTAAGAAGGTAGTGGGACTAGCCTGGTTTGCTAAGTAGATATATATATATATATATATATATATATGTATATATATATATATATATATATATATATATATATATACATGCATATATGTATATGGGATCACTACTAAATCTCGAATTACGGAATCTCGAGACTCTGAATATCTAAAACCAGAGATTCCGTAATCTTGAAAGTAAAACTAAAAATAAAAATAAATGTAAAAAAAAAAAAAAAAGATTTATATAGGTGTATGCAAGCGTGTATGCAAGGAGTAGTAGCCCCCTGCACCCCCTTACACCCGGCATTAATACTCCAAGATCGCACTACAGTGGAGTGAACAGCAAAATTTCCGTTCTAATCTGCACGGCACTATTTTGCCATCCACTGTGGTGCGATCTCGGAGTTGGTATATTTAAGTTGCAGGGGGTGTGGGGGGTGCAGGGGGTGGCTTGACCCCTGCATATGCTCTCAAAAAATGTTTTTTTTTTGTTTCCGATATTACGGAATCTTGAGATTCTGGTTTTTGAGATTTCGAGTCTCGAGATTCCGTAATTCGAGATTTAGTAGTGATCCCATATATAGTTGAAAATAAATTTTTGTTTTCCTTTTTCATGGTCTATTTACAATGTCGAGATTTCGGATGTCGGTCATATGGTGTCGGCCATGTGGTTGTCGGCATTCTGAAATTTCGGCATTGTGAAGTAGATCCATATATATATATATATATATATATACATATATATACACATATATATATATATATATATATATATATATATATATATATATATATATATATATATATATATATATATATATATATATCTGTATATATATATATATATATATATATATATATATATATATATATATATACTGTGTGTGTGTATGAATGAAAACCCATTTACCCAAAACTCTGAAGCCCAAGATGACTTCGTCAAAACCACTAAAGAACGAACCTCAGATGACCGGAAAGTTACCTTAGGAAAGGAGCCACTTGACCACTAAGGTGAAATTTGCCCCATTTTCCACTGTAGTGCAAAATCAGAGTTGGTATAGTTAGTTGGGGGGGTGGAGGGCAAAGCACCCCACATTAGTGGGTTTAATTTGCTTCAGTTTGTATGTGTTTTGTGGTGCAGACAAGTGGCTACTTACCTGGAGTTTTTACTCGATGATCTGGGTGTTCACTCTTTAGTGGTTTTGGCGAAGTCATTTCGGTCTTCAAAGATTTGGGTAAGACACACACACACTCACACACACACACACACACACACACACACACACACACACACACACACACACACACACACATATATATATATACACACACACACACACACACACACACACACACACACACACACACACACCACATACACACAGATACACAGACACACACACATATTTATGTATATATATATATATATATATATATATATATATATATATATATATATATATATATATATATATATATATATATATATATATATATATACATAGACTACCCAAAGATCCCTGGTGCATGCACAAGCAAACAAAGTTCAAAGCTCAACATAAAGTCCAGCACAAACATATATGCCAAATAAAAAAATAATACAGCAGCTGAATTGCGTAAAACTTTTTTAATTAGAAGTATTCAACAAAAATAAGATGTATAAGGAGGTGTCCCAGCCACTTTCAGAGAAACAAGTATTCAGAACACGTGCCGGTATTTCCCCTTGGTGTCATCAGTGGATCCCACAAGCTCTTCTTATGGTTCACTGTAGTGTCAGCAATCAACTACCTGATGTGGGAATAGAACCCAAAGCCTTCTGCACCTAAGGAGTGTTGTCAACTGTTGTGCCATTGACTTTGCATGCCTATAGCCTTTGCTTTACTTCCTTTACTTTACATTCTGCTGTATTATTAAAATATTTCAGCTTATCAAATATAATTTGAATTCATGCTCCAGACTGGCAACATATACTATTAAGTCAGCCCCAACAAAGGGCTATTTCCTCATTTCATCATTTATAGCTGATTGTGTTTCATTATTTTACATTTCTGGCTAATGGCTTTAAATATAAATCAAAGAGTAATGGTGAAGATGGTCATCCCTGCATATTTCCACTTATAAGGCTAAGTGGTTTAGACAGTACTTAGTGCCAGCCTGAGCTCCTCTCTGGATATTAAGGGTGGTATTTGTAGTCAGTAGCACAAAATGCATTAGTGAATTTGGGAATGAGCATAGGCAGGCACAACTAAGCTGTGATTCACAGAGGTCAGTTACACCAGTTCGCAGTGTCCCTGAATGTAGGCATGCGAATGCGCAGATAATGAGATGGTAATGGGGCGAATGAGCAGATAATGATATGGTAATGGGGCGAATGAGCAGATAATGAGATGGTAATGGGGCGAATGAGCAGATAATGAGATGGTAATGGGGCAAATGAGCAGATAATGAGATGGTAATGGGGCGAATGAGCAGATAATGAGATGGTAATGAGGCGAATGAGCAGATAATGATATGGTAATGGGGCGAATGAGCAGATAATGAGATGGCAATGAGGTGAATGAGCAGATAATGATATGGTAATGGGGCGAATGAGCAGATAATGAGATGGTAATGGGGCGAATGAGCAGATAATGATATGGTAATGAAGCGAATGAGCAGATAATGAGATGGTAATGGGGCGAATGAGCAGATAATGAGATGATAATGGGGCGAATGAGCAGATAATGAGATGGTAATGGGGCGAATGAGCAGGTAATGAGATGGTAATGGGGCGAATGAGCAGATAATGAGATGGTAATGGGGCGAATGAGCAGATAATGAGATGGTAATGGGGCAAATGAGCAGATAATGAGATGGTAATGGGGCGAATGAGCAGATAATGAGATGGTAATGGGGCGAATGAGCAGATAATGAGATGGTAATGGGGCGAATGAGCAGATAATGAGATGGTAATGGGGTGAATGAGCAGATAATGAGATGGTAATGGGGCGAATGAGCAGATAATGAGATGGTAATGGGGTGAATGAGCAGATAATGAGATGGTAATGGGGCAAATGAGCAGATAATGAGATGGTAATGGGGCGAATGAGCAGATAATGAGATGGTAATGGGGCGAATGAGCAGATAATGAGATGGTAATGGGTCGAATGAGCAGATAATGAGATGGTAATGGGAAGAGATGTAAATGTTCTTATGCTAACTGAGGCTATTTCACAGCAATTCCAAGTCATAGTCAGTTTATCCTGCTTACCTGCTCTTGTCACAGATGCAATATAAAAAGGAAAGCTTCACCAAAAGTATCAAAGTTGTAACAGGCAAAAATGCTATCTCGTGAGGTCAGCTTTGCTATTTCTAGGTCAGAATTCATTGTCTTGGCTGGGCCAAAGCCACTTGCACCTAGCAGTGCTTGCCCACTGTGAAGATGGAAATATAGGCAAAGGATTACTCATTATAACTTTGATAATCAGGAAATCCTTGATAGTTTTAGAGTGGACCGGGACATTTTAAGGGTCCTAGTGGGCAAGTTTGATGCCCAGAGGGGCAGTGGAGGAATGCGTGAAGTTTCTATTCCTGTGGACACCGAAGTATGTATAGCCCTCACTATACTTGCTTCTGTTTCCAGAGACAGACTGGGGACACCGTGGGGATTTCCCAGGCCTCTGCTTTGGGGATACTGAAGGAGTTCCTGAGTGCACTCTTGGCGTATGTGGATCAGTACATCTATTTCCCAGTGTCACCTCAGGAACAAGCTCGGGCTATGCATGCCTTTTATGGGATGGCACATTCCCTGAGGTACTCAGTGTGATAGATTGCACCCATGTTGCAATTAGTGCCCCTTCTGCTCCAGAGGGTGAACAGAGCCACAATAGGAAGTGCTTCCATTCCATCAACTGCCAGGTAGTGTGTGATGCAATGGGGTGCATCATGGATGTCTCTGCCCAGCATCCTGTCAGTGCACATGATCCCCATAACTGGCACACTAACTCACCCTACTGCGTCTTCATGCACTGTAGGATGCCCAGTTCTCATCTCACTGGCAAATGGAAACTTTTTGAAGTCCATATTTATTAATGTTTAAGGTATATTAATCTTTATTTTCTTATGTTGTCTTCCCCTTTTTGAAGTCCATATTTATGAATGTTAAAGGCATATTAATTTTTATTTCCTTATGTTGTCTCCCCTTTTTGAAGTCCATATTAATTACTGTTAAAGGTATATTAATCTTTATTTTTTTATGTTGTCTTCCCCCTTTTGAAGTCCATATTTATTAATGTTAAAGGAATATTAATCTTTATTTTCTTATGTTGTCTTCCCCTTTTTGAAGTCCATATTTATTAATGTTTATTAATCTTTATTTTCTTATGTTGTCTTCCCCTTTTTGAAGTCTATATTTATTAATGTTAAAGGTATATTAATCTTTATTTTCTTATGTCTTCCCCTTTTTGAAGTCCATATTTATTAATGTTAAAGGTATATTCATCTTTATTTTCTTATGTCATCCCCTTTTTGAAGTCCATATTTATTAATGTTAAAGGCATATTAATCTTTATTTTCTTATCTTGTCTTCCCCTTTTTGAAGTCCATATTTATTAATGTTAAAGGTATAATAATCTTTATTTTCTTATGTTGTCTTCCCATTTTGAAGCCCATATTTATTAATGTTAAAGGTATATTAATCTTTATTTTCTTATCTTGTCTTCCCCATTTTGAAGTCCATATTTATTAATGTTAAAGGTATAATAATCTTTATTTTCTTATGTTGTCTTCCCCTTTTTGAAGTCCATATTTATTAATGTTTATTAATCTTTATTTTCTTATGTTGTCTTCCCCTTTTTGAAGTCCATATTTATTAATATTTATTAATCTTTATTTTTTTATGTTGTCTTCCCCTTTTAGAAGTCCATATTTATTAATGTTAAAGGTATATTAATCTTTATTTTCTTATCTTGTCTTCCCCTTTTTGAAGTCCATATTTATTAATGTTTATTAATGTTTATTTTCTTATGTTGTCTTCCTTTTTTGAAGTCCATATTTATTAATGTTAAAGGTATATTAATCTTTATTTTCTTATGTTGTCTTCCCCTTTTTGAAGTCCATATTTATTAATGCTAAAGCTATATTAATCTTTATTTTCTTGTCTTGTCTTCCCCTTTTTGAAGTCCGTATTTATTAATGTTAAAGGTATATTAATCTTTATTTTCGTATGATGTCTTCCCCTTTTTGAAGTCCATATTTATTAATGTTTATTAATCTTTATTTTCTTATGTTGTCTTCCCCTTTTTGAAGTCCATATTTATTAATGTTAAAGGTATATTAATCTTTATTTTCTTATGTTGTCTTCCCCTTTTTGAAGTCCATATTTATTAATGTTAAAGGTATATTAATCTTTATTTTCTTATGTTGTCTTCCCCTTTTTGAAGTCCATGTTTATTAATTTTTATTAATCTTTATTTTCTTATGTTGTTTTCCCCTTTTTGACGTCCATAATTATTAACGTTAAAGGTATATTAATCTTTATTTTCTTATGTTGTCTTTCCCTTTTTGAAGTCCATATTTATTAATGTTAAAGTTATATTAATCTTTATTTTCTTATGTTGTCTTCCCCATTTTGAAGTCCATATTTATTAATGTTAAAGGTATATTAATCTTTATTTTCTTATGTTGTCTTCCCCTTTTTGAAGTCCATATTTATTAATGTTTATTAATCTTTATTTTCTTATGTTGTCTTCCCCTTTTTGAAGTCCATATTTATTAATGTTAAAGGTATATTAATTTTTATTTCCTTATGTTGTCTCCCTTTTTTGAAGTCCATATTTATTACTGTTAAAGGTATATTAAGCTTTATTTTTTTATGTTGTCTTCCCCCTTTTGAAGTCCATATTTATTAATGTTAAAGGAATATTAATCTTTATTTTCTTATGTTGTCTTCCCCTTTTTGAAGTCCATATTTATTAATGTTTATTCATCTTTATTTTCTTATCTTGTCTTCCCATTTTTGAACTCTATATTTATTAATGTTAAAGGTATATTAATCTTTATTTTCTTATGTCTTCCCCTTTTTGAAGTCCATATTTATTAATGTTAAAGGTATATTAATCTTTCTTTTCTTATGTCGTCCCCTTTTTGAAGTCCATATTTATTAATGTTAAAGGTATATTAATCTTTATTTTCTTATCTTGTCTTCCCCTTTTCGAAGTCCATATTTATTAATGTTAAAGGTATAATAATCTTTATTTTCTTATGTTGTCTTCCCGTTTTGAAGTCCATATTTATCAATGTTAAAGGTATATTAATCTTTATTTTCTTATGTTGTCTTCCCCTTTTTGAAGTCAATATTTATTAATGTTAAAGGTATATTAATCTTTATTTTCTTATGTTGTCTTCCCCTTTTTGAAGTCCATATTTATTAATGTTTATTAATCTTTATTTTCTTATGTTGTCTTCCCCTTTTTGAAGTCCATATTTATTAATATTTATTAATCTTTATTTTCTTATGTTGTCTTCCCCTTTTTGAAGTCCATATTTATTAATGTTAAAGGTATATTAATCTTTATTTTCTTATCTTGTCTTCCCCTTTTTGAAGTCCATATTTATTAATGTTTATTAATGTTTATTTTCTTATGTTGTCTTCCTTTTTTGAAGGCCATAGTTATTAATGTTAACGGTATATTAATCTTTATTTTCTTATGTTGTCTTCCCCTTTTTGAAGTCCATATTTAATAAAGTTAAAGGTATATTAATCTTTATTTTCTTATCTTGTCTTCCCCTTTTTGAAGTCCATATTTATTAATGTTAAAGGTATAATAATCTTTATTTCCTTATCTTGCCTTCCACTTTTTTTAGTCCATATTTATTAATGTTTATTAATCTTTATTTTCTTATATTGTCTTTCCCTTTTTGAAGTCCATATTTATTAATGTTTATTAATCTTTATTTTCTTATGTTGTCTTCCCCTTTTTGAAGTCCATATTTATTAATGTTAAAGGTATATTAATCTTTATTTTCTTATGTTGTCTTCCCCTTTTTGAAGTCCATATTTATTAATGTTAAAGGTATATTAATCTTTATTTTCTTATGTTGTCTTCCCCTTTTTGAAGTCCATGTTTATTAATTTTTATTAATCTTTATTTTCTTATGTTATTTTCCCCTTTTTGACATAATTATTAACGTTAAAGGTATATTAATCTTTATTTTCTTATGTTGTCTTCCCCTTTTTGAAGTCCATATTTATTAATGTTAAAGTTATATTAATCTTTATTTTCTTATGTTGTCTTCCCCTTTTTGAAGTCCATATTTATTAATGTTAAAGGTATACTAATCTTTATTTTCTTATGTTGTCTTCCCCTTTTTGAAGTCCATATTTATTAATGTTTATTAATCTTTATTTTATTATGTTGTCTTCCCCTTTTTGAAGTCCATATTTATTAATGTTAAAGGTATATTAATCTTTCTTTTCTTATGTCTTTCCCTTTTTGAAGTCCATATTTATTAATGTTAAAGGTATATTAATCTTTATTTTCTTATGTTGTCTTCCCCTTTTTTGAAGTCCATATTTATTAATGTTAAAGGTATATTAATTTTTATTTTCTTATGTTGTCTTCCCTTTTTTGAAGTCCATATTTATTACTGTTTATTAATCTTTATTTTCTTATGTTATCTTCCCCTTTTTGAATTCCATATTTATTAATATTGATTTATCTTTATTTTCTTATGTTGTCTTCCCCTTTTTGAAGTCCATATTTATTAATGTTAAAGGTATATTAATCTTTATTTTCTTATCTTGTCTTCCCCTTTTTGAAGTCCACATTTATTAATGTTTATTAATGTTTATTTTCTTATGTTGTCTTCCTTTTTTGAAGTCCGTATTTATTAATGTTAAAGGTATATTAATCTTTATTTTCTTATGTTGTCTTCCCCTTTTTGAAGTCCATATTTATTAATGTTAAAGGTATATAAATCTTTATTTTCTTATCTTGTCTTCCCTTTTTGAAGTCCATATTTATTAATGTTAAAAGTATATTAATCTTTATTTTATTAGCTTGCCTTCCCCTTTTATAAGTCCATATTTATTAATGTTCATTAATCTTTATTTTCTTATATTGTCTTTCCCTTTTTGAAGTCCATATTTATTAATTTGAAAGGTATATTAATCTTTATTTTCATATGTCTTCCCCTTTTTGAAGTCCATATTTATTAATGTTTATTAATCTTTATTTTCTTATGTTGTCTTCCCTTTTTTGAAGTCTATATTTATTAATGTTTATTAATCTTTATTTTCTTATGTTGTCTTCCCTTTTTTGAAGTCCATATTTATTAATGTTAAAGGTATATTAATTTTTATTTTCTTATGTTGTCTTCCCCTTTTTGAAGTCCATGTTTATTAATTTTTATTAATCTTTATTTTCTTATGTTGTCTTCCACTTTTTGAAGTCCATAATTATTAATGTTAAAGGTATATTAATCTTTATTTTCTTATGTTGTCTTCCATTTTTTGAAGTCCATATTTATTAATGTTAAAGTTATATTAATCTTTATTTTCTTGTGTTGTCTTCCCCTTTTTGAAGTCCATATTTATTAATGTTTATTAATCTTTATTTTCTTATATTGTCTTTACCTTTTTGAAGTCCATATTTATTAATGTTAAAGGTATATTAATCTTTATTTTCGTATGATGTCTTCCCCTTTTTGATGTCTATATTTATTAATGTTTAGTAATCTTTATTTTCTTATGTTGTCTTCCCCTTTTTGAAGTCCATATTTATTAATGTTAAAGGTCTATTAATCTTTATTTTCGTATGTTGTCTTCCCCTTTTTGAAGTCCATATTTATTAATGTTAAAGGTATATTAATCTTTATTTTCTTATGCTGTCTTCCCTCTCCTTTTTCTCTTTTTGTAAGAGAATGCTGGGTATCCACTGGAGCCATGTCTCATGACGCCAATGAGAAATCCATCTGGAGCTGTGGAGGAAAAATCGAATACATCTCTGTCTGAAATCCGTATTGTGATTGAGAGAGTGTTTGGCCTCCTGAAGAGCTGTTTCAGGTGCCTGGATGAGTCTGGGGGTCTTCTGTATGACCCAGCTACTGAGTGTAGGATATTCACTGCTTGTTACATTCTGCATAATTATGCACCAGTCTGGTGGTGAAGTAACCCATGCTCTCACTGCAGCTCCCAGCTGTAGTCCATTACGACTAGTGATGACCAGATGTTAACAATAGTAACAAATCCCATGGGTCAGGCTCAAGCATGGCATATAGCTACACAGGTTAAGAGGCAGTGTCTAGTCCAGAACTATGGACCAGGACATTCAAGTTAGTGTTTCCTTTTAAAAATAACAAAAAAAAGCATATAGTATAACTCCAATAATCAAGGAACCTCAATCCTCACCACTGGCAACAGTGAAGGATGTACACACTGGAGGATGACAAGTACACACACAGTAAAGTACAATTTCCCTTAAGAGCACACAGAGATGACAGTCAGTCTGAGGCTGGTTTCTCCCTTTTTCTCCAAATCCCCAAATAAGACTCCCACTATCACAGCTACAGGGTTAAGATCTCAGCTGAGTGGCCAAGCTAAGACCTCCAGATCCCTCTCTGTCCAACCAGTGCTTTGTATCTCTGCCCAAGTAGCTGATACACACACACACACCGTGAGATTTGATTGATATACAATCGCACACACACCTGGAAAGGGCTGGCGCAGGTTTACTAGCCTATAAGGTAGTACCAGCTGCCACCAGCCACCCTTACAAAGGGTGTCCAATCCTACTGTGTAATATTACTATTAATCCAAATGGTAGCCTGACCAAGACTTTCAAGGCTATTTAGGAGTGGCCTGTACAGTGTCACCAAATACATATGCAAGTACTCTAAAAGCTTAAATATGTCTCACAAATATCAGCCACAAAGATAGGTTTAAATATATTTAATAATAAATAATAAAAGAACAAGACAATACTCAGAAAACAAACACAGTTACTTCAGAGTTCAAAATCGCAGAAAATATTTTAAAACAACATTGCAGGACAGTCTCAAATAAATACAGAAAACATCTAAACTAATCTTTACTATATTCCTCTCTATATCTAAAAGAGATACTATGCCCTAAGTTTTACAAGCAAGTGCAGATGTGATGATGATGGATGTTTCCAGGTCAAAGACAAAATACAAAACTCTCTGAGTCTCTCTCTGAGTTCTTAAATTAATAATAAACATTACTGCTGGGTTATAGGCCATGGTGGTGCAGCAGTTAGCATTGTCGCCTCACAGCAAGAGGCTCTCCGGTTCGATGCTCAGCTGGAACTCCTTCTGTGCGGAGTCTGCATGTCCTCCCTATGGTAGAGTGAACTTTAAAGACATGCAGGTAGGTGTGTGTGTGTGTGTGTGTGTGTGTGTGTGTGTGTGTGTGTGTGTGTGTGTGTGTGTGTGTGTGAGTGGGTGTGCCTTCTTTGAAGGTTGGGCGCCGAGCTGGCAACTTCACACCATAAAAATCCACTGCCAATCATAAGCGGACTGGTGATCCACTGTGGTGACCCCTAACAGGGAAAAGCTGAAAGACATTACTTTTACTGCTGGGTTAGCTTGGATGACACCACTCTTTGTCACCTAATTTTAGTTCCCAGGCTAAATGAATACTAACAGAATTTTAACATCTCTGTGTGAGAAGTACATATCTCTCAGAAATTTGCAGAACTTGAAAGTCATAAAACAATAAAACACTTTTACATTTGAAACCTAGTAATTATTTCTGTTTCAAGACGATACAAAAATTCTAGCTCTAGACATTGTGTCTGCTGCTGAACTGAAACTGAGAGATAACACAATCGTAAAACACTTTAAACTTATTTTCTTGAAGTTTTGCAAATTAATTCTGTATGTTCCAGCTTCAGCTATTAAAACATACATTTACACAGGTACATAGTTTATATACATTCCTGTTCTTTTCAAGCAGGGTACACTGTGGACACATTCTTGAAGCTCAGTACTGTACAAACCCTGTTCAACACACAGTTCTGCACCAGTAGTTTAATATACACATAACATATAGTTCTCTTGCATTTGTAAGACAAGCATATGTATCATGTTGATATTCCCAAATGACATATGATTATTTACAAAATTCCAGATATCTGGGTTGGCAGTATTTCCTTCTGTTACATTTCTATAAAAATCATATTAATATTCATAAATGACACAGACTTATTTACAAAATTCCAGCTAGCTGAGCTGGCAGCATTTCGGTTTGTCACAGATGCATGCAGTGATACATGTGGGCTATGCTTTGTGGTACTTGGTCTACTGTCACTGCCCGCCTGATATTCTCTCTAATCCTAAAATATATATATATTTTATTGTTAGCTGTTTGCCTGAGTGCTCACTGATTCCTGTGCAGTGATGCTGAAAGGCAACAAGTCAGTAAATAACTCAACAGCTGCTCATGTTGTTTTTAATAACTGTTTTTTTATTGTTTATTTAATATTCAGTATAAACAGGCACTGTCAGCAGTGATAAAATGTAACTTTCACATTCAATTTATCTGTAAAGAATAATGTTATACTGTACATCACATCAGATGTCTTTCTTATTGTGATCTAAAATATTAATGGGGTTAGAATCTCTCTTCATTTGTGCAGTCATGAGGCATGTATGTAGTTAACTACTGACAGGCCCGGTGATGGTACAACAACACATTTCCTACTGATAGGTCTGGTGGTGGTACAACAACACATCTCCTATCATTAGACCCGGTGATGGTACAACAACACATCTCCTACTGATAGGTCTGGTGATGGTACAACAACACATCTTTTACTGATAGGCCTGGTGATGGTACAACAACACGTCTCCTATTGTTAGGCCCGGTGATGGTACAACACATCTACTGATAGGCCTGGTGATCGTACAAAAACACATCTCCTACTGAGAAGCCTGGAGATGATGCAACTGGTCTGCAGGATGGGCTACCATGAGAACTGTAAGGAGAGTTAGTCCAATAGTGTGACCTAGATATCCTGCCAGTGAACTGACAGTGCATGATTTTTATATCAGATCATGTTTTTGTATGTTTTAATTACCAAAAACATGGATGGTACCTTGGAAACACAGGCATTCCACAAATTTTCTGAATACAATTCCCTCCTACATACGTCTAGCCATCATCCACCACATGTCATTCAGAATATACCTAAGTCTCAGTTTATGAGAATTAAATGCATCTGTTCTGGCAGTGACAGATATGAACATCACAAAATGGACATGGTCCAGAGATTTAAAGAACAGGGATACAAACCAGGTGTGATTACAATGGCCTGCAGAGAGGTCAGTGGTATGGCCAGACAGGAATTGTTAGAATATAAATGTAAGGTTAATGAGACTTTCTCCGTTAGATTAATTACTACATATGGGCGTTACACAGGCATTTTCTGTGATGTTGTACAACAAAATTGGAACATCTTACAGGCAGATGAAAAAGTTAGGGCCTTGATTCAGGACAGATGCAAATTTGGATTTAGGAGGGGTAGGACATTATCATCTCACTTTAATCATTACAAGTTGGTAACCCGGGCGGTAGCTGCCAATATACAGTCAACGCTTATGGGTGATGTACTTCAGGGTTGTTACAGTTGTGGTCATTGTGTTCACTGTAATAGATTAAATCAGATCAAAATGTTTACCAGTCGTAATACCAGTCAGGTTTATGACATCAAATTTTTTGCCAATTGTTCATCTGACTGGGTAATATATTTAGTTACATGTTCATGCTCGGCCTTTTATGGGGGCCAAACATCCAGGCCTGTGAAATTTAGGATCAGTCAGCATCTAAGTGACATCAAATTGAAAAAGTACACAAATGCATTATACAAACATGTGGTTAATCATCCTTCAGCATCTTTTAGATTCACTATCATTGATATTATTAAGGGGGACAGAACAAACAAAATTGGCTGGCACAACATATTAAATAATAAAGAAAAAAGATGGATTATAAAGCTAGGTGCTTTAATTTCACCTGGGCTAAATGAAGTTTTGTGAGCAGCCAATGGGTATTTCTTTTTTATGGATGGGAGGGTATATAAGGAGTGTGGATGCTTTGTTTTGGTTACACTGAGGAAGGCTTGAAATGTATGCCGAAACCGGTATGTCTGTGATAACTTTATAATAAAGTTACACTCTACACATCTTGTGCTGGCTTTTGTTTTTGGAAGACCTGGAACATGAGGTCCTCCTAGGTGTAGATGACCATTGGCATGGCCTCTCAGAATGTGCTATGATTGCTCACTGTGAGTGCTGACATTGTTGTGTTGACACCCAGTGTTAATATCATGTGATCTTCTCCCACATGTCTGAACAGCTCCCCATCCCCTTCCCCTGTATAATTGAGTCCGACTTGACTCTGGTATGTCCTAACCAGTGTACAAATGAAAGCTGTAACTGATGCCTGGTGTTTCAACATGCTTCATTTTCATTAGCTGCTGATGTACAAGGCTGACCTAATAATAACAAATTGTGATATGTTTAAATACAGCACTGTTTGTGATCATTAAATGTGTGTACTTTAACCTTCAGGAGTGGATGAATGCAGATGCTGCTGCAGACTTTGGTACGATGGAATAATGCCCATACCATCTCTAATTATTGCAGTTTCACCATCTTCTGTATTATACTCATTATCTGGCATTAACTTAACAAGATTCAGAGGCTCTCTCCCACCGTAGTGGTGCTGAAAATTGCATTGTGCCTGGCCTTGCTTCTAGATGCCCCACCATATCATTCGTCCTTTTTTTGCACTGTGCCAGATATCTGTTTGTGCCTCAAACTGCATTCATTTTTAACAAGTACTTGGTTCCATGCTTTTCCTCTTCTTGGTGTGTCTGCGCTCCCCTTTATCAAACAGCAATTTGCCAGATGTCCTAAGTACTGCCATGGGTACATGATTTTCTTCATAGCTAAAGTTATTGTGTCTGTGCCTGGATCCCTTATTTTCCATCTGTACTATACAGGAAAAAACAGAAAATGAGGGCTACTGTCAGATATTTTGCCGAAGTACTTTCTGCATCACATCAGTAGTTATAGTGTAAACCACTAGCATGCTATTCCTGCCACCAGCACAACTACATAAATAACCTAGCACAACTGTGATTTCAAAGAGCACAACTTCAGAGTTTTCATTAAAAAATTGCAGCCCTGTCTGCCACTGACAGGTACTCTTCCATCACTGATGTTAGTAAAGCAACAGGTTTGCTACACACCTGTACACACCTGTATTTCTGTCTTATGTACAATAAACATGGTCAAGTTCAATAGCAAGGTCTAAACTGCATGGAGAATAACAACAATTTTTTGTTCAGTTATTGCATTTTCTAAGTATAGAACCTTATGTCAAACAACTTGCAAACAGTTCCCAATAATAAAACATTCATTCAATGTAAAAGCACAATACAGTTCAAAATGTATTGCAATTGACCTTTAAAACACCATGACAGGAACTGCTAATTGCCCTGTTAATGATTATTACTTATTTTATAAAGTTGCTCTTACTTTTGAATGTCTGAGGTATCCTAAATAATTTCCTATCTATTTCTACTACTCTCAAATCAGTATGATGCAGTTCAGCCTTGCTGCATAAATTCAGGCTGATTTACTCATTTAGTATGCAAATTAGGCTAATTTATATGCATGTCTATGAATTGGGTCTATATTATGTTATCGAATACTAATGTATTTGAAAACGTAATAGTGGACTCATAAATGTCAAAGTCGTAAAACGTCGAACATTTACAAAAAATACAAAAATACACCCAAGCAAACCATTTATACACTGTCAGCAGGGGAGCAAGCCCCCCTGCATCCCCCACACCCACCGCTACTTAACTATACCAACTCCGAGATCGCCATACAGTGCAGACAATGGAAAACTTCCATTTCCACACTGTACGGAGATCTCCATTGAAATGTTCGAAGTTTTACAACTTCAACATTTATGGGTCAACTATTACATTTTCAAATACATTAGTATTCGATAACATAATACACACCGTATGAATTGTGGTATAACACAAACATGACACAAAGTTCACTGACATAGTGCTGATTTTCACCGATTATGAATGCAGGTGACATTCTACATGAACGAGTCTGAGAAGACTTTATTGTGTAGCAATCGTTTACTCCACAGTACTCTGCAGCAATGCCAAACAGTTCACAAATACATGCTGCTTGGCCAAACTAGCTAATGTACAGATATACTGGTAAAATTCAAAATGGAGTCATCTGAATGTGAGTTTGCAATGACTGTGAATGTTAATCTCTGGCCATCCAGTTCTGTGTGTCCCACCCTAACAAGTATTACATATACAAAAGTCCTAAAAATATATACAAAAGTCCTTAAATACTTCCTCACACTAGTATTGACATTTATTTCTCCACTACCTATTAATAAAATAAAGAAAAAATGAAGATAAAAAGATAGGTCACACATGAATGCATGAAACCAAATGCACACAACTACACTCCTGGATTACCCTCCATTCCCCACACATCCTAACCCTATCTGAAACATGGTTAAAGCCCCACATCTCAAACTCTGAAATCCTTCACCCATTACAATATCTACTGGCAAGACAGAATGGTTAGGAAAGGTGGTGGTGTCACCATGATGTACTCTGAACACCTCAGTCTATCTCCACAACCCATAACCCATCGAAATTTCCACACTGCTGAACTACTTATCCTAAACTGTCACCTTAACCCACAAAATAAATTTGCCTTAGCTGTTATGTATATCCCACGAGGTAGTAATATTCCCATCCTCAAATCCATAGTCTCATAACTATCACTCAATATCAGCTATGAAACTATTCTGTTAGGAGACGTTAACTTCAGCTGACTAAAACTATCTACAACCAGCCCAGCTCTCACCATCAAGCTACGTGGCTTTCATCAGCTACTTACTACACCTACTAGATTCAATAAAAATAATATTAGCAGCTCCACTCTTGACTGGATACTAACAACTGACCCTACCCTGAATCAAAACCCTACTACCCTACCAGACTTCCTTAGGGACCACCTTCCTATCTGAGTTCTTAGGCACGCTGTTCAGATACCTAAATACCATCTCTACAAAGATTGTCGCAATCTCTCCGCTTTTAAAAGTAAGGTCTTTAATCACATGCTAAACACTATAGACTGGTCTATTCTTAACACATCCCTCTAAATGATGCTGTCCTTCATTTCAAACACACTTTTCTCTCCATCCTTGACTCCCTAGCACCTGTCAGAAAAGTAAGAATCAAAACAATCCACACCCCCTGGCTCTCAAAAGATACACTCACTCTTAGAAAAAAGAGACAGCACCTTGAAACAATGGAATAAAATTAAATCACTTTCTCTTCTCCAAATCTATAAACGACTACATAATCTGCTTAGAAACACATCAATACAGTTAAGAAAAAATTCTATTCCTATGCCCTACTCACCCAAAAGTCTAACCCCCAAAAATTCTGGCACTCTATTAATAAGATTCTACACCCAGGCAACCCTTCTACTCCCAACCTCTACACCCCTTGAAACTGCCACTCTTCTAAATTCATACTTCATGAATCTATTCACAAACTCACCCACAATGGTCAGAACAATAGACACACACCCCCCAGTCCACATCTCACCAATACTTCCTCTTTCACACTTGACTCCATCCTGACATCTGACATCAAATCTCTCCTGCTTAAGCTGAAGCCATGTTTCCCCTCTTCTGACAACCCCCTCCCTTTATTAAACTAGTCACTCAGTCAATAGCCTACCCCATCTCTATCCTGATCAATAGAGCTATTCAAGAATCCATCTTCCCAGATACATAAAAATCATTCTTTATCACTCCATTACACAAGGGAGGCAACAGCAATGAACCATCAAACTACAGACCTATTATTATCCTCTCACTGCTATCTAAACACCTTGAAAAATCCATTCACAAACAGCTTATTAAGTATCTTCTAGATAATAACCTCCTAACCCCTATGCAACATGGCTTCGGACCCCATCATAGTACATCCACTGCCCTACTGTCCTTTACTCAAACTGTTGCTGAAGCCATGGACAAAAA
The DNA here is from genome assembly GCF_019279795.1 of Protopterus annectens. NCBI lineage: Eukaryota > Metazoa > Chordata > Ceratodontiformes > Protopteridae > Protopterus > Protopterus annectens. The sequence continues at coordinate 364,228,029 of NC_056744.1, read as the reverse complement.
TGTACTAGTTTCTTGCCTCTTTCTTGACCTTTCTAAAGCATTCAGTACCGTATCACACTCCAAACTTCTTGATAAACTATCACAACTCATCTTATCTGCCTCTACTATTAAATGGCCCACTAGCTATCTCACTAATAGACAACAATCAGTGCGAAGGCAAGCTACCTGCTCCCCTTACTTACCAATCCAAACTGGGGTGCTTCAAGGCTCGATTCTGGGCCCTTTACTGTTTAATATTTACAGAAATCTACTGCATACTTCCTGTACAGCATCCTCCGTGATACAATATGTGGACAACTCTACCCTTATTACCTGCTCTGACAGTTTCTCTAACCTCCTCTCTACTACTCAACCTAGATTCCTATCTATATAAAAATGGCTAACTGACAAATAACTAATTCTAAACCCCCCAAAAAAAACAAAGCTACTACTTTTATTTCCAAAAACCCTCTCTAACCTCAAATCGACCTTCATCATTTTTTCTCTCAACAATACCGTCATACAACCTGACCCACATACTAAACATCTAGGTGTTACTATAGATGACCACTTAAAATGTTATACCTATATTCAGCACTGTATTAAAAAGACCAATCAAAAACTCAGTCTACTTTACAGACATAAAAAATACCTAGCCTCTGACTCTAGGCAGAAACTAGCTCAGGCTTTCCTCCTTCCATGTCTACTTTATGCCTCCCCCATCTTTTCACATCTACAATCTACCTTTCTGGCTAAACTGTGTCAGTCATACTATAGTGTTACAAGATTTGCTAGTAACCGACCCTACAGATCTCATCACTGAATTGCACTAAAGCAACTCCAGTGGCTTGACATCCCCCAGCAACTGCTTCACTCCCAGCTGCAAATAACTCATACTCTGCTCTTAAAACCCCTTTCCTGTTCTACTCTATCCTCACTGATATTACATTATACCCCTCCCAGAACTCTCCACAGCTCTGGCCAGCTCCTTCTGGATACCTATAAACCAAACAAAAACACTGGTAAATGTCTTTACAAATATAGTATTTCCCATGCATGCAACAAACTCCCCCTTAACATCAGATCCATTTCTAACATAAATCTCCTTAAATTCAAACTTAAAACTTTTCTCCTAAATGTCAACACCTGTCAATGCAATGATCCAACTTAAATCCCACCTTACCACCTTACTACCTTTCACACTTTTAACAACCACCTATTGCAAGTGTCTTATCTCATTGGCATCTCTTTCTCTTTTTGTTGATTAAAAAAAAATTCTAACTTTTGTACTGCATGTTATGCACATTAGTGTAATGTTTATGTAAACTTCATCCTCAGGCCTTTTGTAAATTTCTAATGTTCTCATGTAAAGCACATCATTCGACTGTTTGCATAAAACTTCATTGTCAGATGTTTTTCTTTATGTAACTTTGTAATAACTGTCTGGAGCTTTTCTCCTTGAGTCTCCATTGAAAACAAGCCACTAGCTCAGTTGGACTAACCCGGTTAACAAATGACAAATAAATAAATAAAATAAATAAATGCAGACATACGAAAAAATGTAAAAATGTTATGAAGAAATATTACTGGCAACACCTAATTAATTTAGATAAAGCTAGACATTATCTATTAGTAATTGTGTACTCGGGTAAAGTGTTTACCTTTAAGAAAAAAACAGGGTGTGACAAAGTATTTGTGTTATGCCAAACCTGTCAATGTTATCAATACCTGGTCTAATAACCATGCTAGCGAAAAAGGGTTTGACCAAGGTGATGCCACGCCCCATAGGGGGTGGTTCTGACCCTGGTTACTACTTTCCTCTCCATACTTTCCTCATTGTGGTTCTGGGTCTTCGAATGATGACAGCACCTATGACGGCATGAGGTTGTGCTCTTAGCAGGTCTGAGAAAGAGTCTCTAATCATGCTCTACCTTTTGCATGACTCATACCTGGAGATGATCTAGGTGTCCACACATATCATCACTTGGAAAAAAAATCGATATCTAGCAGGAGTTGGGTGATCACCTCTCAAACCTGACAGGTTTAACCTGCTCCAGTCAACAGTGCCATCACAGGTATGATGACTTGTAAAAGCATAGCGCTCACTAGCTGGCTGAGTAGATTGATCAGGTTTAGGTGAGAAAGCCAGAGTTGTACAGTAATGTACAATTTTTAATCTATATATAGCTGCATATTAATATCTATAGATAAAGATATAGATATTGATACAGATAGTTTTAGATATGTGTGTGTGTGTGTGTGTGTGTGTGTGTGTGTGTGTGTGTGTGTGTGTGTGTGTATATTTTATATATATATATATATATATATATATATATATATATATATATATATATATATATATATATATATATATATATATATATATATATATATATATATTCAAAATTGGCTTACTTAGTGTTAAACCAACACCAGGTGTCCCAATTACAATTTCTTAGTCCAGGTTCACAAAAATGTATCCAAACCCAGGATAACAAAAACGTTTTAATCGAAAAATATTTTAAGTAACAACAGTGCAACAGAATAAAAATGGTTAAGCACTTTCGACCCTAACTAATCTCAGGAATTCATCAGAACCATAAAATGTGCATAGAACCTGGTTTAAATTATATGTTCAATAAAATCGCATGTTCTAAGCCATCCAATAAAAATTGCGTAAAAGCAACTAAGACATGCAATAAAACAAATGTAAACCTATTTTTGTGTGTAAAATCACAAATTAATAATGAATAATGACATATATACATATGCAAAAAGTAAAAAGTCAAAGTTTATAATGAAGCCTAACAACCCTTAAACTATAATTTTGCAACTCTAAGTTTAAACACTGGAGCAACAGAGATTTGTTTGTTAGCCTAATCTGTTAGAAGCATTCAATCTTAGCTGCCAAATCGATTCTCTGTATTCTGTCCTGGTTTCCCAGGAGTCACCACATAGTTGTATGGGACCACTTCCAATAAACCAAAGCTAAATTTTGAAGAAATATACACCTGTGTGTGTTTAAACAAACCATTATATTTATTATTAAAATGCTGATATATTCTTTTTCTAAACAGCCTTTCAGTTTTCACTACATAGTAATTAGAACATCCCTCACACAATGTCATGTAAATAATACCCTTAGAGGTACAATTATCAGAAGCTAAAGCAATTTTATATGGACAAAAGTGCTTAACCATTTTTATTGTGTTGCACTGCTGTTACTTCAAATATTTTTTGATTAAAACATTTTTGTTATCCTAGGTTTGGATACATTTTTTGTGGACCTGGACTAACAAATTGTAAGTAGGATAGCCAATCTTGGTTTAACACTATGTGAGCTGCTTTTGTGTTTTTAATTTATGGTTTTGGCTGCACGTTCACATGCTGTTCAGATTTGGTGTATATGTATATATAAAATACAACAGGGAGGTAGAAAAAATTGTACAAGTACATGTACTTCAACAGTCAGATATTTTAGCCTGCAAATATGTACTTGAGGTGACATTCTGAAATGTATTAAGAAAAAAAATACCATTTCTTGTAATCGGACATCTACCTGTTCATGACAGAGAGAAAATGCTCCTGTCACCTATTAAGAGGTTACAGTAATAAATAAAAATATCAGTAAAGAAAATGAAATTAATAATCTGTCCAGATAACTCTAAACTTATTAGTAATGCTTAGTGCATGTTGTTGGTCTTTTCGGCTTTTCCCAGTTGGGGGTCGCCACAGCAGAACTCCGGTCCGCTAATGATTGGCAGTAGATTTTTATGGTGCCGAGTTGCCAGCCCGACATCCAACCTTCAGCGAAGGCATGCCCATTCATGCATGTCTTTCGGAGGCCACTCAACCGTGGGGAGGACATGTAGACTCCACACAGAAGGCACTCCAGTCAAGAATTGAACAGGAGAACCTCTTGCTGTGAGGCAACAACGCTACCGCTGTACCACCGTGGCTTTTATGCTTAGTGCATGTAATACAGTTAAAAATAAACTTGCAGTTACAGATATAAAGAATTTTGTAGCATTGCATTGCATTGAAAAAGTTGTAAGACCTTTTTGAATTATTACAGAAAAGACAGGTTTTGTGAGAGGTAATTAAATATAAGTAAAAGAACTATTGAACTTAATTGTTCATAAGTATTTCTTGCTGCACATACAATATCGCTGAAATGGCACTCCCCACACCCTAGCTGGACCAACTGTGGGGGAGGGGAGTGGGGATTCGTTTGTTTTAATGATAAGCAGCACATACCCTTTCTGAGAACAAGCTGATCTGATGCTGTCAATTTTCATTTTCTCCTCAGCTGATGTGTTCTGATCCAATGCTAGCATTTGTCTAGGCCATTGCTAAAGCTCATGGCAAACTAAAACTCTTGAGCTAGGTCTTAACCATAAAGCACCAATGCTAAGTTACCTCAGTCTTGTTTGCAGCTTAATGTGAAAGATGTGGTTCACCTAAACTTTTGAGCAATTATAGGATGTCTGTTATTTTTTTATTTCTAAGGTTTTCTGCTACTTTAAATGTTTTTTTTTTTGTCCCTTACCCTGTCATTGACTTAACGACTTTAAAAATCCATTTATTAACTTTTTCTTTCATTTAAAATTATGGATAGTGTGTACACTGTGAAATTCTTTAGTGAAATATGTTTTATGGATTACTGTTATCTTCACTGAATGTAGTTCTTGTATACCATTGCTGGTATTCTGTTTTATCTTAAAAATAAAAGAGAAAATCTAGTTCCTTTAGTTTTGTGGTAATTCTGACTTGTTGATGTTTTTCGTGTTTCACTGTTGCAGTCATTACATTTGGGAATCCTGCTGGCAGGTTGCCCTCAGTCAGCCTGAATTCCAAAGTCCTGGGTCCTGCGTCGGCTGCTGTCACCCCTTCCCTGACGTCAGGTCATCAGGGGTATAAAAGATGCGGCCGACACCATTTTCCCAGTCTTTCTTGCCACGTAGTGTCCGAAGCAGAAGCAGTTCGCAAATGCCGGTCAGCCGACTCCTGAGATTTTCATGCTCGAGTTTCAGATCCGAAGTCTTCAATAAAGCTAAATACCCCATTGGGGAAACTTTTTTCTTGCTCAGGACTGATGTCAGAAAAAGTAAATAATTGTATTTCTTGTGGAAAGCAAATACCTCATAAGGATTTTCATTCTTACTGTATTCCTTGACTAGGCCCTGATCACGTTTCTGGTTGTCAGTTTTGTACTAGATTTAACCAACGCACTATTAAGCATTGGTATGATTTTGCTTTAAACTATTTTGGACACCAGTTTAATTATCCAGAAATGTCTTCGGATAGCCATCCGACTACCGGAGTTCACAAAACACGCAAAGAAAATGAGAGAGATAGACAACTGATGCCCAAAACCGACGACGAAGCTTCTCCTAAGCCAGTTGCTGGTTCACAGGTTCTCAATGAGGCGCTTTCACAGCCCCTGACACCCACTACTTTAGAGTCGCAGGCCGCTACCGACTCCCACATGGAGTTGGCCATGCCACTGGAAACTCAAGGTATTGGAGCCTCGGATACTATTCCTTCAGATGGGTCCGGAGCTGCTGAGCAGGCACCGGCTTCTGAGGGTGTATTCAGACCTAAACATCTTTACATTAAACTGACTTCAGCTTCAAAGGCAAAGACTAAAGCACCTTCTAAAGCAAAGAAACAAACTCAAGAGCAACGTAGTCAGGCCTCTATGCCCAAAAAACAGATGCTCAAAATGGCCAAAGACTTGATTACCTTGATCAGGGGTTCCCATCCCCCTCCTGATAAGAGGCCTAGGCAAGAGACTGATTATGAATCTTCAGATCAGGTTTCCATTTCTTCTTATTCCTCTTTTGATCAGGAATATTCTCTTCCCCCCTATGAGGATTCTGATGCTGAAGAATCTATACCTTCAGCTTCTCCTCCAGAGGACTATTCTTTTGGGGAAACCTTGCACATCATGAGGGAGCATTTCCACCGGGAGAGCCAAGATTTTTCAGAATCTGAAAAGAGGCCCAGGGATTTCCTTCTACTACCCCAACACAGGCCACTAGCCATTCCACCTGTGTTAGACATTATAGATAATGTGTTTTCAGAGTCTAGTCTTACCCCTGACTCCTTACCTCCAGCTCCAGTTAAGCCTGACAGATATTACAGGGTTCCTGACTCTCATAAATTCCTTTTTAAAAGCCCTGCTGCAGACCCAGAAACTATTTCACAGGGTCCCAAAGGAGTTAAGAATTCCACTGAAAAAAACCCTACCCCCTCTGACAGAGATTCTAGGGCACTGGATAGATGGGAAAAAAAGGTTTACACATCTGCTACCTTGGCTATAAGGGCCTTAAACTGTCAGTTTCATATGCTCAAATATCAGCAACATGTCATGGCATTTGCTTAAACAGAAAATGTTGTTAAACTCTGAATGTGCAAAAAACAAGGAAATGCAGGATTTATTGCATGCAGCTGAACAAGATGGAAAGCATACTTTGCAATGTGGTTCTGATTCTTTGGAGACCTCCTGCAGGGCCGCAGTTACGGGTTCTGTAATTAGGAGGTATGCTTGGTTAAAGGAACAAAATCTGCCTGGTCATGTCAAAGTTAAATTATTAGATGCACCCTTACAGCATGATACTTTGTTAGGTGTTAAGGCAGAAGAGGTGTTAAAGAAAATGGAGGACAAAGCTAAATCTATGTAAACTGTAAAATATTTTTTACAAGTACAGCCACCTAGGTTTAGTAGAAACTGGCCAACTAAGAATTGGTCCTTTCCTGTGTCAGACAGACCTCAAAGAGGCAGACCCAGATGCCCTAGAGGCAGATCCCAGGTGCAAGGTTCATACAGGTCAAAGCAATGGGGTGCTTCTACCTCCAAAGTTGGGGAGGACAAATCACAACCATACAGGAAACAGTCCCAATGACTTCCCCCTGCCTGCTCCAAGCACTTATCTCCTGGCAGCACCCTTAGGGGGGAAATTAGCACTTTTTTCAAAATTGCCACATCATAACCAGGACAAGAGGGTTCTAAATATCGTGTCACAAGGCTACATGTTCCATTTCCATACCCTGCCAAAGGCAAACGGCTGGCCAGATCTGCCAAAAAATCAATGGGCAGAGGCACAGAAACAAGTCTCATCCCTCATGGACATGGGGCCATTCAACAAGTACCAGAGCAAGAGCAGAGACAAGGATTTTACTCAAGACTGTTCTTGGTACCCAGAAAGGACAAGGCCTGGAGGAGAGTACTGGACCTATCTATTCTGAACACATTCCTGGATATACCAAAATTCAAGCTGTTGACTTTGCAGCAGCTTCCGCCCATGCTGGGCAAGAACGCTTGGCTTGTGACTTTAGACCTAAAAGAGGCATACCTGCATGTCCCAATCAGACAAATATGCAGAAGATACCTCAGATTCAAGGCTGACTCAATGCATTACCAATTCTCTGCACTGCCCTTTGGCTTATCTGCTGCACCCAGCGTCTTTACAAAGTGCCTGGCACCAGTAATTGCATTCTGCAGACAAAGAGGAATACAAATATATCCTTACTTGGACGACTGTCTAATTCAAGCAGAGAACAAGGACATTCTTCTACAACATCTGACGTTTGTGAAAAGACTTCTAACATGCCTAGGGTACACAGTCAATGAAAATAAATCAAAACTAGTACCCTCTCAAGAGATAATATTTCTGGGTGCAAGCTTAAATACAACTGCCCAGATGGTTTATCTCATGCCAGACAAACAAAGGCAACTGACTACCTATTTCAAAATGTTGGTAACAAAGGCCCAGTTATCTGCAAGAAAAATTCTGCAGGCTTTGGGCTTCATGGCATCCTGCATCCTACTAATTCCATATGCAAGACTGCATATGAGGAAACATTAATGGTACCTAAAAAGTGTTTGGACTCAACATTGCCACAGCCTGGAAACTATGATTACTCTTATTCCCTGCCTGCAACAGGAGTTTCGATGGTGGGCAAAGGCTTGTCATCAAAACAAGGGACAGCCATTCACATTACCCCCAGCCAGGCAGACACTAGCAACAGATGCATCAGATTATGCCTGGGGGGGTCCACATGGCAGGAAGATGCATTCAGGGCACATGGACCTCAAACCAAATGCATCTACGTATCAATCAAAAAGATATGCTAGCTGTTCAAAATGCCCTGACAGCCTTCAAGGACCTACTTCATCTGGGACAACTACTGATAAAGACAGACAACACCACGGTCATGTGGTATATAAACAAGCAGGGGGGCACACATTCTTACCCCCTTTGCAGACTAGCCATGACTTTGTGGGACACAGCATTGACTTACCAAGTACATCTGCTGGCACAATTCCTGCCAGGAAGAAAAAATACTCTGGCAGATGAACTAAACAGAAACCTCATGGATCCCCACGAGTGACAGCTGGATCCACAAGTCTTCAGCATGATAACAAGGAAATGGGGATGCCTGGACATAGATCTATTCGCTTCCCCTCACATCTACCAACTAAAAAGATTCCTCACAAGGATTTATCACAGACAAGCATGGAAAGTGGATGCCCTATCTTTCAGCTAAAAAAACCTATTAGTATATGCCTTTCCCCCACTGCCTCTCCTCCCCAAGGTACTCCTAAAGATCAGACAGGAGAAGCCAAAGATGATACTGATTGCCCCAGACTGGCCCCGCCAGTACTGGTATCCAATACTAAGGAACTTGTCTCAATGCCCAGCTTGGGCCTTACCTCAAATACCTCATCTACTGTCCCAGCAAAACAATCAGATCCTGCACAGCCAACTCAGGACTTTAAACCTGGCAGCATGGCGGATAATGTAGTCATACAAAACACACATCTCAGTAAAGCTGTGATGGATGTCATTTTGGAAGCCAGAAGGCCTAGTACTAGAAAATCTCATGCTGGAAAATGGAAGAGATTCTGTGCTTGGAAGCAGGAACAAGGAACTAATACAGCTGTGCCAAATATTCCTCAGATTTTGCAATATTTAACTGAGATGCTGGACAAAGGCCTATCTTTTTCATCTATTAAAATCCATGCCTCTGCCATTTTGGCTCATTACAATACAGAGCCACCAATCTTTTCTCATCCCTTATTAAAACAGTACCTCAGAGGAGCCAAAGATGTAAGGCCTCCAATGAGATCACCAATGCCTGCATGGGACCTCAACTATGTCTTGGAAAAACTCACCCTGCCTCCTTTTAAGCCAGCCGCTACTGCTGATATAAAGTTTTTATCTTGGAAAACAGCTCTGCTCCTAGCAATAACTTCTGCAAGATGAGTTTTGGAGCTACAGGCAGTCATGGCTGTGGAACCTTTTATCATTTTTTATCCAGACAGGGTCTCTCTGAGGACAAACCCAACATTTATGCCTAAGGTGGTGTCCAGTGTGGCTCTTAACCAAACTATTTATCTGCCAAATTTTTATCCAAATCCACAGAACAAGGGGGAGAGAATTCTGCATTCTTTGGACGTACACAGACAGCTTAGATTCTACTTGGACAAAACCAAAGTTTTCAGAAAGACAGAGCAATTACTAGTGACATATGCTGCAGGATCACAAGGGAAGGCTATCTCAAAGCAGACTATTTCAAAGTGGATAGGCCACTACATTCATTTCTGCTACTTACACCATGGCAAGCCAGTGCACAAGGGCATTAGGCCACATTCAACCAGAGCTGCAGCCACTTCAGCAGCCTTTTTCAGGGGAGTACCAACCAAGGACATTTTAGAGGCTACTACTTGGAGTTCAGTGCACACCATTACAAAGCACTATCATCTGCCACTCTACTCTAAATCTGGGGCAGGCTTTGCCACTGCAGTACTGCAGGGCCTCATAGCCGCTGCTAACAATGCTTAGCTCCAGCCTCCCAACCATAGCTTTTGGGACTCTACCCAAATGTAAAGACTGCAACAGTGAAACACAAAGAACATAGTACAGTTGTGTACACTTTCCATAAATGTAGATGTTCGAGTGTATTCACTGTTGCAGTCCAGGTTACCCACCCACCATCCCCCTTTCTTCTGATGGAACCTATCTTTCCTTCTTTGATTCATACAACCTATATGGTGTATTTGCTTGTAGAGGAAGGTAAAGTTTCTACTGGTGCATGTTTTTATATATATATATATATATATATATATATATATATATATATATATATATATATATATATATATATTTTGGCTACCCTTTTAGGGGCCACCTGACATCTGGGGCAAGAAAAACTAAAGAAAATGGTGTCGGACACATTTTTTATACCCCTGATGACCTGACATCAGGGAAGGGGCGACAGCAGCCGACGCAGGACCCAGAACTTTGGAATTCAGGCCGACTGAGGGCAACCTGCCAGCAGGATTACCCAAATGTAATGACTGCAACAGTGAATACACTCAAACATCTACATTTATGGTAAGTGTACACAACTGTACTTTTATGTCACTTGTGATTATGGCGGGAAAAGGTCCTGCAGCTTTTAAAAAAATGTGTTAAGTGTGGGCACAAATTTCCTATGTCTGATGCCCATACATCATGGGTTTACTGTCTTGGATACTTACATTTGCAGGAAGATTGTGCAATTTGTCATACCCAGGAGCATTAGCTGAGAGGAAAAGCAAATGGATTTTTTGAAAAGATTTATACCTTCAGCTGTCAGAGAAGCAATATCTGGGGCTCAATCTCCTCTCAGAAATTGTAAGTCTTCTTCGCTGAGACTTTCCACTCCATCCTGTCAGGTCTTGGAGAAATCTACAAAAAAGTCTAAGTTGGATCTGACCTCACCCTCGGATCCAAAACCTAGAAAGAGATTTAAGCCTGATCTGACCTCACCCTTGGATCCAAAACCTAGAAAGAGATTTAAGCCTGATCTGACCTCACCCTTGGATCCAAAACCTAGAAAGAGATTTAAGCCTGATCTGACCTCACCCTCAGATCCAAAACCTAGAAAGAGATTTAAGCCTGATCTAACCTCACCCTCAGATCTGAAAAAGAAAAAGAGTAAAGTGATGGATCTGAACTCCTCAGATCCGATGAGAAAACTACCAGATTTGACCATTTCCAGCCCCACAGGATCCAGCTTCATTTATTTGCCAAGAACAAGATATTTGCTTTCTGTGGATCTGGTGCCCTCAAGGCTGCTCTCACCTTTTTTAGAGCATCACAAACCCAGATCCCCCTGTATTGTTTCAACTCGTTCTTCCAGAAGTCTGACTGAAAAAGATGTAGAAAAAGTGTTGTGGAAGATTCTCTCGGCCCAGAGTAAGAAGGGTGTTCATCTTCCACCTCGGGAGGATTGCTTTCAAAGCAGGGAGGGTCAACAGATCTTTCAGATCTGAGGTCTTCTCTTTCCCCAGGGTGATCTGCCTTTGAGGCTGTGAAGAGGATTTTATCTGCCTGTGCAGAACAGATGAATCCTACCCCATCTTCCACCCTGATGTCTCTGCGCTCGAGTCTCATCACTCTTTGTCACAGGGACAACCAATAAAAGAACCCCAGGCTTCACAGCAGAGTATTTCTATTTCCATATTTTCCAATACTTCCCCAGAGCATCCCACTGAGGAGGTCCCTAGGAAGAAGAAGTGTTAGATGAAGAACGTGGACTCTCCACAAGAGTCAGTCACACAGGATATGGACATCAATGAAGGTGAAGATCCCCATGGTCACCTCCTAAAGATGTCTCCTTGGAGATATTCTTGAAATCCTAAAGCAGAGAGGTGGTTGGACACACAGTAACCCTTCATCCAAGGAGTTGGTATTCCTGGTGGCTTTCGGTACTGACCCATCTACTTCCTGGGTCACTCTGCCCACTGACGAGCTTATTAGTCTCTCAGTGAACATGGAAGGAACCTGACACATTGGAGCCTATACATAGAAGACCACACAAGATTATGGCACTACCTTTGGATAAACAGTTTTGGAGTAAAGGAGTGCCCATTGATGCCATGGTCATGGCAGTGTCAACCAAAAAAGGAACTTGCAGACAAAAGTTCCACTGTTCAATCCCCTAACAAGGAGTCAAGGATGATGAAAAAGTTTGAGAAGCATGTTTATGCTTCAGCAACCTTTGTCTTAAGGTTGCTGAATTATTTGGCACATTTTTCAAGGTTACAGAGAGATTTCATTAAAGAACTCTGTGATACCCTATCAGGATCCATTTCTGCAGAGGTCCACTCATTTGTGACTTCTCAGATGGCTACCCTTCAATCTATTTTGAATTCCTCCATGAGCCTGATTTTGCATATAAGTGAAGGAACCTGTTGGGCAGCAGGTACAGGAACTTCCATTAGGAGACATGCTTAGGTGTGCTTATTTGATTTTGTGGAACTTTTCAAATCTTTCTTCATGAATGCTCCCTTTAACAGCACGTCTTTGTTTGGCTCAAAAGTGAAGGACACATTATCCAGGTGTGAAAAGGAAGGAAAGACACTGTCTGCCATGGGCATACATTTTTCCACCCCTCAGAGATCCTTTTATGGGAATCAAAGAGGTGTTTGGAAGATGTGGTTTAAAAAACCCCAAGCTCCTTTCCAGGAAACAAGTGGAGGAAATTTCCCCGGGGTAGAGAACTCCTATAGAGAACAACACCCTCGTGGTAGAGGTAGCCTGTAAAACTAGGGGTCCAGAGATTCATTCTTTGACAGACCTTACCAGCTCTCCTGAAAGGAGGCCCAGTTGCTTACCTGTGGAGGCAATTGGGGGGGTCAGTTATCTCTGTACCAAAGAGCCTGGCTAGACTTAACAGAAGATACTTTGGGTGCAGAGGATTATTTCCAGAGGTTATATAATACCTTTTTCCTTTCCACCTCCTTTCTTACAAAAAATCCCTGATGTTCCACCCAGTCAGGGTGAAGGAGCAGCAATACAAATATGAAAGCTGCTAGAAAAAAGAGTCATCCAAGAGGTCCCACAGGCCAGATAGAATATGGAACTTACTCAAGATTCTTTTTAGTGCCAAAGAAAACAGGTGACTGGAGACCAGTTCTGGATCTCAGCAACGTGAACAAGTCAGTTCGACACACCAAGTTTCAGATGGTCACAGTTCAGTCCATTCTCCCTATTCTGGGCAAGGACGACTGAATGTGCTTGATAGATCTTCCGGATGCGTACCACCATATAAAGATAAACAGATGATCCAAAAGGTATTTACACTTCTAGCTGGGAGCCAGTTACTACCAGTTCAGAGCTCTGCCCTTTGGTCTCACCACAGCCCTAGAATGTTCACCTAATGCTTGACAGTAGTAGCAGCATCTCATTTGAGACTGCAGGGATTCCAGGTGTTTCCATACCTGGATGACTGGCTGATTACTGCACTGAGCAGGCATCTATTGATAAGGGCAAGAAATCAGGTTCTACAGACTTGTTCTCATCTGGGGATAACCATAAACTATGACAAGTCTCAAATGGAACCAACTCAGAATCTGGAATTCATGGAACCACTGTACCACACAAAGTTTATGATAGCTTCACGGCCTCCTTCAAGAGTCCAAACTTTAAGATCACAGGTCAGAAAAATACTATGCAGCACCAAGATTTCAGCCTGCTTGGTCCTTCAAATTCTAAGGTCAATGTCAGCAGCTGCAACACTAGTACCTTTAGCCAGATTTTACATGAGAATTCTACAGGGCATGTTAGCATCACTGATCGATACTTTACCAGCCCATGTCAACTGTGATTCGAATCACTCAGACATGCAAGAGAGATCTCAAGTCAGGGATTCAGCCAGACTAGATTCTACAAAGCCATCGGTACATCCCCCCACAGCCCAAGGCCATAGTGGCCACAGATGCTTCCCAGGTTGGGTGGGGGGCTTTTTGTGGGGAAAACAGCCCAAGGCACTTGGTCCCCCATATCAATGTTCTAGAGATGAGAGCAGTGCTGTTAGCATTACAGGCCTTCCAAGATGTTCTCCCTTTGGAGATGATTCCAATTCAAACAGACAATATGTCAGTAGTTTCATACATCAACAAACATGGAAAGACCAAATCTTATCCCTTGTGTCAAGAATCCCTCAGAGTGTGGCAATGGCTGATTTCCTCCAACTGCTTTCTTATAGCAATGCACATTCCGGAATTCCAGAGAAGTATGTGATAGCAGGCAAACTGAGCGGGTGCATTCTCCTATATCACAAGGGGTCTCTCAACAAGAAAGTGACAAGGATGATATTTTATCAATGGGGCCAGCCTTGTTGCGATCTTTTTGCTTCTCCCCTAAACAACAAATGCAGCAGCTACTTTGTCCTAATCCCCCCACATGGGGAATCACTGAGGGATGCTCTACTATCCACTAATCCCACTAATTCTGAAATTCCTACAGAAAGCTGCCATGTAAAAGAGCAAAGTCATCTTTATTGCACCTTATTAGCCTCAACAGATTTGGTTCCCTTTCCTTTGGCCTCACTTACTTCACCAACCTTGGATTCTGGATCTGACTCCAGACCTCCTGTCTCATCTGACAGGTATGATCCATCCAGACATATCAAGCCTCAAGCTGATTGCCTGACTTCTCAAGTTCCATTGATAGCCAGACAACCTATGTTGTCTTTTCCTGTCCAGCATATACTTTTATCTTCCCACAAACCTTAACATGTAAACTGTATTCCAGTAAGTGGAAAAGAGTTGTGTGCTGGGCTCATCAAAATCATACTGAGCCCTTTTCAGCTCCTATACATGACATATTTGAGGCTTTGGCCCTATTTTTTTAAAGAAGGACCTAGTTCCTCAACCATTAAAGTTCAGCTGGCAACAATATCTAACTTTCATGTTGGGTTTGAGGGTTCTTCAGTAGCTTCTCAAAAGTTGTGCAGAGCTTTCATGTGAGGCACTCTACTTTTAAGGTCTCCATTTAAAAACACCACTCTCCCATGAGACCCGTACATTCCCTATATGAACCAGCAGTGAAGTGTGACCTTAAATATCTAATTTGGAAAATGTTTTTTTCTAGTAGCCATTACATCTGCCAGACGAATTTCAAAAATTCAAGCATCATCTTCAAAACCTCCTTACTTGATTTTTCGCAAGGATAGGTTATGTTATGAAACAATGCATCCTTTTTTTTCCCAAGGTGGTGTCAGAATCTAATATAAATCAGTCTATTAATTTGCCCATTTTCTTCCCCAAAGTTACTAACATAGGAGAATATATATTGCATTTACTAGATGTTCACAGACAATTACATTTTACTTACAAAGAACAAAAGACATAAGAAAAACAGACCTATTATTTGTTTCCTTTGGAAACATGAACTTGAGTAAACCAGTTGCCAAAGTAACCTTAACCAGATGGATAGCTGGTTGAATTTCATTCATTTATAAAAAAAAATTGGGCATTGCTTTGCCAGATTAGATTCTACAAAGCCATCGGTACATCCCCCCACAGCTCAAGGCCATAGTGGCCACAGATGCTAAGGGCCACAGATGTAAGGGCTTTTCAACTAGATCAATGGCAACTTCTACAGTTTTTTTTCTCCAGAGTGTCCATAGATGATATATGTTCAGCTGCAACGTGGGCTACTCCCCATACCTTTGTTACTCATTACAAACTGGATCTGGTCTCCAGGAGGAGAACATCATTTGGTTCAGCTGTGCACAGAAATATCCTTTCTTAGAGTCTATCCTGGAATTTAGGTAGCTGAGGGGAATGTCCCATCAGCTGAGGAGAAAAATGAAAATTGTCAACATCAGATAAAGAAGTTATGTATTTACCATAACATTCTATCTGTGCTGTCCCTTTTCACTCTTCCTCAACTTCCTGCCCACCAACCCCCATCCATTTTGTATATATGAATTTCTGATAGAATGAGTTTTTACAGAAACATCACCGTCCTTTATACTGAGCTCCTTATATACTCTCTTTCTAACTTGAGTACATGCAATTGTTACACCTCTTTTGTTTAAGTAAACGTAGTAAATATTGACTTTTCTAGTAAAATCAGCAAACAAGATCTGAGGTAACTCAGGGTATTGCATTATGGGTAAGGGGAAGCTCGAATGTTTTAGGTTGCCATGGGCTTTAGCAATGGCTGAGATGGATCCGAACACTGGATCCAAACCCATCAACTGAGAAAGAATGACCATGGACAACACAGATGAAACATTATGGTAAGTATATAAGTTCTTTTTTTACGTCACCATTGTACATTAGACAAAGTTATGGAAATTTACACTTTCTTTAATTGTTACATTTCAGCATTTGCAGTTCCACAGAGTGTTAAGTGCATTTTTTAAAAGAAAAGGCAGACCTGCAGTCATACTTCTTCTGTATCCTGCACAATGCAGTACAATATTTCACTACTGCATTTTATTAATACCTCATGTATGTGTTCAACAGTACCATCTGACAGGATGGTTCTTAAGACAGAAGTGACAAACTTCACGACACTCATACAGATGGAAAATAGAGGTACGACTGCTGAATCTTACACAAATGCACTTTATAAGCACTTGCATGAGTACATGAATCGTGCAATCCCTAACAGAACCAAGATGCTATCCTCCAATAAAGGAAGCCAATCTGGTGGTCCCCTGCCATAAACAAACTCTACAACAGAAGGAAGAAGCTGTTGCAAAAAAGAGTAAAATCCCCTGATTGCAGGAACTCCCTGGTCAGCTTCACTAAGAAGCTGAGATCCCTCATAAAATCTTCCAAAGCTAGTTACAAAAATAAAATTGCCACTGATTCTAAAGACAACCACAAAGCATTCTATAGCTATGTCAAAAATCTCAATGGCAACACTCAGATCTGCTCTGTGTTACAGCACAATGGCACTAAATATACAGAACCAACTGATATTGCCAACATCCTGGCAGATAGGTTCAGTGCAAACTTCACCCTCCCTCACCCCCCCAAAGGAACCATCACTATACTGGAAGAATGCAAAGCTCCCTGTAATCACGGCTGCACAACTAAAGACTGCATTCTCCAAAGCCAAGAACACAGCATCCATGGGACCTGACAACATCCTGGGCTGCGTTCTACACAAACTACAGAATGAACTGGCACTCCACCTAAGTACCATGTTCAATCATAGTCTCACTTCAGGCTTTGTGCCTACTGAATGGCGTACAACAATGGTTATCCCACTCCACAAAGGGAGCGCCATCATGGACCCCAGGAACTACAGCCCCATTAGCATGATGAGCCTGGTCTGCAAAGCCATGGAACATATCATCTTGAACCTTATAAACAATGACATAAGTAACCTCTAGACTCTGGACCCCACTCAATTTGGGTTTGTAAAAGGTAAGTCATGTCTCCTAAACCTGATTGACTTCTTTGAAGCAGTCACCAGAGCTGTGGATGAGGGTAAGGTGGTGCACACAGCCTATCTTAACCTCGCCAAGGCTTTCAACACCATCCCCCACTCTGGAATTATAGATAAACTCACTAGACTGGGCATAAATGTCACAAGATGGGTGGCCAACTGGCTCACTGACAGAACCCACACAGTGAAAGTAGCCAACTCCAAATCCAACTTCAGACCAGTGACAAGTGGAGTACCACAGGGCTCAGTCCTGGGTCCTCTCCTGTTTGGCATCTAGTTCTCAGAAGTCCAGGCTAATACCGCAGATCTTTAGCTAATGAAGTTCGCAGATGACTGTAAACTAGGTGCCATAATAGACTCACTTAATGATGTGGACATTCTACAAAGGGGCCTCACAGAGACAGATGCTTGGAGTCAACCCTCTCTGAAGTTATAAGTGATCACTCACTCACCTTCTTAATCAGGTATAAGAGTGACATCCCAAACCCAACCATTTATAAAAAACAAGGTCTAACAAAAATTTTAACCCCAACAGCTTTCAAAAAGAACTCTTAGCCTGCAACTCGTCACTCCTGAAACACCTACCATTAGAAGACGCCGTTAAATACTTTAATTCTAAATTTTTAACCATTCTAAACTACCATGCCCCAACACGAATAATAAGAAGCAGGTCTAAACCAGCCCCATGGATCTCCAAAACTAGCAAACAAAATATCCTCCATAGAAACAAACTCTGGGCTAGGTGGTGCACAACCAAAAGCCCAACAGATCAACTAAAGTTTAGACAATTAAGAAATGAAACTAAAAAAGCCATATTGACTGACAAAAAAAAACTTTTACTGTCACCTCCAACAAACCCACCAAAATAAACCTCAAAAATTCTGGTCTGGTATCAATAAACTTTTACACCCAGGTTGTTCAATTACACCCACCCCCACAGGCTCTAATCTCAACAGCCCTATCCAAATTGCCAATTCTTTTAACACTTTTCTTCACAGATACCATTCAGCCTTTGGCCAATCAGCTATCCACTAACACTACATCTTCTTCCACTGATATCCCTAACAGCCCCCCACTATTTCAATTCCAACCTGTTCCTACATCCTTTGTCTACACCCTTATTCAGAAACTTAAACCCACCACCCTCTCTGCAGATCAACTACTTGCAGAATACCTGCAAAAATCCGCTAAAACTATAGCCTACCCCATATCCATCCTCATTAACAGAACTATTTCTGAAAGAACTATTCCATCAATCTGGAAAATCTCACATATCATCCTCCTGCATAAAGGTGGTAATTCCAAAGATTTTTCTAACTATAGGCCTATAGCCATATTATCCCCACTGGCAAAAATCATGGAGAAGTGCATTCATAAGCAACTATTAAACCACCTACTAGAAAACAACCTATTAGCTACCTGCCAACATGACTTCAGACCATTTCATAGCACCACCTCTGCTCTCTTATCCTTCACCAACTGCATTAATAAAAATCGTAATAATGACACTCTATCCTCAGCCCTCTTCATTGATCTTTCAAAAGCCTTCGACATGGTCAATCACCTGCTACTCATAAACATACTTAGAAACTTCTCACTGGATCCACTTGCTATACAGTGGTTCCAATCCTATTTAAATAACAGGCAACAGGCTGTATTATGGGAGAATAACTTGTCTTCCCACCTCCCAGTTGCCCTTGGCGTTCCTCAAGGCTCCATATTGGGTCCTCTCCTCTTTTCTATTTTTACTAACGACCTACACTCTGTATTACATCAAGCTACCTGTATCCAATATGCGGATGATTCCACATTAATATGCTCAGCCTCTTCACCATCACAACTTTAGTCCCTAACCCAAGACTTGTTCAGCAGAGTAGAGAATTGGCTTCTTCACCGATGTCTCATCCTGAACCCAAACAAAACAAAAATGCTACTATTCACTCCCACCCACAGAGTCTCCCCACTGAACTTCAGTGTCACATCTAGCAATGGTTCTATCATATCTCCCGATTCTACCACAAAACTACTCGGTGTACTAATCGACAACAACCTTACCTTTGAGCCCCATATTAACAACACTATAAAAACAGTAAACAAGAAAGTAGGTTCCCTCTACAAGATCAAACTCTTTCTGACTCCACTAGCCAGGATCACTATTGCCCGCACCCACTTAATCTCAACCCTACTATATGCATCCCCTATCTATACTAAACTATGTAAAAGCAATCTCAACAAGCTGGCTACTTCCTACAAGAATATTTCCAGATTTGCTACTGGGTCTACCTATAGAACCCATCATTGCAATAATCTTAATCAACTCAGATGGTTAGAGTTGTCAAATCGTATTCTATTGAACCAACTAACTATTGCCCATAAGATTCTGTATCAACCTACAAATACTCCAATACTCACTAACCTAATCACCCCCTACAATAACCTAAAGACCCTGTGCTCTTCAAATAAATTACTTGTAAAGATAGGTAAAACCATCAATCTGGCCGGAGACTCTCTATTCTCTAACACAGTGGGTAAAACCTGGAACACCCTCCCTAATGACCTAACCTCCCTATCCACAATTACCCTATTTAAAACCAAACTCAAACCATACCTTAAATCACACTGGCTATGCCCCTGTGCAAAGCCAGACTAACTACTTCCCTTGTCTCCAGACACCAATCCTCTCACTCACACAATATCATTAATATTTTACTAACAATAATGATTGTGTAACCTTTTAGTTTAAAAGTGCCCTATTTCACTTACCTTTATATATTTTCTGTATGTATATCCATACTTATATAACTAGGAATGTATTTTTTGTAACTAGGAATGTATTTTATTCCTTACTCATGAACTAATATGTGATGTACTGTTATAATTTGTCAAAACTTGCTATTGTACCTGTGTTTGTGTAATACTATTTTGATGTGCTGAGCTTTTTTCCCCGGACCTCCACTGAAAATGGACATATATCCAGTTGGACCAGCCCGGTCAACAAATGTAAAATAAATAAAAAAATAAAGTCATGGCCTCAAGCTCAATGCCAAGAAGTGCATTGTCATACCCTTTGGGAAAGACACTGTACCCACATAGGCGGTAGCCTACTACACACCGAAAGTGTGATAAGGGACCTTTTGACACAGGTGGACAGTAGTCTCTCCTTTGATAATCACATTGCCACAGTAGTCAGGAAATCCTTCTACGTGACACACCTCATCACAAAGAGGTTCCTCTCTACACATCCCTCATCAGACCCATTATAGAGTACGACATACCATTTGGCATGTACCTCGGAAGACATGTACAACAACCAGAAAGGCCACAGAAATACCTCACTAAGACGATTACTGGCCTCAAACAGATGCCATATGCAGACTGTCTAAAAAAACTCCATCAATACTCCATTGCTTATCGCCTACTCAGAGGCAACCTCTGCCTAACATACAAAGCCATGTCAAACCCAGATCTGTTGGACATGCTACACATAAAGAAACCCCAATCCCTCAGTGCCACATGCTCCAGGGACCTAAACCTTCCCACCACAATAAGCATAACATGCTGATGGGATAGATTCCTGTCCCAGAAACTTCCCATGCTCTGGAACAGACTACCCATTCATGTCAAGCAAAGCTCCTCATCAGTCCTCTTTAAGAAAAATCTCAACAATTGAATGGGAAATAGGAAATTCACCCCGGGGATCACTTCTGTGGCTCTGCTAGACAGGGATGCGGGAAAATAACTTTCTTGGGTGGTGAAAGCCAGGGAACTTTTTTGGCTAGGCTTATATAGGCCCCAGGGCCAATAGCCTAGTACCTACATATGAACCTATGAACCTATGATTGCAGGGAATATAAGATATAAGACAGGTGTATATGTGGAATGCAGTCAAATACAGGTAAATAAGATTATACTTCTGTCTTTCACTTGAAGCTGAGGAAGAAATACAATACAATTCTCAACAAGAAAACTGAAGAACCAAGAGACTGGTGGAATCTTCTGGTACAGTTGTCAATAAGATATTTATTGCCTAACTAATCATAGTATAAATGATTACACATAATTCAGGTTAGCATTAATAGCAGTACGGCAATGCTTTTAAAACTGATTTCAGTTGTAATCCTACAAACAACTGTTGTTATACCTTTGCAGCTGAAAGAAATTCCAAAGAAGACCAGAACAGATCAAGGAAAATATAATATCATTTTAAATAAGCAATAATGCCCCACAGAGTGTGTGTTATTGTGGAAATAAGACCCACCCAGGGGTGTTCTACGACAAGGACCTCTATACCCCTGGAAGGGCACTATTTGCACAATAACACACACCCTGGAGGACATTATTGCACTTAGAGCATGAGCTGCCTGTAAAATTGTTGTGTTCTACTTGTTTACTTTTTTCTAATTACTATACAACAACAACTATTTTTTATATGTTTTTGTTGTAAAATAGTTCCTCTGCCTAATGTTTCAAAGTTGCTGTCGTATATGTAAATGGAGTTAGAGGAAGCATTTTTCATCCAAAATATATCATGTAAAACATCTAGCTATTTATTTTATTTTTTGGTCCCTTACTCCTAAAATGTGTGGTATGTTGTCAATCATTGGGGATTGAAATCACTAAATAATGACACACATTTGACTTACAGACTTTATTTCCTTCAGAAAATTCATGTTAATACAAATCCTGTTATTTAAGCTACTTTGTAATTTTATAAGAACAACATTTAAAATCTGTTCTGATTTTTGAGCCTTTGTCTCCCCTACCCCATTTCAGGCTTTATCCAGACTTCTTGAGCTAAAAGGTTGAGAGGTATGCAAACAACCTTACTGCTATTGCCACTGATCCATCAATACACACACACACACACACACACACACACACACACACACACACACACACACACACACACACACACACACACTTGCACTTCAGAAAATGCATGCTAACACAAGTCCTATTATTCAAGCTACTTTGTGATTTTTATAAGTATTTAAAATATGTTCCTATTTTGAGCATTTGTTCTTCCTTTATTTTAGGCTTTATTCTGATATTTGAGCTAAAAAGTCGAAAGGTATGCACATTTCTTTACTGCTATTATGGGTACCTGAACATTTTCAGTCTTAACTCTCTCTCTCTCACACTCACACTCAGCTCGCCTTCATGCATGCAAGCACATATACGCTCACACAGTCATAAACATAAACACACACACAGACAGAAACATAAACACTCCAAGAAACAAACACACGCACACTTTTTTTCCTGTTTTATTTAGTTTTTACCCACGCTAAACAGCAAAAGTGCTGCTTCGTGAGTATAAAATAATGGCTTGATTTCTCTCCCTCTCAGTCACATGCAGGCATGCACTCACACGCACACACTTTTTTAAAAATTTTCTTTTTTTTTTTTTTATTTTACACTCACAAAACAGCAAAAACGCTGCTTAGCAAGCATAAAATAATGGCGGCTGTTAGTTTACTTTCAGGACAAGCTCCATGGCAGCTTGTTATGCTGCCGTGAAGCAGCGGACTCATTTTTCAGTAGGCATTATCTGGAGATTAGCACCCTGCTGGGAAACGTTTGTTCTCCAGTCAGGGTGTGATCTACAGTTTGCCCATTCTCTAAGCATGATTAACTGCAATATTTAGTGATTTCTTTAATGCTTGTTGACTGTGTACTGTAAAGTGTGTTTGAAAAGTACAGAACTGAAACACAAAATCATTTCAGTTCATCAGAAGTATGCATAAGATCTACTCTTCCACATTTCCCCAAGTTACATAAGAACTTACCAATCACTATCCCCAAGTGTACACATAAGCACTTCCCTAATCACTATCCCTAAGTGTATGCATAAGCACTTCCTATACACAAATGAACTTCAATAAAGATATTTTTGAATGGTTTATTGACTTGTTACCTTCCATTACAACAGTATTGTGTGTATTTATTATGTTTTTTTTTCTGTTTTATCACCCCTTTTTTCTCTTTTGTTACTTAATGTGTTTCATTTTACTTTGTTTTGCTTCACATCCATTTCATTTTGCTTTTATACAAGTTCAAATCGCTCAAGAGCAGTCAAGGCACATACCTCCTAGGCTAGGGAGAGATCACCCTCTGCCCATTTGATGCCATCCTTGCAGAGTAGGAGTGGAGGTTCTGGTCCTGCAGGCACTCTGGCAACCTAGAAAGCATCACTGAATGGTTGCTTCTGAGCTTGGTGAGGACGTACTGGTAGAGGTAGTGGAGAAGAGAATTATACCAGCTGAAGCATGTAGAAGACATGCTCGCACAGTTGGCATTGACCACCATGCCAACACATGCCCCTCCCTCCTCAACATCAAAGTCCTCCAGTGCAACACCATCTGGCAGTGGACATGTTTGAGGGTCTGTGGACTGAGTACACACCTGAGAATTCCTCGGTCATTCTTTCCTTATCATTTTCCCAACACCGTCTTCCCTATTTCCCACTCACACTGCCCTCTTACAAAAATAAAACTTCTGAAAAATAGGGGGGGGGTCTATCTCCCGGAAAAACATAGTGCTCATCTTCTCCCACAAAACCATCTTGATGTTTCTCTTGTGTGTTCCCCTCTCTGTGTGTCTACCCTTTTTCAGTCTTTCCTATCACCCTCTTTCTATTCTTTAATGAAACCATCAGGGTATCCAGAAATGGATACCCCATTATTAAACTGTTTCTAACCCCTTTGATATAAAAAAAAAAACAATTTCAGCTGCTGTGCAGTCCATAATTTTGCTGTAATGACTGGGCTCAGCCAAGCTTGTCTGCAGTATGCCAAGACACATACAGTTTACAATACTGTGAAATAGTTTGCACATGCAAAAAGATGACCATTACCATTACAAACTTTACACTTTTAGAAAAAACAGGGGCTTGAATATAGAATTTGCTTTACATTACTGTATTCAACACAACTACATTATGCCAACCCTATTTGTATATCTGCGCAATACCACTGTCCATGGATACGTGATACTCACCTGCACAGCCCCAGACTATGAATGCTCCCCTAAATATTCACATTGTCCATGCTTTTGGAATCCTAAATGCCTCTAAAGATTTCTTCCTAAATACCCAATTCAATCTGTCAAATGCTTTTTCAGAATCCAAACTTATTAACATTAATATATTATTATTGTCCAAAGAATCCTTTTGAATCATAAGGGTTCTGTTAACATTTTCAGATGTTTGCCTACCTTCCACAAACCCACACTGATCCAGAACTATTATTATCAATAATATCTTGGCCATTCTTTTGGGCAAAATTGTCAGAAACACTTTGCTGTCTCAATTCAGAATCAAACTGATCTTGAATCTATAAGATTTTCCCCTCCTTTAGTATAACTTCCCAAGTCAAGGACACATTCCCACCAAAAATGTTGTTAAAACATACTAGACAGGTTTGTATTCTCGCCATCTCCTTCTTTTTTCACATGTTTATTGAAATTCTAGCACTACCAGAAGATTTCCACTTTTCTGGTTTCTCATTGCTTCTTTAATTTTAATTTCTTTACTTTTGATGCTAATACCCATCTTTTCATCTTCTGTTTACTGAGGAAGTTGTATTTGTCTCAAATGTGTTGCCATTTCCTGTGTGTTGCTCGCACCTTCCTCATCTTGCCTGTAGTGCACTATAATAATTATCCTTAAATTCATAGTTTCTCCAGGATCTATTCTACCCAATCATTTCATAGTTTCTGATTTTAGTTGTCATCCGTTCAACATTTTGTTGGCTCAAACATTGGGCCAACCATTTGGTTGCTCTAGCGTTATTATCAAAAACTGCCGTTTTAAACTATTGCTCTATGTTCGTTCATATTTTTTGTATATACTTGTGCATAGACATTCCAACTACTTTTAATTGCTCTTCGACCTGTTATGTCACACTTATTCTTTTTTGCTTCTTTAAATTCTTTACTTTTTAAATCCTGTAGACACCTCCTGTGACTTTTGTCAATTTTTTTCATCATGACCGTATTTTGAATTTTCAATTTACAATTGTCTAAATTCTTTACAAGCTCTTTACTGCTAAGTTCCAATCTGATAATAATCCAGTTAAAGTTCATTTAAAGTTTGGTCGACTCAATCATTAAACAGCTTACTTTTCAGAAAAAAAATACTGGAAAATGCTGGTTGGTTATCACAATACACCCTCACGTGCTTAAAAAACTTAATTTGTATAGGTACAGACCATGTGCTCTTTTTATATATAACATCTCTATAATCTTGTCCAAGAACCATATTTCACTGAAAAAATGTATACATTCCACTTCATTCTGTCTTAGTTCCTTAACATTTAAATCCGAAAGGTTGCATATATTGCTGTAAGTATCTGATCTCCTATAATATTCTGTGACATCTTAGCACTTCAGAGACATCTTCCTTATTCCATATAATGTTCCAGTAATCAGCTGTTACCGAACATCCTTGATGAAAGGATATATCTTTCCTACAATATTGTTTACATCTTATCTCACTGCTTTAAATGGAGTATCTCTCACTCTCTCTCTCTCTCTATATATATATTTATATTGCAGCCAATGGAATTCTTACACCCTGCCACAACCTCTCACCACAATAAATCATCCCTACCAGCCCTTAATTTCTTCCTCAGTCTTTATTCTCATAATATTTTTAATATTAAAACCCATCTTTTTTGCTGTCATTCTGTTGCAGCAAAGACACTTCATTCCTACTTTTCTTTATAAAAATTTCACACTCTTTATGATTCAGGTACATTTCCTGAAACATTATTAGCTGTGCATTATGACTTTAAATGTAAGTCAGTATCCGGCTCTGCCTTCCTTATCTACCAACCCACTAATATTCCTAACCAATAAGTCAAATTGTGTCATCATAAAGCTTAGAATTTATTCTGTTTAACTAATATTGTCTTTCTGTTACAACCAATCCTTGATAGTGTGTTTCTATCACTTTTTGTGTCACTTACTATACCTTTTACACTTTTGTTTAATATTGTTCCAAGTGTACCTGATCTCTTATAAGAGCACACAACTCCTTTCCTATACAATAAATAAAGAACATATTAATAATATACATATATCTCAAGGTAAACAGCAGTGCAAAGCTTCTTCCAGTCCTCTCTAAGCCGATACATACCTTGATTTACTCCTTTGGATTGCAGAATATCTATTATAAATGAATAGTCTGTTTATTTCACTTGTCTACAGCATTTTATTTCTGAAGCTGTGCTTCTATCCTTGTGTTGCTAGATAGCCATGCTATCTACATTCTCTGTTATGTGTATTTATTTCTACAGAGTGGTCTTTCTTGCAGCCAGTGAACATTTTGTAGCATATTGCCTTTAACTTTCATTAAATATATCAAATGCTATAGCTATTTTCAAGAGGTCAAGTGTAACTGTCCAAGCACACTGACCCCACCCTCTTGCACAACTTGTCAAGGGAGTCAAGCTGCATTGTAACAGCACTGGAAGCAGGTCAGTCTGCAGACTGAAAAGTTCACATCCTGAATCCTGACAACAATAAATTATTTACATACCTCTCAACTGTTCTGATTTTTGCAGAATGTCCAGATTTTTACTTCAAAGTTTTGGTATGTTCCTCATAAAATTTGTGTGTTTCTGGCAAATCATCAAGGGTTGATAGATATTTGAGTTTCAGACCTTAAATCCTTCAGAAAATGCATTCTGACACAACACCTGTTGTTCCACCAACTTTATAAGTTTATAAGAACAATATTTAAAATCTGCCCCTATTTTGTGGCCTTTCTCCCCCCATTGTTTTACATTTCTGCATATTTCTTGTGCTATAAAGCTGAGATGCTTATTGAGTTCAATTGATTTAAATATCTTCTAGTGTCTATCTTTTACATTTTAACTGTATCAGACATCAATTCCCATACATATATTTCTTTCATTTAAATAATATACTTCAGTCAGTGTTTCCAGTAGATTATTTTTTGTGAATCTTACTATCTAGACTACTTTCATTCATTGGTATGCATTCCTGGACCTAATGCATGTATTACAAGAAGTAGCATTATACGATATTACTTATTGATTTCCATTACGCAATATATTGGTTTCTTTTTTTCATTCATTATTCATTTACTTCTGTTTCCCCTTTCTTTCCCCACTCTTATAGTACCTTTATAAAATGTAATATAACATATTTTGCAGTTTGCAAACAGGAACATTCCTCAGGCAAAATGCAATATAGGCCTCCACCTTCAGCTGGATTTTTTAAGCAAAATTTGAGATATAATACTTAAGTTATTACATTTAAAATAACCAAATTGTTATTTTACGTCTGTTACCGAGTTCAGTTGTTTAAAGCATAATTTAAAACTCATCTCACATTTTGATTCTATCATATCCTTTTCCATATAATCATTTCTTAATACATTGTTTTTTAAGGAACCTTCCACTTTTTTTAATCTGCTTTGTTTTATCCATCATTTTGTTTTGGAAAAAAGTATAGGGATTTGCAGCCCCCTCCCCACCAAACTTAAATAAACTAATTATCGATAGATATCTCAGTCTCTCTCTCTCTCTGTATATATATATATATATATATATATATATATATATATATATATATCTATATATATATCTGTATATCTATATATATATATATATATATGAGTCTACTTCGTAAGAATGAAAGACCACAACACCGAAACCCACAACACCAAGTCCAGAATAACGAATCCCCGGAACACCGAAAACCGCATAACTGCAAAACACACACAAACAACTGCCCCAAACTACCAAACATACAACCCTACACTAGAGATAGGCAGGAGGGAAAGCCCCCCTGCACCCCCCAAGTGGGGGGCTGCACCCCCACACCCCCCTACTTTAATATTCTAACTCCGAGATCACACAGACACACAAGGCAAACCTACACCCACACATTACAGTCCCTTACACGCACACATCACAGTCACAACACACACTTACACACAGCAATACCCCTCACAAATACACTTACACATACATACTTATCTACAGCGGAACACCAAAAGCGCTAAATCAAAATCCTGTAATATCGGGATTTTGTATTTCGCATTTTTCGGTGTTCCGGGGTTTCGTCCTTCTGGTCTCGGTGATGTGGGATTCAGTGTTGTGGTCTTTCGTTCTAACAAAGTAGACTCATATACACACATGTATGTATGTATATGTATATATATATATATATATATATATATATATATATATATATATATAGATATAGATATATATAGATAGATATATATATTATATATATATATATATATATATATATATATATATATATATATACATACGTGTGTGTGTGTGTGTGTGTGTGAGTATATATATATATATATATATATATATATATATATATATATATATATGTAGATATATATATATATATATATATATATATATATATATATATATATATATATATATATATATAAAGAGAGAGAGAAAGAGATACATACATACATACATACATATGTATTGCAATCTCATCTATTATAAGATAAATAAAAAAAAATAATCTAAACAAAGGGATCACAGATGTAAACAGCAGCATTACATTTGCAATCACCAAAAGATGAAAAAACAGTTCCATACATAGGAGGCTTTACATCCCACAACCCAGACTTGGAACTTAAAGAAGCTGACCCCAGGGTCACACAACCACAAAATAGAAAAAAACTGTTGAATTATGCTACAGTCAACTCCTGAAGTTTGACTGTACCATAATCTGACCAACTTCACCATGGATAGCCTTCATCACCAAAACTGGCAGACACTGAAAGCGTTTGCTGATAACATAAATGGCATCTAGATAGACAGATAGATAGGTAAATATAGATGTATGGCTGGTTTTTCTGCCTATTTATTTTTCTATGTATATTCAGCATTTGTGGGAGTTAACATGTGTAAGGGGTGTTTTCAATGTTTACTTTTGATGTTGAACGTGTATTATAACAACATGTCTGTTAATAACCTTTGTTTATTTTCTGTTAGTGAAAGACATTAGCTCTTTCTCTCAGGTTCCTCACACCAACAGCAGAGCTTGTGTACATTAAAATTAACACAAACCTCAATAACCCCAGTACCACTCAATTACCCCGGTACTCCTCAATAACCCCGGTGCTACCTATACTGAAAATCTCATGAAGGTGTTTCTTCATGTCCTTGCCAGCATACTCTCCCAATACATTGCATACCATAGGCATGAATCGCACTCTGTTCCAGAAGTTTTTGGTTTTAGTCACTGACAACTGCTGTCACTTTTAAATGTATTTTGCCTGAATATTTACAGGTAAATGAAAAATGTAAACAAACAAGAAAAAGAAAAGAAAAAAAGCATGTGCATTCCAGATGTACAAGAATTATTAAATGTGTGTGTAACATGTTGAGGCTGGCTGAAGTATCTTAATATAAGTATCAAACTAACTGACCATTGACCGACCATTTGTGTCTCATGTCAAATGGTCAGTCAATTAATATGATATTGACTGACCATTTAACATGAGACACAAATAGCTGTGCAGTTATAAAATTACATCCATTTCTTGGTATGTAATTGTGACCACAGTGTCTGAATGTCTAATAAATTGAATTAACATGTACAAGAGAAAAAAGGCCTTGGGCATAAACAATCTACTGAAAAACTGACCTGCCAAATCCAGAAAAATAAATCAGCTATTTCATCATGAGATTCTGCAGTTGGTTTTATGTTAAGTAGTAGCAACAAGAAACACAAGCTAATAGTTGTGTCCCTATCGCTATAAAAAAATAAGTATATATAGAAGCTGCTAACTTTGCAAACAGCTTTTACACATTCCCAACAAAGTTAATGTTGTGAAAGCCATACTTTTTATTAGGTCATTTAATACCCTCTAAAACAAGCTGGGGTTGGAATCAACAGTAAGCCTTTTTTACACCCCCCTTACAAAGGTCTCTTTAACTTAAGGGCTGCTTCTATTACTGCACACAAGGGTAGAGAGTAGATTTCCTCGTGCAGGCGACACATTTCTCTCCTTCCGATACCAAAAATCTGATGGCCATCTTTCTGTCTCCCGCTGGTATTATTTTTAGAAAGTTAATTCTACAAACCAACAAGTATTTAAAATTTTTGAAGTTACTTCATCATATTACTTTTGGGTTTTGCACTAGTACTCACTAATGTCCCAACAAAACCACAATATGTGCTCCCATCTCTCAAATATTCATTATTATGCTGCTAGAAATTAGGGAAACATTGATAAGTACATGCAAACTGTCTTTTGTGGAGTAAAGAAAAAGCAATGCAATATCTTCCAATAAAAATAGTCTCTACTGACACCTACCATGCCTATTCCAAAATTGCTTTAATAGACGACCTTTTGTTCTCCTCCATTTTCCTGTGAATCACAACTTTGTTTCATGCTTGCAACAAGGGTAGTGACTTGAAAGGCATTAGTCAGTACTGCGTATGAAAAACTGGGACCATGCATGTTTTATTGGACTCAGTCCATTTATGCAGGGCCATGTAAATTTAAACAGTTCTTACCGATTCACTTAGCATATAGCTCACTGACATACAGCGCTGTATCTTGACTGCAAACACTTAGAGATGTCCTTTTGAGGTAGATCATACTTGTGCCTAAGATCTAGAAATGTCTGTAATCCATATGGATCTTACAAGTCAAATTTTCTGTACAGCCCATATGCAACTCATTCCCCAAACTTTACAGAATGATCTCAATATGGTGTGGTCACAAAAATCTTCTGATAGGAGAACAGTGGGCAGGCTGACCCTTAACTTGAGGGCTCAGTTTAGTCTAACAAATGCTTTAGTAAATTTTGTTTAAGGCCCTGATAGTATGTACACTGAACCTGTTTCTCTGCCTCATCTAAGATTAAAAGTAGCCACCAAGGGAGTGGGTCTGATATTCTTCT
The DNA here is from genome assembly GCF_019279795.1 of Protopterus annectens. Taxonomy (NCBI): domain Eukaryota; kingdom Metazoa; phylum Chordata; order Ceratodontiformes; family Protopteridae; genus Protopterus; species Protopterus annectens. Next base: position 364,196,873 of record NC_056744.1, on the reverse strand, counting down.
GTGCCATAATGTAGTACCCCCTTAATCATAAGCCTCAGAATTTGTAATTTAGCTGGCCCAATATAGTAGTCCACATCTGGTAATCTATGGCCTGTAGTGATCATAGGCCCCAGTAGGCATCTAAATTAAGAAGAGGAATTAGAAGGCCAGCAAATATACTCCACAAACAACTTCTTCCAGCTGACTCTGTAGCAGCATTAATGCCATGTTAATGCATGGATACATTCTTTAGGACCTGCTGGAGAGATAGGTGTGTATCCCAGAGATACCCCGTCTGTGGAACAGGCTCCCCATCCATGTGAAACAGAGTTTCTCCCTAACCCAGTCCAAGTGCAACTTGGACAATTGGATGGGAAACAAGAAATTCATCTCTGATTGGGCACGTATGTCTCTAATGCAAACAAGTGACCTGTAAATGGTCCATCTCCCAGACCCATGTTAACACTTATCAAGAGTACCAGAACTTGTCAGAGATTTGGGATGCATGGCTAGACTTAAAAAGGTCCTTGTGGTCGTTAGCCTAGTAAACACCTATGAACCTATTAAATGGGGCCAATGGATCCAGACTCAATGGAGCTTACAAGGCATCCGCAAACCCCACACTTACTAATCTCCTACATATTTGTCAAAAAGTACCAGAAATACAAATATGGGTAACTGAATTTTGTCTGTGGCTTAAACAGAACATGCTGGAGAGACAGATATGTCTACAAGAAACTGCCCCTACTATAGAACAAGCTTCCCATCCATGTGAAGCTGATTTTGTCTATTATCCAGTTTAGGCACAACCTATACAAGTGTATGGAGAACAGGAAATTTACACCAGGCCTGACATCCATGTCCCTTATGGAGAAAGGTAGTTTTTAAATGCCTGGCACTCAATGCCCTATCTGGATTCAAGACGTCATGATTCTTTCAGGAAAACTTGGCTAGGCTTAGAAAGGGCCCTTGGGTCATTAGCCTAGTAACAGTCCATGAATCTATGAATCTACGAATACAGCATTTGGGAAATATCATTCTGATAGGAGGTGCTCTCTGCTTGGCTATCAACACCAACCTTTTCCATTACTCATTAAAGTCCTGTGGACCACAGAGGGTTGTCATGAAATTAGTCTGCACCTGCTAAACCTAGAGAGAACCAACGCCATGTATAGTAAAATGTTTGCTCATGTGTGATACAAAGGAGTTGGTAAGTGCTAAAGCCTCACTTCCAACCTCATTTAGAAAGCATCCCTCTTAATTCATCAAAAGAATGCAACTCCTCCCATAATGAGGTTAGGCCATCTCCTCCCATGATGGAGGTATGTCACATTGTGTGTACAGAAAAAAAATCAGGTCATCTGGAAATAGATTGATGTTATTCTTTAATGTTTCAATAACTATACCTTGAGCTCTTACATCTCCTCTCAGCTAGGGTTCAGTTACAAATAGTAATAACAAAGATGGAAGTGGGCATCCATTTTAATGCCCTTCCCCATCAGAATGTTACCTGAAATTAACTGAAAGCTCTTGTGACCATTACAGACATTTTTGTAAAATGCTTGCATTTTCCCAGTCACTTTTGATGGAAAATCAGAAGACTCATAGGGTTTCAAATAGGCAGTCCACACCCACTTCCAACAAAAGCTTATTAGAAGCTTTTCTGAGATGAGGCTGACAGACAGGCAGGCAGGGTCACACTAAAGTGAGGCATATTCTGTAAAAAGTGGGGCCTTCATGATATTGTTGAACTTGTGATGTCTCTTTAAAATCCTACATTAATCAAGGTGAATTAAATCCTGTAAGATAGTCTGCAACCTGTTGGACAGACTCCCATTAAACAGTTACAATTAATGTTGACCAAAGATATAAGTTAATACAGGCAGTGGCAGCAAACATGTTTTATTTATTTATTTACTTACTTACTTACTTATGTATGTATGTTTGTATGTGTCTATTTATTTATTCTGTTATTTTACTTTTTTTGATTATTTTGCATTCCTACTTATTAGAATATGCCGTATTGCCTGCCTAACATTTTCTTAATTCACCATGTGAGCATAGGATCATAGGAAGTTACTAGGCTATTGGCTCTGAGGCCCTTATAAGCCTAGCCGAGAGTTTAGCCCATGCATAGACAAATCAGCACACAGAGCCCCTGTCCAGGAGGGACACAGGTGGAGTCCCAGGGATGTATTTTCTGTTCCCCATCCAGTTATCCAGATTGCACTTAAAAATGAATAAAAGAGGTACTCTGCTTGATGTGGAGATGGAGTCTATTCCACAGATGGGGGAGTCTCTGGGACACAAATCTGTCCTGCCAGCAAGTCCTATTGATGTCACAGACCAGGTTGAGGCCGCTTGTATGGGTTACTCGAGTGGAGCTTGATTGTGGATATGCAACAGTCCCATCAAGGCAGGGTCCGAGATCACCTTGTATGCCAGACAGAGGTCACCTCTGAGGAGTCTGTATGAAACTGAGTAGAGGGACAGAGCTTTTAGCCTATCTGTGTAGGGTAGATGTTTGAGGCCCTGGATTCTCCTGGTGAGGAAGCTCTGTAGTCTCTCCAGCTGCTGCATGTGCTTTGCGAGGTACATGCTGAAAGGGGCTTTGTTCTCAAATAATGGGCCTTATAAGGGAAGAATACAGGGATGTTATGACCTCCTTGTCCCTGGATGAGATACCCTTACTTATGAGGATCCATAATTATCCATAATGGATAAACATTTTTACTGGGGTCTTGATTTAAATGGAAGGACTGTCATTAGGATTTTCTTGCAGGTAAACAGCTAGATTAACTTTTGATGTCTGGTGTTTTCATGCCATTAACCTGCCGATTATGTTTCTTTTGATTGTCACTTAGTATTTTATTTCATCTTTATCTACTCATTTAGATTCAGTGACTTTGGGCCTCCATTGGCCTAACATTTACTACTTTTTAGTGAGAGGTGAGGTATTGTTCTAGTTTTCATGGTTTGTGTTGCAGAGGATATAGCATAACAACTAATTCACATTTCAGTTGAGATGCCAATTGTGTTCAGTCACTGTGCCTTCACCTGGGGAAATGCACTGTTTCAGTAAGTTCCCATCTGTTATCTTAAATTGTTTGAAGATGTACTTTGAATCGGTGACTCTTCTTTTGCTAATTTACTTGTGAAATAGCATTTGTGAATTTTCAGGCATTATGGATGGCATGTACTGCTTGCTGACATCAGTGGCAAGTGCATGCCATATTCTGCTAGCCTGGTATAATATTTTCTAATTAAAATGTGTGCTATTTATTACTGGTTTTATGCAGTAAGCTATTATAATTTTTAAATAGCTGTAGCAATTTAGTTTTTCTATATTCAGTTAAACAGATTACTATCACAAAATTGAGGACCACAATCTCAAAGACAGTAATCTCAAAACAAGCATACCAACATTCAAAAAAGGAAAAACTAATAAGTACAAAAAAAAACACTGGACATCAAACTCCCTCTCTCAACTGGACGTAGGAATGATCACTAACATGGGTTGGGGGGGTTAAGTCTAGAAGTGTGACATTGTGGGGAGTTGCTCTTTCAGGCCTTGGTATGTTCATCTTGGGATTACTGGGATTGCTGTCTTTGAGGCTGTTGTCCTCAGTCTTGTGATTGTAGATCCAATTAGATTGCCCTAATTCAAGTTGTGCTTTATCAGTTGTTTCTATATCAAGAAGTATATCTTGCTAATTATGTAAAAGACAAAATCAAAATCCTTTGTTGTTGTAGAGGAAGCCTGTCCTGACTCACCCTCCCCTCACAAGTGGTAGATGTCTGCACCTTGTTGCACTATTACCTATACATACTGTAGTATATCTAACACAATATTTAACACAGTGTAGGCACTCTTTATGGGTTAAGTGTAGTTTATTTACACTGCAAGTATAGATAGGAGTTTGTCATGCAGGTATGTAAATTCAAAGCTGCTGCCAACAAACAGAAAAGAGAAGTACACACTTCAAGTCATTTATACTTCAGTTCAGTTATTAAAATCTCATAAACTGCATTAACAAAAACCGTGACAAAAAATATTCTTTCCTCTGCAGTCTTCATTGATTTATCTAAAGCTTTCGATATGGTTAATCACCAGCTCCTTTCAAATATACTGAAATCCCTTTCACTTGAACCTCTAGCCATAAATTGGTTCAAATCTTACTTAGACAATAGACAACAGGCTGTGCTATGGAATAATAATCTATCTAATCACCTTCCCATTTCCCTTGGTGTTCCTCAGGGCTCCATATTATGCCCACTCCTATTTTCTATCGTGGTGGTGGTGCTGCGGTAGCATTGCAGCCTCACAGTAAGACGCTGTCCGGTTCGATTCTCAGCTAGAGCATCTTCTGCGTGGAGACATGCGTGAATGGGCGTACCTTCATTGAAGGTTGTGTGCCAGGGCTGGTAACTCGGCACATAAAAATCAACTACCAATCATTAGCGGACCGGAGTTCCGCTGTGGCGACCCCTAACTGGGAAAAGCCGAAAGACACAAACAAGCATTAATGACCTTCACTCTGCAATTCCTCACACCACCTGTATTCATACGCAGACGACTCTACAATAATTTGTTCAGTCCCTTCTCTAACTGAACTACAGTCCCTTACCCAAAAAGCATTCAATACAGTAGAACAGTGGTTTTTAAACCGCTGCCTCCTCCCAAACCCCAAAAAATGAAACTTTTACTTTTCACTCCAACCCGAAAGTCTCCCCCAATAAATTTCACACTCATATCTAATAATGGCACTCTCATATCTTCCGACCCTACCACTAAACTCTTAGGAATAACAATAGATAGTAACCTTAACTTCGATACTCATATAAACAGCACAATAAAATCAGTCAACAAAAAACTGGGGTCCCTCTATAGAATCAAACCCTTTCTTACACCAGTAGCCAGGACCGCTGTAGCCAGAATGCACTTAATCTCCACTCTACTCTTTGCTTCACCTATATACACTAATCTTTTTAAAAACAACCTCAACAAACTTGCAATCTCCTATAATAATATTGCTAGATTTGCCACTGGCTCTCCTTTTAGAACACATCACTGTCTTAATCTAAAGCAACTAAGATGGCTAGAGTTTCTAAACCAGCTTCAATTTCACCAGCTTGCTATAGCCCATAAGACCCTGTATCAACCCACCAACACTCCAATACTCACTAGCCTCATTAGATCAACAATCTTAAGAATGTACGCTCCTCTAACAAATGGCTGATCAATACTTGCAGATCCAACAACTTGGCAGGAGACTCTCTATTCTCTAATACTGTTGGAAAGCACTGGAATTTACTACCCACTGAACTCGTATCTCTGTCTTCACTAACACTTTTTAAACAGAATCTAAAACTATTTCTCAATACACATTGGTTATGCCCCTGTACTAACCCTGACTAACTTTCTTCCTTTACACTAATGAATACTCTTCACCTTTATAGACTTATCCTTAAAGAACCAAAAGGCCATGTTATTGCAATTTAAATATATGTATATATGTACATAGTATCTTCTCTTGTACATTACCTTTTACTGTTTGTGTTATGCTCATGATGAGTATTGTATTTTTTATTAACAATAGCTGTTTTAAGCTTGGACTGTTGCAACTTTCTATATTGTATTTTGTATGTGTCTTGGAGCTTTTCTCCCCGGGCCTCTACTGAAAATGGACATGTATCCAGCTAAACTAGCCCGGTCAACAAATGTAAAATAAAATAAAATAAATAAATAAAAATAAATAAAACAGTAGCTTCTTTTCTTGATGCTTGATGCTTATAACCTCCAGGTTTATCCAAAACCTAGTCTCCTGGTAATTGCACAGATAAACCTACAGCTCTGGTTATTCCTCAGGCATGGCCACAGCTTCTTCTGGTTATGATATCCACAAGAATCGCCATTCTTGATCTTACAAATTCCTCTTCTACAGAGGTAAACACCTCTGCTTGTTTAGACTATAGACCTTCCTTTTTACAGCACCTCAGCAGGTGTTTTACATTTGTCTAGCTGTTACAAGCTTTCATTGTCATATTACACAGTATATATTAAACATGGCTGAATATTAGAAGATTTTACTACCATAATATCTAGTACATAAGCACTTTTATGCAAGTACCCCTCCAAGCCATGCATTATTCAACCCTCATTTCTGTCCTAAATGGGATGAGTAATGAGACTGAAATAACATATCTACATCTGTGCCATTGCTACACAACTGATTTTTAATAGTAAAAATGAAAGGGCTGCAAGCTAACATTAGCCTGCTTAATGTGGTGTTGCTGTACCTTTGCCTGTATAAGCATTGCAAAGATGCATTATCAATTACTAGGAAAAAGCTGCATCCCAATAAGTAATATTATAAGGAAGTTATTATAGGACAACCGCGCCCTCAGACTAAAAAAACATATTAATTTCATCATGGTTTGATGTTTCCTACATTTTAATAGACTCTGAGACTATTTTGAGCTTTTTAGATATTTTTAGATGCAATTTCTGACTCTGACCACATGGGGTCTGGCATATTGAAAAAATTCAGACTGTTTACTCTGCCTCTAAGTATCCCAGAATGCATTATTTGTCTCAAAAAAATGCATCAGATCTGCCACGTTTTGCCTTAAGCTGCTGTCACTTCATTGACTTAACAGGCATTCACTGCAGTCTTAAAATCCCCTACTTTTGGTTAAAATGTTATCCTTTTTCAATGACCACTTAAAACACAAGCAGTGCAAATGCTATAGAACAGAACTGAAAGGTGCATTTTCTAGTCTTTCATCTTAGAAATGCTAAATTGCTTTCTTTTGTGAAGGCTGAAATCTAGCTCTTCAAGGAATCTCCCCTCCCACTTCACACCTACCTTCCCTAGCTGTCAAAGAGCCAAGGGTAATTTGACCCATTATCTGCATGTGATTGACAGCTCATCACAGCAGGTGACCAGAGTAATGTACTATTTGCTTGTCAGCCTTTTCCTCCTTACAGTGGGAGACTTTTTTTGTTGCACTACTCCTGTCAAATTTAAAACCAAGCTACATAGCACTGGCAATAATCCCTGCTTTGCAAAGCAATCTGCCACTTATTTTCCCTTCCTGTTTAAATAGCTAACAAATGATGCACCATAAACTTGAAATATTTTAGACTTGCATGCCAGCACCCACATGCTTTTTTGAGTCAATATTTTAAAAAAATGATGGTAGTGCATACACACACGCAGACACACACACTGCTTTACTTCTACAATGATTTAGATTTTATTTTTACATTTTATAGCAGTGTACTAACCAAGCAGAGAAATCTGGTTCAAAAGCAAGGATAAATTGATCCTGAAATACCTATGAACCTCAGCGCAAGAAATTAGGACAAAGCCATACATAGAAGTGGGACAAAGGCACAAACGTCCTGGTCTGAACTGTCTGCAAACAGCTACAGTTAACTTTGAGTATGTGTCTACCTGTTTGAGCCAATATTAATTTTCCCCTGGAGAGCACTCTGCTTTGGCTTGTAAGCAGCCCCCCACACACACACACACACACACACACACACACACACACACACACATTCCACTTTCTCTTATTCCCTTCTGTTAGCAAATAGTATCCGCCATAACTCATCAATACTGTGTGTTTGTAAATTTAAACTATGACCACAGTAGCCTACTGATACAAGGTTATCCTGTTTTTCCACCTGAGAAATTAAGAAATGACTTAGTTTCAGAGCAGTCCTTGGTCATTTGTGATTGTTTCTTAACACATACTTGCCTTTGCTTTGTAATTGTTTCCAGCCCCCTCATACGAGCAACTAACAGGGTCTCTACCCACTTTGCTCCCCACCCTGCCCCCCTATTCCCTCCTGCCCCAGGTGGTCCCACCTTTATTGGACTCAAAACCCCTCCCATCTTTCCAATAGCCAACCACAGCGCTAACCCAACACTACCTCCTCCATCTTCCCACTACTATCACACCTCCTCAACTAACATGTACCAGCATACCTTACCTATGCTCACTGCATGCACTCTCCTTGCATATCTTACATCATACTAAAGCTCCACCATTCCCCCACTCAACCACTACCACTGTACTACTACTCACACCACCACTCATGTCTCACCCACACTCAACTCCCCTCCCACCAGCTCAAGAACCATCCCTATGCACCCCCCACATATTCTACCAACTATATTACTCAAACATAAAGCAGCCCTACAACTTAACATAGTAACCCTCCCACCATACCTAGTACCCACAGAGCACAATCATAAAGTTTCCCTTATAAACAAACACATTCAAAAACTGAGAAAACTAATAATCTCATGCATATCAAAACTAGCCCTAAGTGGAGACATCCACCCCAACCAATTACTGCCCTGTAGCTATTCTCTCTCCACTCTCCAAAATACTAGAGAGACGCATACACTCTCCGGTCTCAGACTACCTCCTTACTAACAACCTCCTTTCCAGTACTCAGCGTGGTTTCTGACCAAACCATAGCACCACCACTGCCTTACTCTCCTTTACTAACACTATCCTTCAGCATAAAAACAATGGCTATCTCTCCTCTGCTACTTTCCTAGACCTATCTAAAGCAATTGACATGGTCCCACACAAACAACTTATCTCTGTCCTCAATAACCTATCCTTCTCACAATCAATCACCAACTGGTTTCAGATTTACCTGTCTGACCGCCAACAATCCGTTGTATGGCAGAATGACATCTCCCCAACTACCTGTCTCCATAGGGTTCCCCAAGGATCCATCCTTGGACCCCTACTCTTCTCTGTTTACACCAATAATCTAGCCTCTGCCACCAAACATGGCACACTCATACAATATGCAGATGACTCAACCATCATCTGCTTAGCCCAGTCCCTACCGAAACTGCAAAAAGTCACACAGGAAGCCTTTTCCTCTGTTGAAGCATGGTTATCCGATGCCCAATTAATACTCAACCCAAACAGAACTAAACTACTCATCTTCCAACCCACCAAACATACTCAAAACAACTCTCACTTTAACATCACAGCAAAGACAACACCATTATATACCCAACTGAACACACCAAATTGCTAGGAGTGGAAACAGAAAATAAACTAATATTTGACATTCACATATCCATGACCATAAAAAAAGGCCACAAAAAACTAGGAGCATTATACAGAAAAGAGCAATTTCTCACCAAAGCAGCAAAGATTTCAATAGCAAATTCCTCCACCCTACTTTATGCCTCTCCAATATATACCAACCTAAGGCAATGTGGTCTAAACAAGCTAAAGACCTGCTACATCAAAAATCACCAAAATCGCCACAGGGGCATCCTACCGTAGTCACCACTGTCTCTCACTTGCTGAACTGGGCTGGCTTGAACTCCCTCATCTGCTTCAGTGGTATCAACTCTCACTCGCCCACAAACTAGTAAACCATCCACTAAATGTCCCATCCCTCCAGAATCTACTCCAACCCTAATCGCACCACCAGACCACTAAGATCCAGCAACAAAAATCACTTGCAGATCACTAAAGCCAATAACTCTGCTGATGAAGCACTATTCTCTTGCGCCATAGCCAAATTATGGAACTCACTCCCACCCACAATTACCTCCATCATGCACCCACTTCAAAACTTTATTAAAAGCTAACTAAAAACATGCTGGCTATGCCCTTGCAACTCCCAGTGTAATATCATCCACCCCATCCAACCACTACCTTTCTTTCCACTCCACTAACTATCTTGATTATAGCAAGCTCAGATGCTCATAAGCCTAGTACTTATTATACAGCAGGAACTTCTCATTGTAACATTTGTTAATGTCTGTTATGTACTTCACAGATAAAGATTCTATTTGTCTATTGATGTACTATGTTCTTCATCTGTAAATATGTTGTAAGTGCTATGTTAAATTGTTAATCATTATAATCCAATGTAACTACTGTCTATTTTACTGTGGAGCTTTTCTCCCCGGGCCTACGCTGAAAATAGACCTACGTCCAGTCTGACACTCCCGGTCAACAAATATAAATAAATAAATAAATAAATAAAATAAATAAATACAAGTAGGATTATTGCTCCTATCAAATTAGGAAAGATTATGAAATAGTAGGTCTTGCATTAGTATGAATTTTCAAAAGGGTATGAAATCTGAAACTTAAATGTCTGTCATTGATTTCATTCTTCAGTCTGTAATGATTTGGCAGCAATTGTCCCAAAAAAAAAAAAAAATTTTGATTCAAAAAGATAATAGCCACACAATACAGCTGGTAACCTGTCAAAGAAGGGGCTCCTTTAATATTAGTACTACTAACTTGAGCATCTGACAAAATAAAAAAAAACATGCATTTATGAAATTAAAGTTATCCCTAACTGGATTATTACAGTTAATGGTAAACCCTCCATGTTTTCTTCCAAAATGGCAATTTCTGGGGAGGGATTATTAGGGAAGAGCAACATTTTGAGCCAAGTTCAGGGACAGTTGAGAGGTTGGGATATGCCTAATTCTAAAAAAGCTATTTATTTGCATGTACCTAGCAACCTGTTAATGCAGGAAATCTGGACAAGGCAAAATATGTGGGGAGACATCAAAACAGTACAAAAAATTGATCTTGTATAAACTGAGAGAGCTGATCGAATAACAGGTCTTGCTTTAGCATGCATTTTTCTGAAGGTTATGAAGGCAGAAACTCAGTGTCTCATTTAGTGACTTTATTCAAAGAGTTTGACTGAAAACCACAAAATTGAGAATAACAATCCAAAATATTGCAGTCACACACACACACACTCTTGCCCTTGTTTGCAGTCACACACACACACTCTTGCCCCTGCTTGCAGCACACACACATCACACACACACTTGCCCCTTGCTTGCAGTCTCACACACACACAATTGCACACACACAATTGCCCCTTGCTTGCAGTCTCACACACACACAATTGCCCCCTTGCTTGCAGTCTCACACACACAATTGCCCCTTGCTTGCAGTCTCACACACACACACAATTGCCCCTTGCTTACAGTCTCACACACACACACAATTGCCCCCTTGCTTTCAGTCTCACACACACACACACACACACACACACACACACACACCCCTTGCTTGCTGTGCGGTCAAACACACACACACACTTGCCCCCTTGTTTATGGGGTCAAACACACACTGCCTTTTTTGCCGTGTCACACACACAACAATGCTTGCTTTGCTTGTGCCACACACAACACACCCTTGCTGCCCCCTTGTTGTCACACACACACTTGCCCCTTGCTTTTAGGTCACATACACACACACGCGACACACACACTTGCTTTGCTTGCATTCACACACACACACACACACACACACACACACACACACACACACACACACACACACACACACACACACACACACACACACACACACACACACATTCACACACATCCGCTGCTTGCATTCACACACACACACACACACACACACACACACACACACACACACACTTGCTGTATCCTATGGACATTAGAATGCCTTCAGCTGAAGGCACTACATATGTTACCTGTATTTTTTGGCAAGTTCCTCCTCCTATTTTATTTCTTCTCACTCAGAGCCCCTACCATGATAGTGCTATCCCAAAAATGGTTGCAAGGCATGTACTTCACTACCAGAAAACTGAGATCAGAAAAGCTTACCAGCCTTAGAGATTTTATCAGACTTTGCTTCTCAGTGGCTTGTGTGCTATACTCACTTACAAAATGTTATATTAACAGGCAGAATATCACTTTGCAGACTAAAGAAATAGCATTTTGTCTACCAAACTTTATAACAAAGTCAAAAAAATATATGCCATGCTGATTCCATTATTTCAATAGGAATTGGCAGCAACTCTCACTGAAGGCATGCTGCTTAGCAGCTTTACAATGACTAAGCTGCTGTGCTTGTACAAGCAGCAAAATTCCTCATTTCCTTTCCCATCTATCTTCTATTTCTCTTATTTCGCTTACATTTTTCATTAATTTAAAAAAAACAACACGCAGGCTCAAAGAATATGATAGCAACCGTGACATTAATCTTACAAGAACCTGCGCTCTATGTGTAACTGAGCATTGTGAAGTGTCTGAGGCTACTTCTAAACTATGGACACATACTGATGGACAAAATGTTGAACCTCTATATTGCCTACATCACTGTATATTTACCTGCTATAATAATCTTACATGGGAACCCAGAAATGCACTTAGCTTAGTTGCATGAAACAAGTATAGCTGCAGAAACCACCCCTGGCCTACCACTCTCTTGCTGACTATTCATAAGTATGTTTACAGGCTGCAGAATTACTCATTAAATAAGTTTTATGCCTAATGGCTCCAGCGTCCACATTAAAATAATTTCATTACCCAGCTAACAGGGAAAAAAAAAAGGTATTATTCAGCTGTGGCAAAGTTTCAAGCAGGTAGCAGGTTTGATGGCACACACACTAAAATGGAGCAAGCACAGCAGCATAACAAATAAAATGGAGCAAGCCCAGCAGCATAACCAATAAAACGGATTACTAATATTAAAAAAAAATAATAAAAAACATGACAAGACCGAAACGCGAAGCTCAACAACAGAAACAAACAGCTGAAAACATTACAAAACATCTGCAGCATGCAATCACGAAGCACGAGGCATCAACAAACTAAAGAAAACCAAATATAGCTACAAATGCAGCAAGGTTTTTAAAAAAAAACACACCAGCAACCACAATCGCTAAGCACAAGGCATCAACTAAAGAAAACCAAATATAGCTACAAATACAGCAAGGTTTTTAAAAAAAACACACCAGCAACCACAATCGCTAAGCACAAGGCATCAACTAAAGAAAACCAAATATAGCTACAAATACAGCAAGGTTTTTAAAACACACCAGCAACCACAATCGCTAAGCACAAGGCATCAACTAAAGAAAACCAAATATAGCTACAAATACAGCATAGTTTTTAAAAAAAACACACCAGCAACCACAATCGCTAAGCACAAGGCATCAACTAAAGAAAACCAAATACAGCTACAAATACAGCATAGTTTTTAAAAAACACCAGCAAGCAACTAAAAACACTAGACAGTAATACAATTACTACAAGCAGCAATACACTTACTTCAGAAGGAAACCCAAAGGCAGCAAGCACAGAAACACAGGCCGACTCAAGAATACAAAAGACGCCAGCATTAAACATAACCAGGGAAATATAAACCCTGGATCAAAACGAAAATAAGTAGGCTAAGCTAAAAATGCAGCTGCGAAAGGGAAGCACGTGGCACCCTTACAAACAGAAAGATTAACTCCACTAATGTGCAATTAAAAACTTGGGAGGACACAATATAAGGGCTAGGGAGGCATAGAAACAGGGACAGATTACATTTAGGATACACTATTAGACTTACCTTACTTATGAAGTAGCAAAACGCTGGTGAAGAAGTGCTTCACATGAATAGAGTCGACCAGATTTGCTAACACAGAAAAGGAGTTCCACACAGCACCTAGTCCATTTATTAGGTTAACAGTGGGCTGGGAAAGGCAGTGTTGACATCACAATGTGGGAGGATCACAGGGATTCTGTACAGCATGCAAATAAGGCAGTGTTTACGTCACTTTGGGGGAGGAACCCTCCCAGGATCTTCAGCAAGAGCTATGGCAGATGTGACATCATTATTTAAGAGACGACTAGACAGTTTTCATCTTGGTTTTAAAACTGAAAGTCAAACAGTACAGAAAAGTATGAAACCTAAGAAGTAAAAGAGAATAGGGATTTTTTTTAAAGCTGCGGTTATGTTTTTTTGAGGCTGTATCACAACAGGATTTTAGAGAGACATCAGGTAGAGATATTTGATTTGATATCCCGTTGTTTTCTTTCTGTTCTGTGGTAGAGTACCATGTCTTGGTCTTACACAACTTCTTGCTTTAGTAGCAGATTGGGTGTTCCTCACCACCAACTTCCTGAGATGGCATAGCTCCTAACCCAACCTCAGATACATTGTTGTGCACAACAAAGGACTTACTGAGACCAGTGGAAACTAAAACTGTTTCTGACCAAAACACTTCAGCTGATTAAAAGCCTTGTTCACTGTTGTGGTTCATCTTATTGGCATGAGAGCCTTACCTCTGTAATGCCTGTTGAAAGACAGATTATAGTAGCTAAGCTGGGTGTAATTTTCTGGAGAAGTCTGCTAGGCTCAGATTCACAGGTTCATATGTTCTTACTAGACTGCAGCCAAGGGGAGCATTGTCGAGCCTAGCCAAAATTCCCAGTTACCCCAAAGCACTATCTGGTTAAGTGCCTTGCTCAAAGTCGCACATTAGGAAAATGATGGCTGCTTTCACTTATTTCTTATTGGATATAAGCCAATTCTTGGCAGCTTCTGTTTGTCTCTTCAAGGTTTACTCATCCCTTTGTCAATTGCATATCTTAAGTATCTGGCTTCTGTCATACAAAAGTTTAATTTTTACAATAATACATATACATTTTGCTTGTCTTAAAGAATTCAGAACACGTTCCATTTTGGATAAATGTGATTCCCAGTCTTCTAATAAAATTACTACATTGTCAAGGTACACATCTGAGTGCCTGCTATAACATTTCAAAGCTTTAACTATGAGTCTTTGAAATGATAGGAGCTTCATGAAGTCCCAAAGGTAAGACAGTGTAATGAAAAAGACCTTCAGGGATGGAGAATACTGCTTTTTCTTTTGCTTCATGGGTAAAGGAAATATACCAGTACCCCTTGGTCAAATGTAGGGTGGTTAAAACTGCTTTGCCTTCCCTCTTCAGGAGCTTATTCACAGTAGGCATTGAATAATTGTCAAAGTTAGATATCTCATTCAGTTTTTAGAATGATTACAAAATATAATGCAGCCATCCAGCTTATGTACCAGTAATATTGGACTGTTCCACTCCCTTTGGGACTTCTCAGTAACTCATAACTTAAAACTTTTCTTCACTTATTGCTTTTCATTGGTAGCCTGGAAGCCTATATGGTTTTAGGTTTACCTTCTTTTTGGTAAAGTCTTGGTAGGGTACCGTATTAAACCTGTTCTACAGGTAGCTCAGAAAAAAACTCTATTTCTCACTACAAGCTCTTTTACTTTTGGTTTCTAGGTGGTATCACCTTATTTGTATTCATGACTCCAGAAGCATCAGCTTCCCTCTATGGTTTTAACAAATTTATGTGATATTTCAACTTTGGACTTCTCTTTCCAAATTGTCTTATGTTGCAGTTCAGTTCATTCATTCTCTTTCCAAGCTTAAAGGGTCCTTGCCATCTGGCTAAGCATTTATTTTTCAACAGAGGGAATTACATGAGTATTTTGTCACCTCTTTAAATACCTTTATAAATTCTGTATAATTGAGTGGCTCTTGGCTCATTTATACAAAATGAAGTACATTTGTTGAATAATCTCACTTTTATAAGCTGTTTAAAGTACACTGCGTATCCGTATCTATAAGTTCGTTTGTGGTAGCATTTCATATCTTTTAAGTTTGCTTGTAGTAGCATTTCACTCTGGACACTCCTTTACTGTGCCTTTACATTAGGAGGACTGGGATTATTTATCTAGTGACAGTAGGTGTTGGGAAGCACACAAAAGGGTTCAATTGTTTTTTGCGTATACTGTGACTGTACTTTAGCAGTTTCAAAAAATTGTGCTGTCTGGTGTTGCTTTAAGTAAATTGCACTGTATTACATTATCTCTGTTAGCTGTAGTGCTGTTGTAGATAGTTTGTGTGGTCTTTTCACACTTGGGCTCCAAACCAGCTACTCTACATTAAGAAGGTGTTTTTCTGCACACTCGTGGTGGAAGTGCGCTGATCTAATCTGTTTGAGTTGGGGATTACTGATGGAAGGCATATTGTGTGCTTTGCTGATTGGTAGTTAATTTCAACCTTGTTTTTCTTTGCTCATATTTAAGTGCAGCAGCAATTAGCAGTGCCCTGTATAGATTCAAAAGCCTATAAGCTCAGTTTTTCCCTAAACAGATCTCAGTGAAACCCTTCCAAGCTTTTGTGATGCACTAGGAGCCACTCAATCGTGCACTGAGCACCGTTCATAGGTTCATAGGTTGGTACTAGGCTATCAGCCCTAGGGCCTATACAAGCCTAGCCATAACAATTCCCCGGCTATTTCTTCCCACATTATTTACTTTCCTGGACCCCTGTCTAGCAGGGCGACTGACGTGATCCCTGGGGTGAATTTCCTTTCTCCCATCCAATTGTCAAGGTTCCTCTTGAAGAGGTCCAAAGAGGCACTCTGCTTGACATGTATGGGCAATCTATTCCAGAGTCTGGGGAGTCTCTGGGTCAGGAACCTATCCCTCCAGCATGTTTTGTTTATTGTGATGACAAGGTTTAGATCCCTGGAGCGTGTAGCTCTGAGGGATTGGGATTTCTTTAAGTGTAGCATGTCTAACAGGTCTGGGTTTGACATGGCCTTGTATGTTAAGCAGAGATCGCCTCTGAGTAGACGATATGCAACAGAGTATAGCTGGAGTTTTTAAGCGGTCAGTGTAGGGCATCTGCTTTAGGCCTGTGATTCTTTTAGTGAGGTATTTCTGAGGCCTTTCCAGTTGTTGCAGATGTCTTGAGAGGTACATACCAAATGGGGCGTTGTATTCTATAATGGGTCTAATGAGGGATGAGTACAGTGGGACAATGACCTCCTTTTTCTGGATGAAAAGCCCTTTGTGATGAGGTGTGCCACATAGAAGGATTTCCTGACTGTTGTGGCAATGTGGTTATCGAAGGTGAGACCACTGTCCACCTGTGTCCCTAAGTCTCTTATCACACTTTCTGTGTTTAGTGTACTGCCACCTATATGGTAATTCATGGATACATGTTTTTTCCCAAAGGGATAACAATACATTTCTTGGCATTGAGCTTGAGCCCATGGCTCTGGCACCAAGCATCTGTTTCTGTAAGGCCCTTTGTAGAGTATCCACATCATTTGGGGATTCAATAATGGCTCCCAGTTTGCAGTCATCTGCAAACTTTGTTAGCCAGAATCCCTTAGTGTTGACCTGTACTTCAGAGAAGTAGATGCCAAACAAGAGCGCCCCAGGACTGAACCCTGAGGTACTCCACTTGTCACTTGTCTGGAGCTGGATTTGGAGTTGGCTACTTTTATAGTGTGGGTTCTATCAGTAAGCCATTTAGCAACCCATTGGGTGACATAGGGATTAATGCCCAACTTAGTAAATTTATCTATGATTCCAGAGTAGGGGATGGTGTCAAAGGCCTTGGCAAGGTCTAGATAGGCTGTGTGGACCACCTTACCCTTGTCCATGGCTCTGGAGACTGATTCAAAGAAGTCAATCAGGTTCAGGAGTCAAGATCGGCCCTTCACAAACCCAAACTGGGTGGGGTCCAATGTTTGAAGGTTGCCAATGTCTTTGTTTATAAGTTCCATGATAATACGCTCCATGGCCTTGCAGATAAGGCTTGTCAGACTGATGGGACGGAAGTTTCCGGGATCCAAGGTGGATCCCCCCTTGTGGATTGGGATAACTGTAGCTCTGCGCCACTCAGTGGGCATGAAACCTGAGGTGAGGCTATGATTAAACATGACACTTAGGTGAGGTGCCAGTTCATATTGTAGTTCATGTAGTACACAGCCCAGGATGTCATCTGGTCCCATGGATGCTGTATTCTTGGCTTTAGAGAGTGCGTTTTGTACCTGTGTGGCCGTTATTACTGGAATTTGGCAATCTTCCGGTATTGAGATGGGCCATTTAGGGGTGAGAGGGGTGAAGTTGGCACTGAATCGATCTGCCAGGATATTGGCAATATCCTTTGGATCAGTATATTTAATGCCATTCTGTTTTAGCTCAGAGCAGATCTGAGCATTGCCATTTAGATTCTTGACATAGTTATAGAATGCTTTGTGGTTGTCTTTGGAATCTTTGGCAATTTTATTTTCGTAACTAGCTTTGGAGGATTTTATGAGGCTCAGTTTCTTACTGAGGCTAGTAAGGAGTTTTTGCATCCTGGGATTTTCCTCTTTTCTGCAAAAGTTTCTTCCTTTTGTTGTAAAGTTTGTTTATGGCAGGGGACCACCAGATTGGCTTCCTTTTTTTGGATGAGAGCATTTTGGTTCTATTTGGGATGGCACGATTCATGCATGAGTGGATGTGCTCGTACAGTGCCTTAGTGTAGGATTCAGCAGTTGAACTTTCAGTTCCCGTCTGCATGGGTGTTATGAAGTTTGTCACTTCTGACTTGAGTAGCATGAAGTTGGCTTTGGAGAAGTTTTTTATGGTGGTTTCTTTACTGGGGGGTGCCTAATTGATCAACCTTAGTCTACACAAATTATAGGTCTCACTTGTAGTCTTGGTGCTGCCAACACAGTCCTGTCAGGTTCCCTTCCCTAATAAAACATACAGTAAGTATGCTGTCATGGATGGGCAGTTTCCCATCATCTCTCTGGACACCCTGATAGACATTGGCATCCTGAGGCAACGTAGTAATTATCTTATGTATACTGACAACCACTTACTTCTGAAACAAACAAATACTTTATGTGAAAGACATAGCTACACTATAAAACTGGAGGTAAGACTCTCACATAGGGACAAATTGAATGCCAAACAGGTTGTCAGTGCGTGCACACACACACACACACACACACACACACACACACACACAGACATGCACGCACACACACACACACACACACACACACACACACACACACACACACACACACACACACACACACACACACACACACACACACACACACTTCCCAACTTCCCACACTAAATAAGGACATGACACATAAACCCACATATGTGGAGGTACTCACTAGTAACATATCAAAATATCAGAGTCCTCCCAAATGGAAAATCACATACACAACATTGCAAAAAAACAACCATAACACATAATAACACATGCATCAGTGTCTCAGCAAATAAGCCTATAAGGTGTAACACCACAAAACCTAATATATTAGTCATAGGTGACTCCATTATGAGACACATGAATGTTCCCTTCACCTGGCAGGATAAGGAGAGCGTTACAGGTAGCTCACCTGACAGGATAAGGAGAGTGTTACAGGTAGCTCACCTGGCAGGATAAGGAGAGTGTTACAGGTAGCTCACTTGGCAGGATAAGGAGAGTGTTACAGGTAACTCACCTGGCAGGATAAGGAGAGTGTTACAGATAGCTCACCTGGCAGGATAAGGAGAGTGTTACAGGTAGCTCACCTGGCAGGATAAGGAGAGTGTTACAGGTAGCTCACCTGGCAGGATAAGGAGAGTGTTACAGGTAGCTCACCTGGCAGGATAAGGAGAGTGTTACAGGTAGCTCACCTGGCAGGATAAGGAGAGTGTTACAGGTAGCTGCCTGACAGGTGCCAGACTCCATCAAGTCACTGAACCGCAAGTACCAGTATGATTTTGTCATAGTCCATATGAGGGTGAATGACTGATGACGTACCTCACTGGACTATACGTGTAAAGAGGGACATGACTGAGTTCTCAGATTATGTGTCAGGCAAGTATAAGCCTAGTCTTAAGCAGCATTCTAACCTCTCCAAGGATGATGCCACAATACAAACAAAAACTGATTGAGTTTAACAAATGTCAGTCCAAGGAGATCCAATATCTGTCAGCCTGGGAAGACATGGTCAACAGGCCATGCTACATTGCCAGAGATGGTCTGCACCTGTCGCCTCTAGACTTTTAGATTCTGGCAAAGGTATTAGCCACTCCATATTGTACTTTTTTAGGCAGTGTTAAAATGGTCAACCTACCAGCATAACAAAATCCTCTCTAGATAACCTCAAGGCACTACTGCTTAATGTTAGGAGTCTAAACGAGAAACTGCTCTCCCTGGAAGCACTCCTCACTTTGGAAGATGCTGACATCTGTGCAGTCACCAAGACATGGTTTAAAGGAGCAGAAAGCAGCCCAGCAATGCAGAGCTACAAGGTATTCCATAAATTCAGACCACAAACTGAGCATGAGGGAACCAAAAGGGGAGGTGTATCCATCTTCATTAAGGATAAGTACACCTCACGACTGGCCAAACAATATGACTCTCTGCAGCTAGTCCTTGTCCAATTAACTAAAGGCAAAGCCACATCATAGCTAGTTATAGGACCCCAGCATGAAGCAGGAAAAGTATACGACATATCTGGACTTATTGGCGTCACTAGCCATACAACCCAATACCTACTCATAGGTGATTTTAATTATCCTACTGTCGACTGGGAAGCATACATGATGACCACAAACATTCTGGCTCAGAGTTCTTGGACTTTGGCAATGCAAATTCTCTGGAACAGCTACTCCACCCACCCATAAAAGGCTCAAATGTCCTGGGAATAGTACTCACTAACATTGGAGTGTATTGCACCCCCACCCATATGATGTCCTTCCTGGTAAAATCAGACAATAAATCTGTCTCGTTCAATGTAATTATAAGACCAGATACCCCGTCAAGCTCAAAAAGGCTTAAGAATTTTTCAAATACAAATTACCTCCTAGTAAGTGATGGCATAAGAAATTTCAATGCCCCCACAAATGCAAATAACATGGACTCCTATGCAGAAGTATACACCAATGCCCTATATAAACATTGAAGGAGTTGTATAGAATTGGATGTACCAGGTCTTGCCGAAAAAACAAGTCACCCTGGTGGATACCTAGTATAAACAAGCCATACAACAAGAGGAAGACTCTAATGTCCAAGAACAAGAGGGAACTCTATCAACAGAGGAAGAAATACCTCCCTAGCTTAAACAAACAAATTAGAGATTTTGTCAAGTTCTCCAAAGTTAATTACAAAGCAAAAATAACCTCCCTAACTAAGGATAATTGCAGGGCATTCTTTAACTACATCCAAAATCTAAAAAGCAATACCCAGCTATGTGCCGAACTGGTAGTGGGTGGCACCACTCATACTCAACCAGAGGTAATAATCGATCTACTTGCTGATAGATTTGGAGCAAACTTCACCCCCACCGTCCCCCCAGTCATCCCCCAGAGTATACCTGTCACCATTCCTCATTATATTATCTCAAGAGAGCAGGTCATCTCAGTGCTCTCCAAGTCCAAAAACATGGCATCACTGGAACCAGACAACATGCTAGGTTGCCTTTTAAACAATGTAAAACATGACCTAGCAGACCCACTTTGATCCCTGCTTAACCACAGCCTGCTAACTGGCTATGTTCTGATGGAATGGAGGACATCAACAGTAACCCCTCTGCACAAAGGGGGACATCAACCAACCTTGGGAATTATAGGCCCATAAGCTTGACTAGCCTCACCTGTAAGGCCATGGAAAGAATCATTATAGATTCATAAATTCATAGACTATTACTAGGCTAATGACCCAGAGGGCTTTCTAAGACTAGTCAAGTTTTCCTGAAAGAATAATGATGTCCTGCATCCAAATATGACATTAAGGGATGGGCATTCATAAGCTACCTTTGTCCATAAAGGGCATGAGTGCCAGGCCCAATGTAAATGTCTTATTTCCCCATCCACTGGTCTAGGTTGCACTGAAACTGGGTAGTAGACGGACTCTGCTTCACCATGGATGAGAAGCCTGTTCCATGGTAGGGGCAGTCTCTGGGACACATACCTGTTTTTCCAGCATTTTCTGTTTAAGTCACAGACAAAACTCTGGACCTTATTAACAATGATATATAATCTCCAAACTCTGGACTCAACCCAGTTTGAAATTTTTAAAGGTAGATCATGCCAGTTAAACATGGTTGACTCCGTTGATAATGTCACCAAGGCCCAGGATGAGGGAAAGACAGTGCATACCACCTATCTTAACCTAGCTAAGGCATTTGACACAATTTCCCACTCAGGTATTGTAGAGAAACTCTCCCAATTTGGAATTAACCCCAACATTACCATATGGGTTGCAACTGTCTCACTGACAGGACATATACTGTCAAAGTTGGTGACTTCACCTGTAACAAAAGACCAGCCAGCAGCGACATACCACACTATTTTGTGCTGGGCCCCTTGTTATTTGGAATTTATTTCTCAGAAGTCCAGGCAAACCTGGACAGCCTGTGGCTGACCAAGTGTGTTGATGATTGCAAGTTGTAAGCAATCATTGAGTCCCCAAGTGATGTTAATGTACTGCAGGCGGGGTTAATCAGACAATATGATTGGTCCCAAGGCCACAGATTAAAAATAAATGCAAATAAAATACATTATTAATATTATTATTATTATTATTCCCATTGAGAAAGCTGACATCCCTGCTAATTACATTATAGACATCAGCCCCTTATAAGTAGACTCAGTGGTACATGATCTGGGTACTTTGGTTGATAGTAATCTGAATTTTGACCAAAACAAATCCACAATAGTAAGGAATCCTTCTATGTGGCCCACCTTATAAGTAAAGACATTGCATCTAGATCTAAGGATGTTATTATTCCATTATATTCAGCCGTCATCAGACCAATAATTGAGTGCAATGCTCCCTTTTGCATGTACCTTACCAGACACCTGCAACAATTAGAAAGACCAAAGGGGTTTCTCACCAAGAAATTACAGGGTACACAAAACAAGTCTTACATGGAAAGACTGAAAGCCCTGTCACTGTATTCTGTCTCCTACAGGTTGCTAAGGGGTGACCTGTGCCTGGCTTACAGGGCAGTCTCTGACCCAGCCCTGATAAAAATGCTACACATTCGTAAATCAAACTGTAGGAGGCACTCTCTCTATGGATCTTAACCTAGCCTCTGACATAAACAGGTCATTCTGGAGGATAGAAACATCTCCCAGAGACTGCCACTTCTCTGGAACAAGCTTCAATTTCATGTGAAATGGAGCCCCTCCCTGACCCTCTTCAAATGCAACCTAGATCAATGGATGGGTGACAGCAAATTCGCTCCTGGGGTGGTGCCCATCTCCCTCCTGGACAGAAGAATTCAGTATTAACTACCACAGATGCTTACCTCTGTGAACTTCACTCACCTAACCACTGACATTTGGGGCAACTCAGGATAAATATGACTAGGCTTGTAAGGACTTTAGGGCCATTAGCCTAGTAACCTCCTATGAACTTATGAACCTATGAACCTGGTTTCTTTATTTATCCTTCATTGCCCGGGTTAGTCCCACTGGGCTAGTAGCCTCTTTTCAGGGGAGATGTGTGGTGTTACTCATACTTCTAGGAGAACTCCCCTACTCTTCATTGTTGTAAGTGGGAACTGGAGGAGCACTTCAAGTTTCCATTCCAGATGCAGAGGTGAACCAAAGAAATAGGAAGACAGATGGAGAGGGAGAGAAGGAGATCGTGGAGTAGTGAAAGAAATAAATGAGAAAGCAAATATCATGAATGGGGAATGTCTGCAGGATTCTGAGGAAATGTTTCAAAGAAACCTGTTTGATGGAGATGAATCTACAAATAATGGATGTGTTACATCCCCACAGTGGGCAGTTATCAAGGAGCCTGAATCCTCACCACTGACACTGGAGAGGGACGTGCACTTAGAAAACAAGTGGACACACTCAGTATTTCCAGATGCAGACCTCTCTGCATCAAACACAATTTCCCTTAAGAGTACACAGGGAACACACTCAGCCTGAGGTTTGTATTGTTCTATATCTGTCTCCCTCCAGGTCCCCAGTAAGCCTCCTTACTGGTACTGCTATATGGACAGGTCCTCAGCCTAGTGTCTAAGCCAAGTCCTCCAGCACCCTCTCTGTAAACCCAGTGCTTCCTGTCCCTGCCCCAAGTAGCTGACACCCACTCACTGGGAGATTTGATTTTTCACGTACACACACACGCACACACAAGCACACACGCATGCAGGCACACACACACACACACACACACACACACACACACACACACACACACACACACACACACACACACACACTTGGGAAAGGCTGGCACAGATTAACCTTCTGTGCCTTCATCTGCCCAGACTATAAGGTAGCTATCACTGCCACCAGACACTTCAGAATCAGCTACTCTAAT
Organism: Protopterus annectens; assembly: GCF_019279795.1. NCBI lineage: Eukaryota > Metazoa > Chordata > Ceratodontiformes > Protopteridae > Protopterus > Protopterus annectens. The sequence continues at coordinate 364,172,922 of NC_056744.1, read as the reverse complement.
GTCCTTAACAAAGGGTGTCCAATTATACTGTGTAATATTAATACTAATACAAATGGTAGTAGATGACCAAGACAGCTAGGCCTTCTGGAGTGGACCACACAGTGTCACCCAATTAAATATAAGCACTCTCAAATGTTAAATACTTTCTATAAGGACCAGCCACAATAACAGTTTAAATATATTTAATAATAAATAATAAAATAACAACAACATGCTAAATATATATTTAAGGTAAACCACAGAGTTCAACTCACAGGAGATATTGAAAACAACATTGATGGACAGGCTCAGAAAAATAAAGAATAAAACAATATCTAAACTAAGCTTCACTATATTCCTGACTGAATAAGGAAAATTACTATTCCCTAATAATTTACTTGATAGAGCAAGTTACAATTAAATACGTGAGCAGCCTTTCTAGTCAGGTTCCCTAAAACAGACTACTCCATGCTCTGAGATTTTAGGATATAATTTCCATAAGGGCTGGCAGAGTGACCTCATGTGGTCACCTGACTCTAGGTTCTCACAGTATCCCCCTTTGAAGCTGAGACAGGAATTTAGCATAGGTGGCTACAATACACATCTAAATGTTTATGGCATTGTCTGCTGCCTCCCCCCCCTTTATACTGAGTTAATGAACAAAGGCTTCTTCCAGGCTCACCATCTCCAGTCCTATTTATCACTGTGGGGTGCCATTTTAATGGTTTAATGGCTCACTTACATTTCTCTTATTTTTCTTAAAGTAAGCTAGCTGGTTAAACACTGCTGTCCCTGTATCCTCTATTAAAACATGTACATTTAATTCAGTTACAATAATACATGTATATTTCTTTTTATTCCAGCAGGGTGCACTGTTGATACATTTTAACACAATCACAAATACATTTTCAGCACAAGCATCTGTACAAATCAGTTTGCTATACAAATGACATATAATAATTTACAAAATTCCAGCTAGCTCTGCTGGCACAAGTCATACATCCACTGCCCTACATTTGCTGGCATGGCTGTCAGTACCTCCTGTTGACACAGAATATATAATTATAATCCTGCAGTCAGGATGGTTGTAGGGATGATTTACTTAAAGAAATGGTGATGCAGAGTGAGCCAGAAAATGAAGGAGATGTTTCCTGGGGGAACATTATGGAGAAAATGCAAAAGGAGGATACAAAGACAATCC